>NC_048435.1:14234055-14575759 GCF_004353265.1 Vitis riparia | reverse complement strand
TTTTATTATTATTATTTTATTTGAGATTTTTTTTTACTGCTTCTAATGTCTATTTTTTAAACTTATTTTCATTATGAAATGTTTGTTTTCGATGAAAAAAAAATTTTAAATAATAGTAATAATAATAAATTTAAAAGAATTGAAATATTTATATGTAGTAGTTTAGTCGTCGATCATGTTATGACATAACTAAAAACTATATTTTAGAAAATAATTAAATTACTTATTAAAAATAATATATATTTCAAAAAAAATTTAATAGATGAAAATGATGTTGATTTAAAAATTTTAAAAATATATATTTTATAATGAGTGAGTTAAAACCACTTTTTTCTTTCAAAAAACTTCATTATCCTTTCATCCCATCATATGTTGTTCAGTCTAATAGAATAGGGGGCATGTGGCCTGGTTGCAACAGTGGACAGTAGCTATGATTGCTTTTTTTTTAATACCTTTAATTGGAGCATGGGAAGAAAATTGAAGTCAGATAACTTTTTTTATTTGATTTTTTAATAACTTTGATTAAAGCATGAGGGACATCAAATCAAATGGGACAAGCATATCGAAAGTCTAACTTTTATCCCTATCTCGAAAGAATCATTCATGGCAAGGACGCGACAATTGTCAAATCTCTAATATAATATTTTGTGACGTGGAAATCTGACCACATCTTTCTTATCATAAATAGTAAATACTATTCTTAAAAGCCAAACTTTAAAACTTAAAAGTCGAATCACGTGGCTTCAAAATCTTTGACTGTCTGGACTTGGAATGATTTTGTGCCTTTTCCAACTTCGATCCTATGCATCCTAAATTTATTAACTAATCTCCTATTCATATGCCTTTTATTAAAGTATTTTTTAATTGTGCAAAAATAAAAATTAGTTCCGATGAAAAAGCACGTGCGCATTTTTAAATGCGTGGGTTTTGAATATAAGATAAAATTCTACGCGACCGGTTTTTTTTTTTTTTTTTGAATTTTAATTTAATTTAAAAATTTTCTATTCACTTGACCTTTATATGTGTTGCTTTGTTATACGTGCAAAATTGAAAAGTACATTTCCGTATCACCGAATCAGCCTAAAATGTAACCTTAAATTTGACTTAAAAAGATACGAGAGAGAGAAAAAATATTATTTTATTTTATTTTTTTAGAATAATTTGGGAAAAAAAATTAAACTTTTGCATTAAATAAATTAGTTTATCATTTAGAATCCAATTATTTTTATTTTTATTTTTTTTAAATCTCTTTATATTAACTTAATTTAAGTAAACATATCTATGAATAATATTTTTTAATATTTTAAAATTAATACAAATATAAATTCTAATAGACAATATATAAGGAAATCATGGAAAAAATTATTTCAAAATTTAATAGTAAATTAAAATAAACAATTTTGAAAAGCTATCATGTGTAATTAATTAAAATAAAATATATTGTTATTTATTTATTATTTTTAAATTATATTATATATTATTTTATTTATAATATTAAAAACATAAAAAAAACTGTAATATTTCTTTTTTTTTTAATTATCTTAGATTATGATTTATTACTATTTAATTGTCTTAAACTTATCATTCAAATATTTTAAAATTAAATTTTGAATGTTAAAAATTTCAAGTCCAAAAAACTGCAAAACTCAAGGAAAATTGCGTGGGAATTTTTATTTCGTTGACTAATGAATAATTGCACGTGACATAGTTTTTTATTTTTATAATTATATATATCTATTTATCTTTAATTTTTATAAATAGATATCATGTTTGATATATATATATATATATATATATATATATATATATATATATATATATATATATAATTTTTTAAAAATAGAAATTAATAACCAACCACCATCCTATATTTTATTCATTTAAAATTAGATGTTGATTTATAATTTTGTTGTAAAATTATGAAATGAAAAATAATCAAGAAATAAAATTGTTGAGGGGGGAAAGAGAGAAGATATTTTCTTTTTTTTGGGTTAAATGCAAGTTGGAGAAGCATCTTTTATAGGTTTATAAATGAAACCTTCAAGTCTTCCATTAATACTCATTGCCAAGATAAGTAAATGGAAGACGACGGTTATCACCCAATACGCTCCATTGTATGTCTATCATATCCAAGGTTTTGAAAATATCCGATCCTTGGTCCGATCGATTCACATAATTGGCCCATCCAACGGTCAAACTGCAGAACCGATGACTCGGCCCGACCGGTTCACCTCAAACTTTCTGTCTTTTTAAGTTGTCCTTTGAAGGACACATGGACACTCATTCAGTGAGCCCAATGCAACGCACTTTCCCAACTCCTTCACCAAGCTGAGAGTTACACACTCATCGATAGATATTTTATATTGTTGTTTTGATCATTCCATTCCGATGTGGGATTCAAAGGGGCTTGTTTTTTAAGGGCTAAAAGCCTAGTGAGCGGACGGGAATCAGTATTGAACATGGGTATTGCACCAAATTATTTTTGCATATATATATATATATATATATATATATATATATATATATATATATATATATATAATATAATGTAATTCCAAGCATAAAAATAAATATAAAGATTTATTATTTATCCAATATTATAGAATAATAAATATCAAAATAATATGGATAAAACAAATGATAATTTTGAAAATAATAAAATATATAACCATTAAAATTTAAAGAACTTTAAATAATAAAATCAAGCATGATATACTTAATAAAATTAGAAATATTAAATATATTGATCAATAATAATGTTACCCTTATTATAATTTAATCTTTCGATAATAAAGGTAAAATGATGAAATGTGTTTAAATTTTTTAATTTTTAATAATATATAAATGATGTATTTATGACATCATTACTTCAATAACTCTTTATAATGATCTTATGCCTTATTTGAGATAACTTGTTGATTTTTCGAGATACTAAATGTCGACCCGCGTTTTTCACATGCGTTCCCACTCGATGACGAGACTCACTTTTATTTATTTGTGAAAATTTGATTTTTTTTTTTTTAAAAGATTTGGAGTCGCAACTTATTTTATTTGTTTTAAAGGGAAAACAAAATAAGAAAGAAAACCATATGTGACTCCTTATTTGGAAAAGACATGTTCACAAAAACAGAATTGGGTTCGGGTGTCAGGTTACCTATTGGGAAGGTACGATGGTGAGCCGTAACGCCCCTCTAAGCTCGCATACGTACGACCTCTACTAAACGAATTAAGGGAATTGTGACAATTAATTAATTATTTATGAATACAAAAAAAAAAAATCAAGCAAATGAGTAAGTACAAGTCATGGTGAAAATCAATATACATAAAAATAATGATGAAATCTAATTACAAGAATGCACAAAATAAATAATAAGAGAATTATACAAAATGATTTATTGAACTAAATAAAAAACAAAAGTTTTCAAGAAATTTCAAAGGATTTTATTAAAAATGATTTTGAATTAATGATTTGAATTTATTTATTTACAAAAAAGAGTCAATATAATATCAATTTCATGTGTATTCAATTTTCAAAAAAGTTATTTACACTTATTGTATCAAAATAATTTATTACAAAATTTCAATTTGGGCACAAAAATTATTTTTAATTGTTTTTACAAAAATGAATGAATTTTTATAATTTTATTTATAAAAGTATTTCAATTTGTTTTCATTTAAGAAAAGTGATTTATACAAATTATTTAAAAAGACATAACTTTATTTGCAAAAGAAATTTTAATTAAAAAAAATTAAATCCTTTATTTCTAAAAAAATAATTTTAATCCCATTTTAATTAAGGAAAAAGAATTAATTTAAAAAAAATTGGACAATTTTATTAAAAATTTATTTTTGGACAATTTTTTTATTAAATAAAGAAATTTTTGGATAATCATTATTAAAAACAATTTTTCAAATTCGATTAAAAAACATTTTGTTTTTGAATTTTTCTAAAAGCAATTTTATGAATTTTTAATAAAAAAACTTTCTTTTATTAAGAAGAATATTTTAAAATTATTATTTTATTAAAACATATTTACTGAATTATTATTCTTATTTAAACAAAATTTCTGATTTGTTCAATATTCAATTCTGTACACACTCAATAAATATATACAAATGAATATTTACAAGAACTAATAGAAATAAAACCAAATAAAAGTGGGAAATAAAACGTATACCTAAACAAGCTTACAACAAGCTTAATGTCTTCATACAACTTTTCGAGTTTCACTTTTTTCCGTGAAATTTCATGCTCCATGTGTCATAAATCCGTACTTAGCTAACGGAATTGCAGAATGGGCTCATGCAGAAACAAAAATAACTCAAATGTAAAGATCCAAAATGTACAAGGTTCAAAACAAATATTCAGACCCAAATCCAAACTTCAAATTAGTCTAATAAATTTCACCAATTAAAAATGGATCTAAATTAACACCCAACTCATAGGCCGTAATCTAAAATTTCCAAATTAATAACCAAAATATAAGCTAAATTAATCAAACCCAAAACATGATAAATTAAAATAAATTTCATTAAACGTAAACTTAATATCTCATAATTCAAGCCTAATTTTATATACAAACATAAATCCACAACCAAAATCAACCCAATTTAATATGCAAACTCACATCCAAAATATAATACAATATTATATGATATCCAAATTAAACAATTCAAATGAGCACAACCATATAAAAATTATCAACTAATCTAACCCAAATTAAAAAATTCCAAATTAATTCACCAACAATAAATTATCCAAAATTTCATTTTAATTTACCAACAACAAATTAGCATAAATTCCATACTAATTAACAAAGCTCAAACATAAGGCCCACAAATAAACATAAATGCACAAGCCCAATTTAAACAACAATTATTATTAAAATCAAATCAAGAAAAAAAAATACTAATACTAATACTAATAATAATAATGATGGAAAATGAGTGTGATGGGAAAGTGAGGAAATGAGAGAAAATGGGAGAGATTCGCTGACCCGCAGTGGCTTGCCAGCGACGACTGACCGGTGACCCTATAGGCGACAATGAGGGTTTTTGGGTTTTTGGGAAACAAAACAAAATAAAATAAAAAATAGAGATAGAAGGAAGAAAATGGGAGAAAATGGGAATGAAAGGACACCGGAAGAGGCGTTGGTAAGAATGGGTGTTAGGGCGGAGAGCTGCAGGGAGAAGAAAAAAAATGTAAGAAAAAATGGGTACCGGCCTGTGTGAGAGAAGGAAAAGAAAAAAATGGGGAGAAAAGATGGGTTGCTGACTAAGAATGCCAATCGTGGAAAGAAGAGAAAGGGAGGAAGAAGAGCAAGAATGGAGAGGGAAGGGGGAAAAAATTGGGGGTCGGTCCACCTTCGGAATTGGAAGCAAAAAAACTAAAAAAAAAAAAAAAATGAGAAGAGAGAGAAGAGAGAAAAGAAAAGAGAGGGAAATGTGATGTATGGGTATGGGAGGAGAGAGAGAGAGTAGGTGGGGTGGTTGGGGAGTAGGAAGAGAGAGGAGAGAGAAGAGAGAAAAAAAGAGAAAAAAAAAATGAAGAAAAGAAAAAGAAAAAAAATAAAAATAAAAAATAAAATAAAATGCAAAATAATAAAAATTAAGAATTAAAGGGTGAGTGAGTAAAAAATAACATATGTAATCGGGACTTAATTTTAAGAGTAAAATTGGGCTAAAAATTAACGTAAAAATAAAAATAGGATAAATTTTGGGATCTACAAATATGCCGATTTTCGGTAGAGTCCATGAGTAAAGTGAGTGTATACACAAACAAAATGAAGTAGACTCCGCCGAAGAAAAAGAAAGACCACCAAATTTGTTCCAGTATGACATGAGCTCTCTTAAACCAAAATAAGAACAAAGAGGCTCTAAAACCCTACAAAAAATTAAGTGGCAAGAATGGAAACTCCTAAGGTGCCCCTAAAGTTACACTATAGATCAAGACTACCCCTGAAAAAGTCTCCAAAAGTGACTCGAAAATTGATATCGAAGTCGAGTAGTAGTCGAACCACCAAAAAGCATAGGAACAAATGCGTAAAAATGGAAAAACCATACATGTGCCATGGAGGAGAGGAAACTCTATTATAACATGATAAAGAAATGATAAACACAATGTAACAAAGTGAGGAAAAGAGCGACAAGTGTAAAGTTGTGAGGATAAGGTGCACATTGCTAATGAATATGAAATGAACAGCACCGAGCTATGGTGCAATGAACAGCTCAAGGCTGTAACGTAATGAACAAGTCAAGGATGTGGGCACTGAATGCCTAAAGGTCGACCAAAAGAGAGAATGTCATATGCAAACTCTAGGTCAAATAACTCAAGGATGTCTAAAGATGATGAACAACTTAGGGTTGTAATGAAATGAACAACTCAGGGTTGTGGATGTAATGAACAACTCAGGGCTGTGGATGTAATGAACAACTCGGGGCTGTGGATGCAATGAACAACTTAGGGTTGTGAATGTCATAAACAACTCAAGAAGAGGGGCATTGTACGCCCAAAAGGGGAGATCGCGGTCTGCGACTCCAAGTCAAACCACTAAAGGATGACGAAGATGAGGGTGATCAACTCACTAAAAAGAAGGATCTAAATGCCTAAAGGGAGGGGGATGGCTTAGATGAAACTCAAAGGGAACAAGTAGCGCTAATGAAACTAAAAAAAAATGAAAAGATGTCACAACTAAAACTGAAAAGATAACAAACTCATAACTAAAGTGCAATGAACAACTCTGGGCTGTGGATGCAATGAATAACATCGGGCTATAATGAAATGAGCAACTCTAAAATATGAGCACTATACGCCCAATGGGGGAGATCGCGGTTTGCGACTCTAAGTCAAACCACTGAAGGGTGAGTAAGATCAGGATGATCAACTCACTAAAAATGAGGACACAACTATCTCTGGAAATGAGGTATGCTCTAGATGACACTCAACAGTAAAAGGATAACACAAATGAAACTAAGATAAGAAAATACCATAAATAAAACTGAAATGATAACAAACTCATAACTAACCTACAATGAACAACTCTGGGCTATGGATGCAATGAACAACATCGGGATGTAATGAAATGAACAACTCTAAGATGTGGGCATTGTACGCTTAAAGAGGGAGGTTGCGGTTTGCTACTCCAAGTCAAATCACCAATGGGTGACCAAGATGAGGAAAAAATCAACTCACTAACAAGAATGATCAAAATGACTAAAGGATGGGGGTATGCCCCAAATGAAACTCAAAGATAAAAAAATGACACAAATGAAACTAAAACGAGAGGATGCCACAAATGAAATTGAAGCGATAATGAACTCAAAACTAAGATAAAATGAATAGCTTTGAGTTATGGATGTAATGAACAACACCGACTTGTAATGAAATAAACAAACTCCAAAATGTGGGCACAGTACGCCCAAAAAGGGAGATCGCGGTCTGCGACTCCAAGTCAAACCACTAAAGGGTGACTAAGATCAGGATGATCAACTCACTAAAAAGGAGGATCTAATTGTCTCAAGGGATGGGAATGCCTCAAATGAAACTCAAAGGAAAGAAATGTCACAAATGAAACCAAAATGAGAGGATGCCATAAATGAAATTAATGGTAGGGGAATGCTCTAAACAAACTGAAGGAAGGGGGATGACCTAAACAAACTGAAGGAAGGGGGATGACCTAAACAAACTGAAGAAAGGGGGGTGCCCTAAACAAACTAATGGAAAAATAGACGATTGGGTATTCAGTGATATATTTCAGAGTTGTTTTTTTACCGAGGCACTTGCATATCATATATACACACTGTGGCATACCCCCTATCATTTTTTTTTTTGTGAATATTGGATGTTGCGGAATAAAGTCAATGTTGTTCTAGGAATGAATGTTTGTGATGTTTTCAACTCTCTAACTTTGACCATATGTACGGTTATGAGATTCTGACATGGTATGGATATCTTAGACCGGGGCATAACCCTTTCTTTTCACCTCTTGTCACATTTTTGAGTTGTCCTACAGGGACATACCCCCTTTCTTTCCATCTTGTTAGTGGTGTTTTTGTTTTCTCGCTTGTCATTTATTGGCATTTTCTAGACGTCACATTGAGGCATACCCCTTTGTTTTTCATGATTGAGATGTTTGATTTCTTGCTTATTCGAATCATTTAGTGGCGTTTTCATGTTCATACTGGGGCATACATCCTCTTTCTTTGTGTTGTTGTGCTTGGCTAGTTTTTTTGGGTTTTCCTGTAGTCACCCAGACCCTTCTCCGGTACTCGGCCGGACTCTTTTCCGATACTCACCTGGATTCTACCACTTTCTTGGTACTCGCCTGAACCCTTCTCCGGTACTCGCCTGGAATCTACCATTCTCAGATACTCACCCGGATTAACCCTTTCCAGGTACTCGCCCGGACCCTTCTCCTGTACTTGTCCGAACCCTTTTTCGGTACTCACTCGGATTTTACCCTTTTCCCGGTACTCGCCCGGACCCTTTTCTGGTACTTGCCCGGACCCTTTTCCGGTACTCACCTGGATTCTACCCCTGTCCGGTACTTGCCCGGATACGATCTCTTCTCCAGTACTCGCCCGAATATGAGCCTTTCTGTCTTGGATTCTTTGGTACTCGTTTGGATTCGATCCACAGTCTGTCTCGTATTCTCCGGTACTCGCCCATATACGATCCTTTTTGTCTTGGATTCTCCAATACTCACCCCGATTCTATCCCCCGTCTGTCTCGTATTCTCCAATACTCGCCCGGATAGGATGCTTTCTATCTTGGATTCTCCGGTACTCGCCCGGATTTGATTCCCTGTCTGTCTCGTATTCTCCGGTACTCGCCCAGATACGATCTCTTCTCCAGCATCGTGCCCTGATTTCCTTGGGTTCTTCGATACTTGCTCGGACTTGATCTCTTTTCCATTAGTCTACTTCAGTATCGTGCTAGGATCTCCTGATATTTTCCAGCATCGCGTCTGGTTTCCTTTAGTCTTCTCTGGCATCGTGTCCAGATTCCTTTAGCTTTCTCCGACATTGCTCCTGGATCCCCTAGTCTATTCGGTCAGCATGACTCATTTCCCTTAGCCTTCTTTATTGTTGTGTGGGGACAAAATTGTTGGTCATTTGAATTCTTCACTAGAGTTCATTTCATTTAATTCATGTTTGCACTTCGTACTCACATTTCACTCCTTCATTCACTCTATTGAAGAGGGACATATTTGTAGACCCTCAATTTTGTCATTCGACACTTGCATTTATCTTAGAGGTGTCACATGCACCTAATTTTTTCCGTATGCCACCGCCATGGTCCCCTTTTGGGCTTGATCAGTTTTCAAGCCTTGTGTAGGTTCATCTGCGGTCCAATGTAGTACGAGTGTGTAGTTCATTTTGGAGTGTCGTCATGGCCAATTCCCTAGTTGTTCACAACATGCTAAAGGAAGGAAGTGAGGTCTCCCCAAAACTTCACTTCAGTTGGAGTTCATAGGAGCAGGTTTGAATATGAGGCATTCCGCCTTGTTTTTAGTCATATCTCCCTTATTCGAACTCAGAATCGCATACCGTTTTTCTTGATTGACTCCTTGTTCTTCAAGGAATATTATGCCAAAATTTCAAATTTTTTCTCAACCGACTCAATCGGTTGGAAACTGGTTCAACCGGTTCATTGGGCTAGCTTGTATAGAGCACTGATTTTGGTGATTTTGGAGCCCAAATCCTACATGGCTCGGGCCTATAAACTCCAGATCGATTTTGAACAATATTTTGGGTCTATTTTGGGCCTTGGTTTGGGTTCCTTGCAGCTCACCATGAATCCATATGGATTCTTGGTGGTGAAGCAAGGGAATAAATGTGGAGAGCACAGCTCACCTCGTGATTGTGAGGAGTGTTTATGGAGCTGGTTTCCGGGGTTGATGGGGGCACTTTCCAAAGCTGAAGGAGGGAAAAAAAAAAGTAGAAGTGGGAGGAGTAGGGGTTCTGGTATAAAAAGCCAGAATGGAAAGAGAGAAAACCTTTTCTTTGGTATTTTTTCTAGGGGGAAAAACTCTGTCCAAGTTTGGTAAAGGAAAAAAACAGAGTATGGAGAAGATTTTGAGCATCTGAGAAAGTTCTGGGTGCACGTGAAGTGAGTAAAGAGAGAAGAGAGTAAGGAGTTCTTGATTGGTGAGGATTTGAAGGAAAGACGGCCTTGAAACTAAGCAGATTTCTGCTTGAGGGGAGAACAATCTGGTAAGCCTTATGGATGCTCTTGATATGTAATTGTTGCATGGTTTCATTTTTTATGTTTGTTGTGGATGTCTCATTTTGGGTTGGTTCTGATCAGGAATTGGGGGGGAGGGGAAGGGGAATGACCTATTTTTGATGTGTGAGTAATAAGGTCACTGTCTTCATTAGTTTTGGTTTTAGTTGAAGGTCATTGTGACCTCCTGATTGTTAAGGGAAGGATTCTTATGGCCTTGTAGCTTTGGATTGAGAACTTCTTAGATGCTAGGTTCAGGAGGCTATGTTGGTATGAGCATTTCTACCACTTGGTTTTTCTTGAAACCTCCTTTGTTTGGTATTGAGAAAGGGTCTCCATGACCTTCTCTATTTTTTTTTTTTTTTTTAATTTAGGGCTACTCATCAATAATCTGGACTTAAACCCTAGGTCTTGTGGCTACATGTAAGGTTCCATGTGACTGAAATTTTGGTTTGCTTCTTGGTGATTCCAATAGCTACATTCAGGGGGCTTTAGGTGGCTGAATTTCAGATGGATTCATAGGCTATAGGAGGCTGAAATTTCAGTTTGTTCCATGGGATTTAAGTAGTTGTAAGTGGAGGCTTCAGGTGAATGAAATTTCAGTTTGGTTTTAGGGGATTTAGGTGGCCGCATGTGGATGTCCATGTGGCCGAATTTCCAACTGGGTTTCTTGAGTTCAGGAGGGCTGCATTGTTGGTTGATTAATGAGTTCCGTGGCCTTAGTTTTAATAAGGTTGGATGGCTCGGGTTTAGCCTTCTACAAGGAACACGTTGCATTGTTTTGGCCGGTTCTCCCTCATCCGGGCTCGGAATTGAGCGCCGTTTTTTTTTTTTGGATTCCTTATTCTTTGAGGAATTTGCTGGGAAAGTTTCAAAATTTTTCTCAATTGGTTGAACCGGTTGGGAACGATTCAACAGGTTCTGCTAGGCAGCCCCGTTTTATAAACACGTTGCATTGTTTCGGCCGGTTCTCCCTCATACGGGCTCGGAATTGAGCGCCATTTTTTTTTGTTGGATTACTTATTCTTCGAGGAATTTTTGGTAAAGTTTCAAAATTTTTCTCAATCTGTTGGACTGTTGGAACCGGTTCAATAGGTTCTGCTAGGCAACCTCGTTTTATAAACACATTGCATTGTTTCGGCCGGTTTTCCCACATCCGGGCTCGGAATTGAGCGCCATTTTTTTTTTTTGGATTCCTTATTCTTAGAGGAATATGCTGGTAAAGTTTTAAAATTTTTCTCAATCGGTTGGACTAGTTCAACAGTTCTGCTAGGCAGCCCCAATTTTAGCATGTTTTGACCCCATTTTTGTTGTGGCTTAAGCCCATAGGCTCCAAGGCACTTGTGGGCCACCTTTAGGGTCAGAGTTCAGTTTGGTTAGATTTCATGTGAGCCCACTTCATGGATGGAAAGAATGTGGTTTAAGCAAGCATTGTTTGGTTTGATGGAATTTAGAAGAATGTGTGCAAAAGAAAGCAAACCATTTATTTCATTTTGACCTGCTTCCCTCCCTTTTAGGTATGAGATTTGATGCTTGATTGAGAGTGCATGTTGTATGCTTGTATTACTTGCCTCACATTTTCCTTGCGGCGCATAGCTGGGGACCATAGGTATGTACTTTGGTTTTGGATAATGAAATTCACATGAATGCTTGGTGCATGTTTGCTATGTATATTTGTTGTGCATTTGAGCTTATTGACTGACCTCTTATGCAACACTTGGCTGGGACCTCAGGTATGCACTTTGATCTTGACTTGTTGAGTGTATGTGCATGCTAAATACTAGGCGGGTCTATGTGATTCAAGTCTTTGTTTAGCCCAAGGTTTGTTTGATCTTTGACCCATATGCTCCCATATATCTAGTTCATTAGTAGAGACCGAGTTCCGGGCCTAGAGGGGTGTTACCTCGCATGAGGTACCTTCCGGATAGGTAACCTGATCCCCGGACCCAGAATCTAGTTTTCACAGACCGTTTTTTCCTAACTGGAGTCATGCTGGGGTTTTTGTTCTTACTTAAATTTTCCCCATTTAAAAATAAAAATTAAGTGGCGACTCCAAACAAAACCGTTCCTCACTGGGACGAATTTTTCAAAACTCGAAAACCAGCTTTCCCTTTCACCTTTAAAATAATGAGTCACACCGGTCGGTGGATCGGGTGAGGGTCCACAGTAAGATTATTGGGTAGTCATGATTTCAACAAGTTGCTATGTTGTATTGTCTTCCAACCTTAAAAATATTAAATTTATGCCAAAGTTAGTAATGAATTTAACCTACAGGTGAGATCCTAAAGTGATCATATATTCTTTAAGGATTAGGTCGTTATTGATGATAGTTGATAGCAACAAAGTATTTTTAATAAAGACACCATGATATCTCATGGACTTTGAGACAGTGTGACCTATTAGGTGATCCTAAGGACTTGTGATCATGAAATTTGTGATGTCGTAGTAATTTCTTTAATAGAATTTGACATATGCTTTTTTTGAGCTAAAATTTGTCAGTTGATCACATAATAAGAGGATTTATAACTCAAGGACGGTAAAGATAATTTTGATAAGATGATAACTTTCACCTTATTAGATTACAAACATCAGTTCATGAAGAGACTGTATATAGTGGATAGCAAGTCATAGATCTGAGCACTTAGTGTCTTGTTATAATATACATAAGATACTGGAGTGCAATTGACTTTTTATAATCAACTTCGAAATTAGATTTTAAAGGAGTCAGTATTGTCTTATGGGTTTTAATGGTCCCTGCTCGAGTTCATATAACTTGATGGCACAGTTTATGAGAGTTAGATTGGTCTTTGGTTCACTTGTGTGCATAAGGGAATTATGATAATCACGTAAGCTTGCACAAGGGTGAGCGAACGATATCTCTGGACTAGGCTAATTGATTAATTAGAGTCATATTGAATTAATAAATCAATTAGCAACCTTTTTAGGTTAGATTAAGTGACTCAAACGCAAGGTGGACTTAAGTCACTTAAGCCTAGTAAGAAGTCTATAAATACCCCCTTAAGGGTTAAAGCTTCACTCTTTCTTCACTAGCTCCCTTTAGTTTAGAGAGAGAACTCTAGCCTTCAACCTAAAGATTTTCACTATCTTAGTTCCTAAATTCAATGATGGGTCATTAGGTGGAAGACTACTACATTTACAAGATCTTCTATAGATCTAGAGCTTTCTATATATATATATTGTTAGCCCAAGGGTTCTCCTAATCGGGTTTTGATGATAACAAACCATGGTTAAGTGACTAATTGGTTTAAATGTTAAAGAATCTCAGGTATAAACTCAAAAATTCATCAAAGGACCAAATGGATACAAGATCGAGATGCTTGGAAGACTTGTGATCATAGGAAACTAATGTAAGATGAATGCATGAGTGCATTTAGGATTTTCACACGTTTCATGCATCTTTGAAAACTCGGTTTATTCTTTAAAATATCGATTTCATTAAAACCCGAGTTTTTAACTAATGTACCTTAGGCAAAATGTTTTATAATTGGCTTAATAATTTACCTAAAGACCTTGCCTAAGTGTTAGAAAAGAAAGGAATAAAAAAATAGGTTTTTGGGGCCAAAAAGGCTCAACCGGTCGAGGCTATGCCCAATTGGCTCAACCGATTTAGGAACCGGTCGATCGGTTGTGGTCGTCCGATCGAGGACCGGTCGAGGGAGGTCAAAAATCTTCTCTCTCTCTCCCAATAGCCTTCTCTTCCCGATCGATGTGTTTCTCTTACCGGTCGAGGTCCGGTTCAGGCAACAGTAACCTGTCATGCATTAAATGCTCCAACGGCTAGTGAACCGGTCGACTCCTATCTCGACCGGACGAGGTTACCTTTTGCTATTTTTGACTCCCGAGCTTAGAAACCTATAAATTGAGAGCTCAACTTCATTTATTGATAAGATAACACTTGCATTCAATAACCTACCTACTTGTTCTTGATCAAAAAGCTCTCATTTCCTTCATAGTGCATTAAACCACTACTTGCATATCCTTTAGTGCACTCTTGTGTGTCATCCTAGCTTTGTCTTGTATTTGAGCCATCCTTAAGCTAGGTTGAGTGATTATATCTTGTAATAATCTGGGTGTTAAAGCCTTCAAGAGGGTTGAATCTTGAAGAGGTTATGTAAGAGCCCATTGGAGTCGGAATTTAAGTGTGAAGATTGGAAGCTTGGTTGAAGCTTCAAGTTAGTGGAACCCTCACTCGGTTAGAAGGTTGAGGAGAGTGGACGTAGGCAAGGAAGTGCTGAACCACTATAAACTTGAGTTTAAATTCTCTAAACTCTATCTCTTTACTTTGCTTATATTGTGTTTGAATTTGTTGTGATTGAAAAGATTTTAAAAACCCAATTCACACCCCCCCCCCCCCCTTTTGGGTGTTTTTCTTAACTAAGCATAACATTTCTTTTCTCAATTGGTATTAGAGCTAGACCTCTTTTTTTTAAGACTTAATCGTCTAAGAGGAAATGACTATTCCATCAAGCTCATCCCAAGCTGAAAATGTTTCAAAACATAGAACTCCATTCTTTACGGGAACCGACTATCCCTATTGGAAAACTAGAATGACTTGGTATTTTCAATCTACTGATTTAGATGTATGGGATGTCATTGAAGATGGCCTAACTTTTCCCACTAAACTAGTTGATGGAGTTTTGGTTCCAAAACCTAAACAAGAATGGAATGAGCTTGATAGAAGAAACTTTCAATTAAATGCTAAAGTCATTTTTACTTTGCAATGTGCTATGGATAGAAATGAATATAATAGAATAAGTCAATGCAAATCGGCTAAAGAAATTTGGAGGTTGCTAGAAATAACTCATGAAGGAACTAATCAAGTGAAAGAGTCAAAAATCAATTTACTTGTTCATAACTATGAATTGTTTTCAATGAAAGAAACTAAGATTATTTTTGAGATGATTACTAGGTTCACCGACATTGTCAATGGTCTTGAAACTTTGGGAAAAACCTACAAGGAATCCGAGAAGGTGATGAAGATATTGAGGTCTCTCCCATCAAAGTGGCACACCAAGGTTACCGCAATTCAAGAAGCAAAAGACTTGACTAAGCTACCTATGGAAGAGCTCATAGGGTCATTAATGACATATGAGATCAATTTGACAAAGAAGCCACAAGAGGGTGAAGACAAAAAGAAGAAGAGCATAACCCTCAAAGCTACAACCAAGGAAGAAGAAGATGTTGAAGAAGAAAAGTCAAGTGATGAAGATGATGATCTAGCCCTCATCACAAGAAAGCTCAACAAATACATGAGAGGTGAAAGGTTTAGAGGAAGGAAATTCACCTCTAGAAGGGATCCTTCTAAAAAGGAATCTTCATCCCATGGTGACAAGGAGAAATGGGAAAAGAAAAGAGATTTGACATGCTTCAAGTACAAAAAATAGGGACACATCAAATATGATTGTCCTCTCTACAAGAGTGAAGCCAAGAGAAGAATGAAGAAGGCAATGATGGCCACTTAGAGTGAAAGTGAAGAATCCTCTGAAGAAGAAAATGAGAAGGAAGTGGCAAACATATGCTTCATGGCAATAAATGATCTAGATGAGGTAAACTCTAACTTTAGTGATGAAGATATGCATGATGTTTTTGAAGAATTATATGAGGATTTTGAAAAACTTAGTTTGAAAAATAATTCTCTTAAAAAGAAAATTCAAGAACTTGAAAAGGAACTTGAAGAAGTGAAAGAAAAAATTTCAATTATTGAAATATCTAAAACTCATCTTGAAAAAGAAAATGAGATTTTGAGGAGTGAAAATGAGATTTTGAAAAAGAAAAATGAATGGTTGACCTCATCTCTTTCAATTTTCTCTTGTGGACAAAAATCTTTTGAAATGATCTTAGCTAGCCAAAAATGTGTCTTTGAAAAACAAGGGCTAGGATTCAAATCATCAAAAAATCAAAAGTATTTTAAAAACTACTTTGTAAAAGAATCCACAAGTGCAAGTCCTTCCACCACTTGCAACTTTTGTGGAAGATGAGGGCACATTAGTAGTACATGTCCCTTAAGAAATGGTTCTCAAAAGAATGCAAATGCTAAAGCTAAAAAGGTTTGGGTTGAGAAATCCAATGTCACTAACCCTCAAGGACCCAAAAAGATATGGGTACCTAAATCAACTTAAATTTTATTTTGTAGGGATCAAAGAAGGATAAGTGGTTCTTGGATAGTGGATGCTCAAGACACATGACCGGGGATGAATCCAAGTTTACTTTCCTTACAAAGAGAAAGTAGGATACGTTACCTTTGGAGACAATTCAAAAGGAAGGATCATTGGTCAAGGCAACATTGGTAATGACACATCCTCTCTTATTGAAAGTGTTTTATTAGTTGATGGTTTAAAACATAATCTTTTGAGCATAAGTCAACTTTGTGACAAAGGTTTTAAAGTGATTTTTGAAGCATCTCATTGCATCATCAAAGATATTCAAAATGATAAAACCATTTTCATGGGCCATAGATGTGATAATGTTTATGCAATAAATATTTTAAAATATGATGGCCATGATAGATGTTTTTCAAGCATGCATGATCAAAGTTGGTTGTGGCATAGGAGGTTGGGACATGCTAACATGGACCTCATTTCCCAACTCAACAAAGATGAACTTGGTAGAGGCCTTCCCAAAATAAATTTTCAAAAAGACAAAGTTTGTGAAGCTTGTCAAATGGGAAAGCAAATCAAAAACTCTTTTAAAAACAAAAATTTCATTTCAACAACTAGGCCTCTTGAATTGTTGCATATGGATTTATTTGGTCCCTTTAGGACACCAAGCCTTGGAGGAAAATCTTATGCTTTTGTTATTGTGGATGACTTCTCTAGATACACTTGGGTCTTATTTTTAAGTTAAAAGAATGAAGCCTTTTATGAGTTTTCAAAGTTTTGCAACAAGGTTCAAAATGAAAAAGGTTTTACAATCACTTGTATAAGAAGTGATCATGGGAGAGAATTTGAAAATATTGATTTTGAAGAATATTGCAATGAGCATGGTATTAACCACAACTTTTCGGCTCCTAGAACACCTCAACAAAATGGGGTAGTTGAAAGGAAAAATAGAGTTCTTCAAGAAATGGCTAGAACCATGCTAAATGAAAACAATTTACCTAAATACTTTTGGGCTGAAGCGGTTAACACTTCTTGTTATGTTTTAAATAGAATTTTATTAAGGCCTATTCTTAAGAAAACTCCCTATGAGCTTTGGAAAAACAAGAAACCCAATATTAGCTATTTCAAAGTCTTTGGGTGCAAATGCTTTATATTAAACACCAAAGACAATCTTGGAAAATTTGATGCAAAATCGGATGTTGGAATTTTTCTTGGTTACTCAACTTCAAGTAAAGCCTTTAGAGTTTTTAACAAAGGAACCATGGTAGTTGAGGAGTCCATCCATGTTATTTTTTATGAATCTAACAATTCTCTCCAAGAAAGAAAGAGCTTTGATGATGATTTAGGCTTGGAGACCTCCATGGGAAAATGACAAATTGAAGATAGAAGGCAACAAGAAAAAGTTGTAGAGGATCCCAAGAAAGAATAATCACCTTTGGCACTACCTCCTCCTCAACAAGTGCAAGGTGAATCAAGCCAAGACCTCCCTAAAGATTGGAAGTTCATCATCAACCACCCACAAGATCAAATTATAGGTAATCCATCTAGTGGGGTAAGAACTAGATCATCCCTTAGAAATATTTGCAATAATCTTGCTTTTATCTCTCAAATTGAACCTAAAAATATAAAATATGCTCTAGTTGATGAAAATTGGATGATTGCCATGCAAGAAGAGTTAAACCAATTTGAAAGAAGTGTAGTATGGGAATTAGTGCCAAGACCTCAAAATCAAAGTGTTATTGGAACTAGATGGGTCTTTAGAAACAAAATGAATGAAAATGGCATAATTATAAGGAACAAAGCAAGATTGGTAGCCCAAGGTTTTAATCAAGAAGAAGGGATAGATTATGAAGAAACCTTTGCTCCTGTAGCTAGATTGGAAGCCATTAGGATGCTACTTGCCTTTGCATGTTTTAAAGACTTTGTTTTATATCAAATGGATGTGAAAAGTGTCTTCTTAAATGGCTTTATAAATGAAGAGGTATATGTTGAACAACCACCCGGTTTTCAAAGTTTTAACTTTCCTAATTATGTTTTTAGACTTAAAAAGACACTTTATGGTTTGAAACAAGCACCTAGAGCATGGTATGAAAGATTGAGTAAATTTCTTTTGAAAAAGGGTTTTAAAATGGGAAAATTTGACACAACTCTTTTCATAAAAACCAAAGAAAATGACATGCTCTTAGTACAAATATACGTTGATGATATCATTTTTGGAGCTACTAATGTCTCTCTTTGTGAAGAATTCTCTAAATGCATGCATAGTGAGTTCGAAATGAGCATGATGGGAGAACTTAACTTCTTCCTTGGACTTCAAATCAAGCAACTAAAGGAAGGAACCTTCATTAATCAAGCAAAGTATATAAGGGATCTCCTCAAAAGGTTCAATATGGAGGAAACCAAAACAAGGAAGACTCCAATGAGTTCATCCATCAAGCTTGACATGGATGAGAAAGGTAAGCCTGTCAACTCAACTATGTATAGAGGCATGATAGGTTCTTTGCTATATTTGACCGCTAGTAGACCCGACATCATGTATAGTGTATGCTTGTGTGCTAGATTTCAATCTTGTCCTAAGGAATCTCATTTAAGTGCTGTAAAACGAATTCTTAGATATTTAAAAGGGACTATAGACATAGGCCTATGGTATCCTAAGGGTGATAACTTTGAATTAATTGGATACTCAGATACTGACTTTGCCAGTTGTAAAGTTGAAAGGAAAAGCACTAGTGGCACTTGTCATTTCCTAGGACACTCACTTGTTTCATGGCATAGTAAGAAGCAAAATTCGGTAGCTTTGTCTACGGCGGAAGCCAAATACATAGCAGCCAGTTTATGTTGTGCACAAATCCTTTGGATGAAACAAACACTTAGTGATTTCAATTTGATTTTTGAGTATGTTCCTATAAAATGTGATAACACTGTGCCATTAACATTTCAAAAAATCCGGTACAACACTCTAGGACTAAGCATATAGAGATAAGACATCATTTTCTTAGAGACCATGCACAAAAGGGTGACATTACACTTGATTTTGTAAGCACAAAAGATCAACTTGCCGATATTTTTACAAAACCCCTAAGTGAAGAGCAATTTATTGATATTAGAAGACAACTAGGGGTGATATCTTTATGATCAAATGATTGCTTGATGAATTCTTGTTGATATTACACTTGAATATACCTTATGATTGCATGAAATTCATATCATAATATGCCCCTCTTCGGTAGAGTTCACGAGTGTAAGGATCATGAACACTGGAATGAAAAGCAAGTGTGAATAGTGAGTGGAATGAAGTGAACTCTGCCGAAGAATCAAAGAGACCCCCATAGGGACACTGGTGAAACGCATAGTCACCCAGGCTAATAAACGAACACAAAGGCTCTAATCCTAAGAGAAAAGATGTCACAAAATGCCTCTGAAGCTACACTAAGGATCCAGACTCCCTCTAAGACGTCTCCAAAAGTGACTCGAAAATCGATTACAAAAATGAGTAACGGTCGAACCACCCTGAAGTACGGACGAAATGGGTCTAAAGGAGACTGCCCTATGTGAGCTATATGAGAATGCCAAGTGTAGGGTGCCTAACAATATGACCAAAGTATGTGTCGCGAACTCAAAGGACCATGTCATGCAGTGGAAGGGGGAAGTCTAGAAGAGCAATGACGATCAAGCAATAAGCTCCAGGTAACCGAGTGAGGAAAATGACTCTGAAAAACCCAAAATGGAGGAATAATGGTGACTCAGAATGCAAAGAAGACTCAACTATGCAGGCGTGACTCGGAGGTAAACAAGACCCAACTCAATCCGATAAAACAATGACCGATCGATATAGGTGCGGTCCCAGAAACTGAACTGATAGGAAGATGACCGATTGATATAAGTGCGGTCTCGACTCAAACTGACACGATAATGACCGATCGATATAGGTGCGGTCCCAGAAACTGAACTGATAGGAAGATGGCCGATCGATATAGGTGCGGCCCCGACTCAAACTAAAACTGATAGGATGATGACCGATCGATATAGGTGCGGTCCCAGAAACTGAACTGACATGACAAGGAGATGGCCGATTGATATAGGTGCGACCCCGACTCAAACTCAAACTGATATGATGAATGACCGATCGATATAGGTGCGGTCCCGACTCGAGATGGCCGATCGATATAGGTGCGGCCCCGACTCAAACTCAAACTGATAGGATGATGACCGATCGATATAGGTGCGGTCCCAACTCAAACTCAAACTGATAGGATGATGACCGATCGATATAGGTGCGGTCCCGACTCAAAAACTGTCATGACAGGAAGATGGCCGATCGATATAGGTGCGGCCCCGACTCAAACTAAAACTGATAGGATGATGACCGATCGATATAGGTGCGATCCCAGAAACTGAACTGATAGGAAGATGGCCGATCGATATAGGTGCGGTCTCGACTCAAACTGACACGATAATGACCGATCGATATAGGTGCGGTCCCAGAAACTAAACTGATAGGAAGATGGCCATCGATATAGGTGCGGCCCCGACTCAAACTAAAACTGATAGGATGATGACCGATCGATATAGGTGCGGTCCCGACTCAAAAACTGTCATGACAGGGAGATGGTCGATCGATATAGGTGCGACCCCGACTCAAACTCAAACTGATAGGATGATGACCGATCGATATAGGTGCGGTCCCAGAAACTGAACTGATAGGAAGATGGCCGATCGATATAGGTGCGGCCCCGACTCAAACTAAAACTGATAGGATGATGACCGATCGATATAGGTGCGGTCCCAGAAACTGAACTGACATGACAAGGAGATGGCCGATTGATATAGGTGCGACCCCGACTCAAACTCAAACTGATATGATGAATGACCGATCGATATAGGTGCGGTCCCAACTCGAAAACTGATATGACAGGGAGATGGCCGATCGATATAGGTGCGGCCCCGACTCAAACTCAAACTGATAGGATGATGACCGATCGATATAGGTGCGGTCCCGACTCAAACTCAAACTGATAGGATGATGACCGATCGATATAGGTGCGGTCCCGACTCGAAAACTGTCATGACAGGAAGATGGCCGATCGATATAGGTGCGGCCCCGACTCAAACTAAAACTGATAGGATGATGACCGATCGATATAGGTGCGATCCCAGAAACTGAACTGATAGGAAGATGGCCGATCGATATAGGTGCGGTCTCGACTCAAACTGACACGATAATGACCGATCGATATAGGTGCGGTCCCAGAAACTGAACTGATAGGAAGATGGCCGATCGATATAGGTGCGGCCCCAACTCAAACTAAAACTGATAGGATGATGACCGATCGATATAGGTGCGGTCCCGACTCGAAAACTGTCATGACAGGGAGATGGTCGATCGATATAGGTGCGACCCCGACTCAAACTCAAACTGATAGGATGATGACCGATCGATATAGGTGCGGTCCCAGAAACTGAACTGATATGACAAGAAGATGGCCGATTGATATAGGTGCGACCCCGACTCAAACTCAAACTGATATGATGAATGACCGATCGATATAGGTGCGGTCCCGACTCGAAAACTGATATGACAGGGAGATGGCCGATCGATATAGGTGCGGCCTCGACTCAAACTCAAACTGATAGGATGATGACCGATCGATATAGGTGCGGTCCCGACTCAAACTCAAACTGATAGGATGATGACTGATCGATATAGGTGCGGTCCCGACTCGAAAACTGTCATGACAGGAAGATGGCCGATCGATATAGGTGCGGCCCCGACTCAAACTAAAACTGATAGGATGATGACCGATCGATATAGGTGCGATCCCAGAAACTGAACTGACATGATAATGACCGATCGATATAGGTGCGGTCTCGACTCGAAAACTCAAACTGATATGATGAATGATGATGAGATGGCCGATCAATATAGGTGCGGCCCTGACTCAAACTCGAACTGATAAGACAAGATGATGAATGACCTGATCAAATGGCCCAAAGCCAAAGGATAACCCAGATAATGATGCAAGCAAACTCGGGAGGGGATATGCCCTAGTATGACAACTCATGAGGATCGACAACTAGGTCGAAAGATAATGAAGCCTGTGAAAGGTCCGATGATCCTAGGAGAAGGGGGTATGCCCCAGTATGTAATGATGAACGGACAGAGATGCAAAATGCCTCAAAACTACTGTATCCTGAGATATGCTCATCCATCATGTAATGAAAATGTCCAACCTCAGACAGGTAATGCCAAACAAGACCATGTATCGTGACACCATGCTGACAAAACAAAAATGACTGACGAATAAAAACAATGATGACCAGTGCTCAAAATGCGAAAAACAAGCAAATCAACACTCAACATGCCAACTATCAAAGTGAAAACATCGTCACTAATAAATCAACAATCTGTCAGGCCCTGCCATCATGGAAAATGTTGAACCTAAAGTCCAAAAGATATATGAAAGCACAACCAAGGTGATCGAGGACTGATCTACATCTCTTCCTAATCGAGAAAGGGGTGAAGTCATGTGTCACGGTGGGATGCGTAGGATAAAAGAAGGTGATGATCAGGCTCTGGTATGATAGAAGACGTGAAAGTATCAAGGGTGAAATGTCTGAGTACAAAATGAAAGGCAGGGAGATATCAGAGATCACCCAAGTATGCCGAAAAGACTAGACCCAAGGCGTCAATAGCTCCATAATTCATCGAAAGCGGCAATCACAAACAGAAAGTCAAATCTCGGTGTCGAAACATCCAACTAGGCGGCTATGCCCCAGTATGAAATGAGGACAACATGAAATAATCCAATGATCTCCATATCACTCGTCAGATACTCCAACGTCAAGAATCAGTCTAATCTCCCTCCAAAAGATGGATATGCCCCAGTGTGAGGGATCCAGTAGGGTGACTATGCTCCAATGAAAAATACTCTCCATTATGGCTATGCCCCAGTGTAAAGTAGTGTATCCGAGTCAACAAATCAATCAACCTCTACTCCTGGTGCCAAAACGGAAACATCTCAACGTAATCCATAGGAATCAGAATCCCCGGGCTCCATGAATGTGAATGTGGTGGCTATGCCCCAGTATAAACCACCTGAAGTGACTATGCTCCAATGAACAATCAAAGTCCATCACCAATGAGAGGGCTACGCCTCAAATAAATCATCATCTCAAAAATCAACCATCAATGAGTAGAGTGTGTCCCAATGCAGAATATCGAGTAGAGTGATTGTATCTCCAATAAAAGCGCTCTCTGAAATGGCTATGCCCCAGTGTAGGGTCATCCAACAACTCCTGATCCATCATAATCCAATGTGAAAGAAGCAAACCGACTATGCCTCAGTGCAAAACATCATCCCGAAAGAAACTGTCATCGATGAGTGGGGTATGCCCAGTATAGATCACATCACCTCTGAAAATCCATCGCTGATAAGAGGGGTATGCCCCAGTGTAAATCAACATCTCAACTCCCCATCCATCATGCTCCGAGGAATAATCTCTAACTAATCTCGAGTATTGCCCATGAGTGAGCCGTCAAGCACAACGTGTGAAGTCATGGCCTCAGGGTGGTCTTTAGACTCGGGACGTAACGTAGGACAAGGTAATTGGGTGAAGGAAATGAAAGGAAACTAGGCTCAAAGATCCCAATGATATAATCCCCATACCCCTCATGCATGACATGCAATGCGTAGAAAACGTCATGAGTCCTGGACCTAGGGGTCCCCACACGAAAAGTGATGATAAATGAATGGTCGCATCAAATGAACAAGTATGATGTGTGGATGCTGAACCCAAGTCAAACATCAAGCAGGATGAGAAAAGAAAGAAATCAGATGAGGTAGAGTGGAATGGAGGAATAAAATAAAGATAGAAGAAGACGAAGAGATAGAAAAGTGAGTGATGGTCAACTCACATCAAAGCATGGAAAATAGTCACATCTGAAATAAATGGAATGATGGATAGAGCAAGGATCCAGAGATACTAAAGAAAAGGTCACTCGCCCCTCTCACAAAAATCGAACGGATGACTCATACTCTCACCCAAAATATACATCAAGATGAATCCTAGAAAGGAGCTCTCATACGAACTCTCTCTATCATATGAACTCAATGAAACAACCTGGCACGTCCATACACATGCCCAATGAAGAATGATACGATGAATAATGCGCTATCATCATTTTTTATTTTATCTTTATCTTTTTTTTCTTTTTTTCTTTTTGCACGTACTATGATCAATAATGAATGACCTCCCATGAATTACATAGTCAAATGAATAAAAACACCCCATGTACTGATGTAACATGAATCCTCGCTAACAAGACAACTTCTCAAAACGAGATCTCTGGACCACTGCTCATAAGGCAAGCGGGGGAGGAACGTGACAATCCTCCATGCAGTGACGCGTGAAAAACCACCACTCAAGGTGAAATACGGATGATGTCGAGTAAGCAATGATGAAAGAAAAGACAGAGAACGAATATCACAAGTGGTGATATGTGATATCGGAAAATAGTGATGAAATGATGTCCAAGTGAAAAATATCACAATGAAGAGTGAAGAATGATGCATGAATATGTATGTCAGGTCTGGAACTCATGACGTATCCAATCATAGCATGCAAACACTACAGGATCCCCAACCCGATGTAATAAGTAAATGAGGTGATGAAAGAAAAAGCTATGCGCTCGTGCGAGGCTCAAAGGGCTAGCAACGGGTAACTCTATATGTAAGGGTGATAGGGTAAATAGGCTCATGAAATGATGGCCACCCATCCTTTGACCACAACCTCAAACATCGTGCTTTCAAGATCTCACATGGTCAATACTGAAGACGGGCATCCATCCAACAAAGTCATGTCAACTCCTCCGAAATCGTGTGAAAGCTCTCACTGATGCTATATGATAACCATCAATGTCCTCTGATAATCACCTCACTCCATCATCATAAGCCACTCGCCGTCTCATAAAATCACCATCTCTAATCATCCCGACTCTCTGAAATCACATGTAACGACTCAAATCTGGATGCTCCATGATAACCCCTCTATCTCAACAATATCATCAAATAGTCAAGCCACTCTCTCATCACGATCCATCTATCATCGTGTAAAGCTCACCTCGGGTCTAACCATCTCGGACTCTACCTAGTCAAATCAAGGAAATGATGGAAAGGAAAGGCAATGGTACTGTAGCATGATAAGGAGAACAAGGGTAGTAAAGTCGTACAGTAGTACCAACGGGTGGTGTCATGTCAGGCTCAAAATGGGTAAGTCATCAAGTCCACAGAGTCAGGGTGTGGATATGGGTATGATACTGCTCTAATCAGAAGGTGAAATGGGTCACAATCTCAAACTCCCTAGGTCGATCTCCTGATCCTAGGTCAATAGGCTCAATATCCTCCATGATAGGTCAGGCCAAAGTGATCGTGATGTAAGTGAAAGATGCATCATATCGAAAGCATAACATGCATCAACACAAGATATGTAAAACTCACTCACGAGAAAAATGCCACAATACTCAGATAAAATATCATATCACTAACTGAATCAACGAGTACATCATGTGTGAAATGATAAAGGACTACAAACAACTGGACTCTCAACATGAAACTAAAAACAATGACCTTAAACCGAAAACAGGACTCAACAAAACAAAAACAACTCTGACGAACTGAAAACTGGACTCAACAAAATGGAAACAACTCTGATGACGACCATAATCAGGATGAAAAGGTGCTCTGGAGTGAACTGCTGCAAAGTGAATGTATCTATGTCGACTGAATCAAGTCCTCAACCTGGAAGATCCCGAAATACCATATGCCAACAGTACCATCAACATCCAAATCAATCTAATGATGACCAGGAGGAGGAGGAACTGCATGTGTAGAATGTGTAGGCAGGGGATTGGTGGTCACACTTGGCCTAGCCAAGTCAACCACCCTTGAATCGATCAAATCCTGTATCGCATGATGGAGTGCTGAACAACGCTTAGTATCGTGCCCCGGAATCTGATGATACAAGCAGTGCTCATGTGAACGGAAATGAGGAGGAATAGGATGGGGCAAAGGCCTCGGCGCCAAAGGAACAATCACTCCAGCGTCCCCGAGCTTCTCAAAAGCTCTAGTCAAAGTCATGCCCAACGGAGTGAACTGTCTCGCGGGCCTCTGTGCATATGGTCTAGGCGGTGGGTGAGTGGCGACTCTCGGATGTGGTGGTCGCGGCTGCATGCTAGTCTGAGCAATGTAAGGCTCCTGAACATAATCCGGCTGATACTGATACTGTGGAAGAGAGAAAGGGGCTCTGACCGTAGGAGGCCTATAAAATGAGTGATGTGTAGGCCTCTGGTGCTGATAGCTAATAGCACCAACCTCTCCAGATCTGCCAAACGGCCCAATCAGCTTCTTCCCCTTACTGTCAGGGGAAGGAGTAGTATCTGTCCATAATCCTCGAGCAATGGCCTCCTCAACACTGAAAGCTGCCTGAACCAAACTCCTGAGATCCTGAAACGGGATGCCCACAAGACGTCTCGCGAATCTCGACTGTAGGTTCCGAAGAACCATGTCAATCTGATCCTGCTCCTTAGGCCGATCTATCATACCAGCCACCTTTGCCCTCCAACGAGTGACAAAGGAAGAAATAGACTCATCTGGCCTCTGTCTAGTGGCCTCCAACTCTCGCCTGGATACATCAATATCGGCACTGAAAGCGAACTGGGTCAGGAACTCATGAGCCACGTCCTCCCAGGTGCGAAGTCTCGAAGGCTCAACTGAAGCAAACCACCTCTGAGCTGCCCCACTAAGTGACATCGGGAAGAGGGCCACCAACTGTGCATCATCTATCCCATGTGCTCTCATAACTGTGCTGTATAGTCTCAAGTGGATCTTGGGACAACCAATCCCACTATAACGCTCAATGTCTGGCATGCGAAACTTGGCGGGCAAGCTAGCCGCTGGTATGCCATCTCTGTCATCCCAAGTCAAACCTCCGTCCTGCAGTCTGATCTGTCTCATCTTGGACTCAAGCCTGTCAACCCTGGCCTCCTGCTCGGCTAATCGAGTATCCTCAATAGTAGGAACCATGGGAGGCGGCACTGTGACAGTAGGTGGCAGAATAGTCTCATAATGATCTGCCAGATGGAATGGAGTACCAAGTGAAACCCCAGGTGGACGAGTCTGTGCTGTCTGAGATGCGTGAGGAATCGTCTCGTCAGTGACCATGCCAGCCGGATGAGGATCCTAGCGAGAACTCTCTAACTGATCCAAGCGCCTACTGACTCCGGCCATGAACTCCTGAATGGAAGCAAGTGTGGAAGCTAGCTCGTCTGACATCTCAACTGAACTGTCTAAACTCGGATATGAATCTGCTCTAATCAATCGTCCTCCAACTCTCCTCCAAGAATGTGACTCCAGACTCAAACGACTCCTAAACTGACTCCTACAATGCAAACAAGATGGATGAAGGACACAAGATAAAACTCTAAAAGACGACAATACAACATACAAGCACATGGTCTTGAGGTGGCAATCAGAAATCTGGACATATGACGAGAACTCTGGAGTCATAAAGGTGTCCACTGTGAGGTGGCTACAAATGTGACTAGAGAATCTCCATCAATAATCCGAGATAAAAGAGGTGTGAAAAACACGCTATCACGAGATCAATACTCCATCTATAACCACATATCCTTGAATCAACCTTCAACTCGAGCTCCATAAGAGAAAAAATGATAAGGTGATCAAGGCGAATCTCTCGAAAAAGTGTGGATGTGAAAATGTGCCTTTCACCTTTCCGTAATGAAAATATGAGCGTCGAGTGGAAAATTGAATCAAAGATCCTACAAAGAATGAGGTACTGAGCCCGTGATAGGTGTACAATGTAAAAAAATGATCAATGAACATATCCCAAAGCATCAAGTGAGTGACAACCAAGTGAAGAGGGGAGGTCAAGCCAAGAAAGAAAAACGAAAGCCCTAGGGAGAAAACATGACAAACTCGTCGAGTGAAAAACACAGTCCAAGTGACATGATAAGGGTGATCCAACCGATACTCAAACCCAAACCGATCTCCGAGGACTCAACTGGAGACTAAAAAGAGGGAGTGTCGAATCCGAACTATGACCTCAGAGGTTTTGAAAGCCCTCAGATGCACCCACGTGTAGGGAGGGAGTCCTAATCGAAGGATTTAAGCTCATCCTACAAGGTCAAGGTGGCTCTAAACGGATACGGGTGGACTTTAAAAGATCCCTAGCAGAAGCGATCGTACCCTCCGGCGGTACGCAACCCTCTGCGCGCCTCCAAAGAGACGGGGTGCTTCCATGCAAGGTGGTCATCACCTCCACACATGCACTACCTCGCATCCCAGGGGGTTTCCTATGGTGAAACCTCTCAAACTCTCAACACTCAACGGTCGACTAAAGTGCACAGTGAATGGTGTGGGTGCATCCGAAAACCCTAAGAAGCTAAAACAAGAGAGAAAACACACTAGTCGCACAACTATCCATGAAACCTAGCTCGGGGCTATACAGGTCTTCAATGATCGGACTCCAATCAGCATCAATATGTCGGTCTCCTCCAGAACGCTCCCAAACATCGGTACAGCCCGTCGCTAGACCCTACTCCTAACCTCTATCTCGATCAGAGTACAAGCACACACAAGGCCTCAGACTTGCAAAAGTGAGAACCGAAATGAAGGAAATGACCGAAACTAGAGGGTCGGAGATAAGGGGATAGATGTGCTACCCACATGGACAAGCAACACGCAATCACACAAAGGAAGGGTAGTCATGCACCATACAGTCAAGCAGAGTACAGGTATATCACTCAAGTCCACACAAACTATGACGATCAAGACGAATAGTGATACAAACATCATGCTTAAAAGACAATCAAGGCAATATACAAGCTAGAGAAACAACACATCAAGTCGAATGATATACATCAGTGAATCCATGCATGTGAGGTGAACAGAACAATCATGACAAAATCAAAATGACTATGCTAAGCAAGGCAAGATGATCAATCAATATAATCAGCATGTCAATGTACTCAACAAACATGACAATGAAGCACAGAAAAAATCAAAATCCTCAATCAAGATAATCAACCTCATAATCAACATGTCAAATATCTCATACAAATATATCAATGAAGCATGAAGAAACTGTCTATATCATAATCCCCAACCAAAATAATCAACCAATATGATCAACACGTCAATGTCCCAAGTGAAAACTCGAGAACTCCCAATGTGCAATCAAAAGATGAGTACCCACTGATCGACTCATCAAACGCCACGTTTGCTTCACTTTAAGTTCAAGCTTGACCCTCTAAAATATCCCCAGCGGAGTCGCCATTTTGTGGACCCCGCATTTCGGCTCATGCGTTTCCCACTCGATGGCGAACTCGATTATTATTTGAAAAAAATTGATTTTATTCATTGTTTATTTGAAAATGACTTGGAGTCACCACTTATTTTTGTTTTATTTTTAAAGGGTAAACAAAATAAGAAAGAAAAACCCTAAGTGTGACTCCCTATTTTGGAAAAGACGGTCTGTGAAAATCCGGATCGGGTTCGGGGGTCAGGTTACTTATCGGGAAGGTACGGTAAAGACCGTAGCACCCCTCTAAGTCCCTAAAGTCGGTCTCTACTAATAAAATGAAGCTGATATGACAATCAATGAGAAAATCAATGAATACTCGAATCAATCATGCACGTATGAGTATCAGAACATGCATAGAGAATAACCAAAGTGGAAGTGGATACGTACCTGATCAGCAAACGGCAACACACTATCACAAAATAGGGTTAGTGCATAGTAATGAACATAAAGTATGTCACTCATATCCCCCCAACCATATAAAGGAGCACCAATATCATGCATGGTATTATTTCAAATTCACTTTTATTTTGATGAAAATTTATTTGATGTGGGGCCCCCACCAAAGCCCGTTTTATTTTAGCATGAACTAATTCCATAAATTCCATCATTTGGAATTACGGAATTTGATTCTTTGCTTATTTTAAAACATTTTGAGAATCAGAGAAAATTCGAAAGTGGCTTGCCGGAAAGAAGATGGCAACCAATTTTATTAAAAAAACGGAATTTTTCGGAATCTAAAAAAAAAATGCTAAGGATAAAAATGGAAGAATTGAAATCCGAAAATTTATTTGAAGAATATTATTTGGGAAGAAAAACGCTTTTAAAATTAAAGATGGTGAACCTGAAGGTGACACGTGGCCTAGAGTGGCCATTCAGACCACGCAAGGGTGGATATTGGCTGTCATTAAGGAAGAAGGTCCTCAACTGGGTGCAATTGTGTTGAAAATCCTCTATTGACACTGGGAATGCTCTCATTTAATGAGGAGAAATCTCAATGTGAAGTCAGCCCGTCTTCAGATGAATCACATGACCTGGCTGTAAGCTTTGTTGTGCACCATTTTCATCTAAAACTTCTTGTAGGGCAGCCTTCTTGAACGTGTACAAATGAGCATCTAGGAGGTCAGCTCGAATTTCCATCTGGCCTACTGCACGGAGTAGGCTCTCTTAATTCCGGTCCTGTAGCCATGTATAATAGGAGCTGTTTAACGGGATTCAGCCCCACATTGTTACAACAAGGTTCCCTTCCAATGACACTCCAACAAATGCACATTCGCTAAAACTACATGTATAACATGTGCCAGCTGAACCTCCATCTCCGGCTTGGAGATCTGCTTCCAACACTCTTCCCACAGGTCCTTCAGTAGCGCTACAACCAGCACCAAGAGAAAAAAAATGCATGCGACTACAAAATGTCTTCACAGATTTGGAACCATGAAGCGCAATTATGAAGTCCCTGAGTTTGCCCCCAACCTGGTAGTAGCTATCCTGCGCAGGTGAGAAGGATCTTGGCATTAACTGGACTGTGCTAGACCCAGGTGGCACAACCTTGGAACGTCTCACATCTCTCTCAGGGCATTCGTGAACTCATTCCAAGTTACCCCCAGCTTGAGCATCACTAGCATTCTTCAAAATCGGATTGAGCCCATATCAAGCAATGGACAATATTTGGTGGGAAATAGTATACCGAGCACCAGAAACTCATTTCTTCAGTAGGTTTCTGATCAGTTGGGAGATGCCAAGCAATGAATCAGAAAACATCAGGTAGCTGAGTGTTTCCAAACTTCAAGAATCAGGGTCTATTTGTCACTGGGGAATAGCGCAATGGAGATTGTTGAGGTTTAATGAGGTCAAGGTGTCCCAAAACCTTATTAGGCCTACTTAATCCAATGATCTGAACACGAGCATTTGAGTGGCCATGGACAAATTTACGAGCAATCTGTGTACATCCAAAGAGCTTAAGCAACCTCAGTGACGAGCAGCTGTCCACAATCAGCCTAAATACCTCATCTTTTAAGTTTCGACACCAAGATAAATCCAAAGTCAATAGAGTTCTCCAACACTTGGTAAGAGACGCAGCAGTGCTGTCCCCAACCTTACTGAAATGATTCACAGAGAGATGTTTCAGAGACTGTCCAAAAGTTTCCAAGAATGCAGCTATAGCTTCATTACTGAAGTTGTTCCGGCAAAGTCTAAAGTGTTTGGATGCCTGCTGTCATTGCCAATGGGACACCAACAGTGACTGTCACTTGATACGCTGAAAAGCTTCCGCCTGAGGCAGATTGAAATGGAAAGTTTGTGGTTTGTGGCAGCAAGTTGTAATCCCTTGGAGGCTGTGGCAAATGTGGGGCATTAACCTCTTGCATAATGTGATGGATTAGCTTGTGGAATAAAATCCCTCAGTGGGTGGTCACAATGGCTGCCAGTAGAGCCATAACTCCGTTGGAACACTTCATCATGATTGGCTCCAACATGGTAACTCTGCGTTCGCTCAAACCTGCAAGCACTAGTTGAAAGAGCCCAAATCATCTGCTATGCCCATATCACCTGGAAAAGAACGCTGCTGACTCAGAAGGTGTGGCCCATTGCTGAGACTCTGGGAGCTTGTGCTTGCCCTAGCAGCCTTCCCCACCTGCTCATCATTGAACAGATCATTGATGATATCTAGGTGGGGGAAGGGGAACTCATCTATCATCACGCCATGGGTCTAATACCCGGGTGTACCGGCTGGAAACTCAGTTGAAAAGTGCTCCGTGCATTGATCCACTGTGTATAGGATTGTAGAAATCAATGTTTTGAATGTCATTAAGCATGGAAAGACCACAATTCGTGCTTCTGCTGGCATCCCTTTGAGAGCGCTCTGTCCATTGTGCACCATTCTGCAAGATGTCTTGTTTCCCATTCCAAAAGAGAAAGCCTGATTTGACAGAGTTCACATCCAACCTGTCAGAGTTTTGTGGTAAAAACATTGGTGAAGATACCAAGGTAGGCAGTGGTGAGTATGCTGGTGAAGAGTTCTCTGATGAACCTGAGTGAGGATGACTGAAGCCAGATGAACTTAAAGAAACAGAGCTACCAATTGTGGCTTTTCTATAGGACTGAGGTACATAACTATGCGTTGCTGGTGAGGGGTCAGGACCTAACTGTCCAGCAGCACTCACAGAACGGGCTAGCAGTGGGGTTGTTGAAAACATCATAACCTGCTTATCATGAGGAGCCATCTTGAAGATCTCTTGAACATCCCTCCTCATGTCAAGTGACTCAAGCATCTTGTCACATTCCTCATGGATAAAACGTCTCACATTCTTTAAAGCAAGGTCCTTGTCTCTAGCAAGTGCTAGTATCCTTCCAGGTGTTCCAACAACGATATGAGGGCATTCATGTGATCGAGACTGATTCCTGAATTGAAAGCTGAGAATAAATGAGAAAACCAATGGCTTCTTCTTCGAGGGGGACATAGGTGAATCAGACTTCAAACAGGAATCTTCATCCTTTGTGGGCAGCTTCAGTTTATTGGAGAGAAATCCACCAGCAATGCGACCAGATGGCCACTGAAGTTGCATAGATGGGTGCATGGGATTTGAACCTGTAAGGATAGGCACTAGGACTGGCACTGGAAACAGGTAAGAAGGTGGTCTTACAACAACTGAGGGATCAATGGCAGACCATGGGAACATAGCTCTAAGTCTCTGCTGATACTAAACATTAAGGTTCTCAGTAGCCAATTTGAGGGATGCCTTCTTCTCTGAGATAAATCTTCTCCTTATTTAACTCATGGGATTCATCATTTAGTGATGCACTCTCAGCTCTCAGCTTCTCAACTTGAGCTGTCAAATCCTTGAGGAAATGAATTATATCAGAAAGAATGGTTGCTTTATCAAATTGCAACCTTTTCAGAGCAGCAGGAAGTTGGTTATCAAAGACATGGTAAATTTTATCACCACTCGGGCGAGCGCCATCGAGATCTTCTTTGTATATCTAATCGAAGACATGAGAAATTTCCATGATCATGTATAATTTTCCTTCATTCTTCTCCAGTTGCACCAGTGCCAGATCCATATCAGCCAAAGACCATTCATCCGGACAAAACATCCCTTGCTCATCTTCCAGACTTGGATCAGTTACACGGCGTGATGCTTCATCTTCACATAAAGACCCTTTATATTCATCCATATGTTGCAGTGAGCTGGATCCATTTTCCGGAGGATTAGCCAGCTTGTTGAATTTGGGACCTAATGATTTGTTCAAAGTTGTAATATTCTTGTCATGACACATTTTGGAGGATTCAATAACAACGTCAGCTGCCTGCATTTGAACCAATTTCCTTCCAGATTCTAAGCCATCACATTTATCAGTCATATCATCAAAGACTCTGACAGAAGAATCTATATTTTCCCCTACATCATGACCATGATTCCAAGATGCTTGTGACTTCTTCGAAAACATGACATCCTCCCCCTGGGACACACCCATAGCTCCTCTTTCTTGCCTGATTTCCAGCACACTGCTTTTATCAAGACACACACTGCCATTAATCCCTTCTATTCTAGATTGGTGCTTATTTTTTTAGATGTCCTTCAGATGCTTCTGATATTGACTGTAATGGGCAGGCCACTTCAGGCTCCTTCTCTGATGATCCAGTCAAATTCAAACGAAAGAACCTTTGGTCGAGATCGTTTCATAACCACTAGGTTGCATTGCAGCTCTTCCATGCATTGCTTTGCTTCTTGCTTCAGCCGTTTATCCAAGACAAACCAGTTTGTTTGAACACTTTGGGCTTCAGCTGTCACTACTCCACATCATGAGCCAGAGACAATTTTTATCCTTACATTTATCATATCAGGGTCATAAATATCATAGAGTTGAAGCATTATTTGGGTGCATGTATCTGTAACATCATCCTTCTGATCTGAGCTGATTCCTGAATGAAACCTCCTCTGACCAGTGGCACAATCACTACTAAATCTTGGAAAACCCCATAGTTTTTCACCACGGTCGTGAGGAGGGATGACCATCAGAAGCATAATGCAATCCTCGGGCTGAACAACATGAGTCAAAGCCCACACGAGAGCCCATCTTGACGATTTCCTTTAAAGCCTTAACAGCAACAACAACAACAACTTTATCAGCCACATTTAAGCACTTCTTCTTCCCATACTTCCAAATGAGGACTGCTAGTAGGTATTCTGATAGCTGAAAGCCCCACAGGAGTTGGCTAGCTGAGAACAACACCCTGAGTCTTGATTGATAGCGAACCACGTTCAAAGACTTCTTCTAAGACCCATTAAGGTGCAGAAAAATCCCCTGTCTTAGGAAACACACTCCACAAAACCATCTTATGGTCTCAAGCTTTAGGAACTATGCCCATATGAAACCAAAAGCTCATGCTGGACCAAAACCCTTCTCCTTGAGGATATGAATGGCCATCGAGAACAGAATATGAGCAGCAAGGGAGCAAGCACAAAAACAGAGCATCCCAATGAACTTAAGAAAACAATTACATGAGCCTCATCTTATATTGAAGTCAGAAGGTTCATGTATAGGTGGGAAAACCAGGTAGAAACAAGATCCAAAGATATGACTCAGACACCCAATGGAGAGATAAAAAAAAGGAATCGGATCACTCTTAAATAAATTTTATATGAAGAACAAGGCACACATCATTTATAACACAGTCACAACAATATCAAGAAAATCAAATGCAATAAGTATAAGGTCTAGAAAACGCACCTGATAGGCTTCTTCCCAGCTGAAATGAGCAAGGAGACTGCTGTGTTTCTTCTCTCCTGTAACTCGTCTCTCACTCTCAAGCTATTCTCTGTTCTTCAAATATTTCTGCCAGCAAAACAGCAGCCAAAAGCACCTCTACTTCTTCTAGCTCTCTCGTTCTCCTCAGCTGCAGAGATATGCTCTGTTTTCTTTTCTTCTCTAAGGCGTCTTCCTCCTCCCAAAACGAATCATCTCCTCAGCCAAACAAAAAAGCTCTTCCCTCAAAACTCTCTCTGCCACCCCCCAAAAACCAATGCCCTCTTTTTTTTTTTCTCCTGCAGCTTTTCTTTTCTTTCTTTCTCCTCTCTCCCGGATTTTCCCTTCTAACAGCCTCTGCCACCACAGCTACCCCAAAAGCACCACTAATCTGCAGAATCACTTTTCTCTCTCTCGGATTTGCCCCTCTAACAGCCTTCAGAACCTCATGCCACCTGTCAACCTCTGATTTGCTTCCCAAAAAGCAAGGTTGATTCCCTTATAGCCACTAAGGAGGCGACATGTGGCTCGCTGGGGCTCTTCCACATGGCAAAAACAGCTGCAGCAAAGAATGACCTAAATGGGGGTCTACACATATGCATCATATAGAAATAATCCTAGGAAAGAGGTCAAATTTTGACTAAAAATCAAAATTCCCGTGGCATTGGACATAAAAAATTGAGGATTTCAACTGAAAAGGGCAAGGGGAGGATCACGATACAAGAAAATGCAACAAAATTTGGAAAAATTGACTGTTGACCGTTGACCAAGCGGTCGACCGGTTTGTCGGGGCTGGGAATTTAAAAAGCCCCCCCGTGCTTCATTTCTCACATTTTCTCCTCCGTAGCTTGCCACCCCTTCACATCCCTGCTTCCAGAAGACCATTTTGGCCAGATTTCAGACCGATTGCAGGTTGAGGACTTGATTTTGGGATGCCTTGAGGTTAGGGTTTTGATTGGTTTCAGCTTTTGGGAGTGTCTTCTCTCTGCACCATGCGCCTCAGGGTCTGTTCAGCTTCATCTCCGTGCGCCTAGGGCTTCGGGTTGGTGGTTGCTCCTTCCTATTTGTTTTCATTCTCATTTTAGCCTTCTCTTTCTCCTTTTTGTTTTCATTGGATGGCACCAAGGCGAGAGACGGACACCTCCAGGGCTCAAGGCAAGCGCCCTGTTGAGCCATCTCAGCCCTAGCAGATGGAGGCTCGCCAAAAGGCGAGGTACAAAATGGCTCTCTTTAATTCGATTGAGGACTATCAGCGCTACAAGCAAAAATTTACCCAGAGAAAAGTCATCCTAGGGAAAAGTGTCAATTTCTTCCAACTTCAGCACTTCGGATTTGAGCGGTTATTCGGATGGATGGGATGACTGCTAGTTGTGACAATTGTTGAGCTGATTTTCCCGACTCTGGTGCGGGCTTTTTATTCCCGGGCGACCTATGGGCTTGGAGGACCCGTATTATCCACTGTGAGAGGAGTTGAGATCAGATTGAGTCCCGAGAGTGTCTGCCGCATTCTTGACATCCCTTCGGTTGGACTCCGAGTGTATGAGGCCAAGGCATGGCCCACTGTGCCGGGATTCGAGCTTAGAGAGGCTGTACAGAGGTTGTGCGGACTTGCAGATGCCCAAGGGATGGGCAAACCATCGGCACACAGCCTGACCATGACCAGCCGAGTCCTTCACCACATGATCTACTCTATTCTCTTGCCACGTGGAGGACATCGAGACGAGGTCTCCTACCTTGAGGCTTTTATTGTGGACTTGATCATCATCGGGAGACGGATTCACGTGGGATATCTGATGATGATGCATATGAACTCCTACGTTGAGATCACGACACGAGTACTCCCCTACGGCCGCTTCCTTACCCGAGTTTTCAAGGATGCCGGGGTCGACTTGAGTAAAGAGACGGATTTTGAGCCCCTACCAGCTATGACACGTATGATGAGCAGTCTTTGGGGCGCATGAAGTTCGAGAAGGCACCCGATGACTCTTAGGTTAGGAAAGCCGAGCGACAAGCCCGAGGACAGGATCAGATACATCCCGGAGTAGAGGAGGAGGCCGAGATCAGAGAGATGGAGGATGGGTTGGACCCTTAGAGGGACTTTGAGCAGAGAGGGCCGGAGCTTGACATTCCGCCTTCACCTCAGTCAGAGGGCATTCATGTTGAGGCTACCTTCTCAGAGCCTATGATGACTGAGTCATCTTTCATAGTAGGCTCTTCATCTCAGCCATCATTTACTGAGCTACCATCTCAAGCACCTCACGTTCCTGATCATGCGCCTTGGATGGATGTCTCATCTCAGATCAGCTCTCTTGGGACTCGTATAGAGGAGCTTGCCTTAGTCCATGACTCTCACTTCTACTCTATGGAAGAGCACCTATATCAGTATCAGACTGGAGTCACTTCTCGGTTTGATCACTTCCAACAGCGATTTGAGCGCATAGAGGAGCGTATGGATCAGCAGTAGGCTACCTTCGACCATTTCCAACAGTGCATTGATCGTATTGAGAGTCGTCAGGCTAGTTAGCATGAGGAGATGATGGCATATCTCCACTCTGTGTTTCCTCCTCCACCCCCTCAGCCTTGAGACTATTTAGACATCCCCCTCTGTTTTTTTTTATGTTGCCAAAGGGGGAGAAATTTATAGGATCTAGGAGATCCTCATGCATGTCATTGTTATCATTGTCATATCTATCTTGTTATACATGTGAGGTTTCTATGTATATATGATATGATATTTTTTATGATCCATTGTTCATTTTTTGTGTTTTACATTACTTCCTATTAAAAATTGTTTGATTGATCCATGATTGGTTTGAGAGGGAGATTTTTTTTTCTCCTAGATAACCAAGGTTTGTCATCATAAAAAATGGGGAGATTGTTAGCCCAAGGGTTCTCCTAATCGGGTTTTGATGATAACAAACCATGGTTAAGTGACTAATTGGTTTAAATGTTTAAGAATCTTAGGTATAAACTCGAAAATTTATCAAATGACCAAATGGATACAAGATCGAGACACTTGGAAGACTTGTGATCATAGGAAACTAATGTAAGATGAATGCATGAGTGCACTTAGGATTTTCACACGTTTCATGCATCTTTGAAAACTCGGTTTATTATTTAAAATATCGATTTCATTAAAACCCGAGTTTTTAACTAATGTACCTTAGGCAAAATGTTTTATAATTGGCTTAATAATTTACCAAAAGACCTTGCCTAAGTGTTAGAAAAGAAAGGAATAAAAAAAAAAAAAGGTTTTCGGGGCCAAAAAGGCTCAACCGGTCGAGGCTATGCCCAACCGGCTCAACCAGTTGTGGTCATCCGGTCGAGGAACGGTCGACCGGTTGTGGTCATCCAGTCGAGGACCGGTTGAGGGAGGTCAAAAATCTTCTCTCTCTCCCAGTAGCCTTCTCTTCCCGGTCGAGGTGTTTCTCTTACCTGTCGAGGACCGGTCGAGGTCCGGTCGAGGACCGATCGAGGTCTGGTTGAGGCAAGGGTAACCTGTCATGCATTAAATGCTCCAACGGCTAGTGAACTGGTCGACCCTTAGCTCGACCGGACGAGGTTACCTTTTGCTGTTTTTGACTCCCGAGCTTAGAAACCTATAAATTGAGAGCTCCACTTCATTTATTGATAAGATAACACTTGCATTCAATAGCCTACCTACTTGTTCTTGATAAAAAAATCTCATTTCCTTCATAGTGCATTAAATCACCACTTGCATATCCTTTAGTGCACTCTTGTGTGTCATCCTAGCTTTGTCTTATATTTAAGCCATCCTTAAGCTAGGTTGAGTGATTATATCTTGTAACAATCTGAGTGTTAAAGCCTTCAAGAGGGTTGAATCTTGAATAGGTTATGTAAGAGCCCATTGGAGCCAGAATCCAAGTGTAAGAAGATTGGAAGCTTGGTTGAAGCTTCAAGTTAATGGAACTCTCACTCGGTTAGGAGGTTGAGGAGAGTGGACGTAGGCAAGGAAGTGTCGAACCACTATAAACCCGAGTTTGAATTCTCTAAACTCTATCTCTTTACTTTGCTTATATTGTGTTTGAATTTGTTGTGATTGAAAAGATTTTAAAAACCCAATTCACCTTCCCCCCCCCCCCCCCCTTTTGGGTGTTTTTCTTAACTAAGCATAGCATTTGTTTTCTCATATATATATAAAATCAATGTGGGAACATTCAAATCGCAGGAATGACATTATTCTATAGATTTATGGTGTTATTATTGTTTTTGAATACCATGTTTTTCGTTGTACTTAGATTTAAAGAGCTTAGGATAGGATTACATGCAACCTAATGATCCAAGGCCTAGGAATAGAGTAATTCAAAGTTTCAAACACACCTAACATGACATACTGTCATAATCTCCATAAGATATCTACCACCAATTTTCGTCAATAGTGACCCAATCCATAGGGAACATATAACCACCTTAGGGTCTCACTCATAAGTTAAAGTCATTACAAACTTTGGCGGAAGCTCAATATTTTCTCAAAATAAAAAGGATACAAATGTTGTCATCTTACCACTAAGAAATTCTTTATTTCTAAAGATGTTACTTCTGTTGAAAACTAATCCTCTTTAGTAACACTTATCTGCAAGGGTAGTTAACATGTGCAAATAAGTTTAATTTGAGTTTTAGTCTTCTTGAATTAGACATTGTGGCCCTTACTCCAGTTTATTATAATTTTTTTCCTATTACAATTGTTAATCCTTAATTCGCAATTGCAATTCCCTTGGTTCCAACATAACTTGAGCATGAAACCAATGAGAATGATATTATAGTTGCCTTACCATTACACACATATTCAAGAAGGAAAAAGTTTCCGTGTAACCCCAATAATTTGAACAATTAATAGGTACTAATATTTTTTCCTCCTTTACGCCCTGAATTTGATGATCTTCTATTAGGATGGGATTATGGGTACATGTTTTCTAAGATCCTAGGGCTAGTGGATCTAAGCAAAGTAGAAGTATACATAAATTTAATAAAACTTAGAGATAGGTGCTAAAAAAGCCATACTTTTCAATACAAATCTTGAAAACTAGGTGTGTCTTCCACCCAATTCTTCTACCCTTGCTCCTGTGCATGAGTGTATAGTGACTACACAATTGAGAGAGAGAGAGAGAAGAAGCTAGGGTTTTTTTTTCTAAAGGTGGAAGAGCACAAAGTGTCTAACCTTAAAGCCTAAGTAGATTTATATACACTCTCTTGTGGGGTTAAGTGATTTATGTCTATCATAAGTTTGAGTCACTTAATCTAATCTATAAGGTCTTAATTAATCATAATAAACTTTAATTAATTAGTTAGTTAACTTAAAAAATAATAAAATAAAATAAAATAAAAAGTAACATTGGGACAAGTGTGCAAAAATTGTATTCCATTATAAAATGCAAACAACTTCCATCAAGCAAAGGACTTTATATAAGTGTCTTGTATAGGTCTTGTACCACAAATAAAATACCTTTACAACTAGTATAATTGTCTTATATATAATATGAAAATGTGAAGCATATGAACGTGGCTTGCATATGATGTCATGTACAATCAATACAAATATTTTATTTTGTAAAATTTTCAGGATAATATAATCAATATATAAAATAAGGTGCAGTTTGATTTTATTTTATTTTTTCAAATTCAAAGCAAAAAATAATCCGAGTTTTAAATTTTCTTATTTATTTACTACTGCTATGAAAATAATTTAAAAACGTAATTTACTTTAACTACAACTTTTTGGTTATCTATAAAAGCGAGGAATAAATTTTAAAAATAATAAGAAAGTTTATGAGATTTTTTTTTAATTATACATACATATAAGAGAAATGTATCAGAGATTTATTCCTCTTATTACTTCAAATCCTTTCAGTTTTAATAAGAAATAATGTAATGACCTTATTATTAAAAAATCACAACATAAATGTCATATTGTAATCCCCTATTTGACCTTGGGTTTTTCTCAAACCCGAGAAGAGTTTGCAGCTTGCTGTAGGAATGAGTGAGGGTCGATTTCTTCAAGTGTTGAAGGGCTGCATGGGATCAAAGACCACCTACCTCTACACTCATGATGAGATGTTCTGATAAGAGAACAGAGGAGTGGGTGAAAACTGGACTGAAAATGGGTGAGTCAGCGGATTCAAGGGAATGGAGACGTGTGAGAGTTGTAGGGAGCAGCCTAAAAATAGGAGGCGGGTAGTAGCATGGCAAGGGGAAAAAGAAAAAGCTTGCAAGAGAAGATAAGAGGCAGCTAGGAAGAAAATGGGGGCACGAAATGTTTGGAAAAGAAAAAAAATGAGAACGGAGGGCATTCAAATGGGGGAGGTCGATGTAAAAATAGAGCAAATGGGTGTGGTTCTTAGGAGAGTTCCAACCAGCTTTGCGACATCTTTTGGGGAAATTTTCTCCAAGAGTGGTTGCTTTTAATTGGGTATGGCTTGACTTTTCATGAGCAGTCCATGAATGGGGATAGTGGTTCTCATACGAGGGAGTTTTGGGTGAAAAGGGTAATTCTCGTTTATGGGTTCTGCAAGCAGAGATTGATCCATTCGCTAATGGAGTTGCTGGTTCATGTACGACAGAGTTCTTAGTGAAATGGGTTATTTACGTTGGTGGGTTTTTGAATACCGACGCGGCTCGCAATGGGATGTCGTTCAGATTTCTGATGTCTGTTCGCAATTGGTGGGGACGCTATTTTCCCGGAGAAACCAAAGAGAGAAAGGGTAAAAAAAATAAATTGAGTATTGTTGGTAGAGCCAATTCCGTTAACGAAGACGTGGAAATGGGTTGTTCTGGGACTTATGGGTCTGAAGAAGAACAAGAGCAGCAACTTTGATCCCAAGTTCTTAGTCCTGACAGTAGCAAGAGATTCAAGCTTCCCAAGAAGTTTTTTTTTTTTTTTTTTGATGACTGAATGGTGTGTATCATTCCTCTATTCTTCGGAAGCTTCGGTCTACCATGAAGAAATGCAACCGTGAATTTGCTTCCCCACCTTTGCCGGACCAAAGAAGTTGAACTAGTAAAACACATAGTGGAGTAGAAGAGCGGATCTTCCGGACGTGATTCGATGCGTCGCCTGTGTTTGCGTGGAGTGCTAAATGGAGCCATTATGTTGAATTATGCTGCACAAGGAGGGATTTTTCAAGTGTTGATGAGTGGTCAACATGCATAGAGGGGGCGGTGAGGACCGGGGTTTTAATATATATGGCTAATGAAAAGGATACGTGTTCAATAGATACCATGGCTGCATATGAAAAATCAAAAGGTGGCACCCACTTTGAGGTATGTGATTGTCCTTTATATTAATATTATACTTATTACTATATTATTGCATATGAAAAATCAAAAGGTGGCACCCACTTTGAGGTATGTGATTGTCCTTTATATTAATATTATTAGTATTATTATTACTATATTATAAGATTTTCCAAACTTCACTAACGTGAATTATTGTTGCATAGTGGTGATGAAATTTCATGTGTAAATAGTATTAAAGCATGTAAAGTTGAGATTGTTTTATTATTATTATTATTATGTTATGGGATATTCCATCCCGGGCCCACACTTTGCATGACCACCTTTGGCATGTGAATCCCACCGACCAGATACCATCCTCTTTGTTTTTTTTTTTTTTATCCTTATATGACAAAATATAATTTTAAAAACTCTGATCTTCACGTTTCAATTTTCAAATATAATTTTCCAAAATTCCAATTTTTAAATTCAATTTTCCGAAATTCCAATTTTCCAAAATTCCAATTTTTTTAAATTTAATTTTCCGAAATTCCATTCTCAAATAATTTTCCAAAATCAAGGTTCTAAACTTATAATTTTTAAGTTTCCATTTCCAAAAATTTCCAAAATTCCAAATTTAATTTTTAAGATTCCAATTTCAAAATTCCAATTTTCACGTTTATTTATTTAATCATTATTACTTTCGTTATTATTATTATTATTTTATTTATTTATTTATTTTTAAAATTCCATCCTTAAACAATTTTTCAAGATTCCGATTTTCGAATTTAATTTCCAATTTCCAAAATTCCAATATTCACGTTTATTTATTTAATCATTCTTATTTTCGTCATTATTATTATTATTATCTTTATTTTTAAAATTTCATCTTTAAATAATTCTTCAAAATTCCGATTTCAAAATTTAATTCCCAATTTCCGAATTCCAATTTTCGAATTTAATTTCCAATTTCCAAAATTCTAATTTTCACATTTATTTATTTAATCATTAATAATTTCGTTATTATTATTTTATTTATTTATTTATTTATTTTTAAAAATTGCATCTTTAAATAAATCTTCAAAATTTTGATTTCCAAATTTAATTTCCAATTTTCACATTTATTTATTTAATCATGATTATTTTTGTTATTATTATTAATTTATTTATTTATTTATTTTTTAAAATTTTCATCTTTAAATAAATCTTCAAAATTTCGGTTTCCAAATTTAATTTCCAATTTTCACATTTATTTATTTAATCATTATTATTTTCATTATTATTATTATTATTATTTTATTTATTTTTAAAATTTCATCTTTGAATAATTCTTCAAAATTCCGATTTCCAAATTTAATTCTCAATTTCCAAAATTCCAAATTTTCAATTTTCGAATTTAATTTCCAATTTCTAAAATTCTAATTTTCACATTTATTTATTTAATCATTAATAATTTCGTTATTATTATTATTTTATTTATTTATTTATTTTTAAAAATTCTATCTTTAAATAAATCTTCAAATTTTCTATTTCCAAATTTAATTTCCAATTTTCACGTTTATTTATTTAATTATTATTATTTTATTTATTTATTTTAAATTCCATCTTTAAATAAATCTCCAAAATTTCGATTTCCAAATTTAATTTCCAATTTTCACGTTTATTTATTTAATGATTATTATTTTCGTTATTATTATGATTTATTTATTTATTTTTAAAATTCCATCTTTAAATAATTCTTCAAAAGTTCCAATTTTCACGTTTATTTATTTAATCATTATTTTTTTTCGTTATTATCATTATTCTATTTATTTAAAAAGAAATTCATCTTTAGATAATTTTCAAAATTCTAATTTCTTTCAAAATTTAATTTCCAACATTTCAATTCTTAAATTTAACTTTCAAAACTCCAATTTTTTTTCAAATAGTTTTAATTCCACTTCATTTTTCAACTATTTTTTTAATTCACAAATTTTCTTCGATTTTCAAATAATCTTTCGTTTTCCTTGATTTTTTTATTAAGCATGAATGAATTTTTTATAATTCTAAAATAATGGAATTTGTGATATTAATTCATGCAAATAAATTGGCTTTGGTGGGGGCCCTACATATGAGTTTTCTCTTTTGATTGCCAATTGTTATGCTTAATGAATATTGCTCGATCTTTGTCTTACTCTTTGATATGCATATGATAATTTTATACTTGAACTAACCTTGTTTCCTTGATAGCGCATTATGGCTCCTGGCCCAGGTACGCATCCACTCCCATTCTGGTTATTCTCTATGCATGTTTTGATTTTCATATGTGCATGATCAATTTGAGTATCCATTGATTTTTTTCATTGATTGTCATGTCAGCTTCATTTTATTAGTAGAGACCCGACTTTAAAGACTTAGAGAGGTCCTATGGTCTTTACTGTACTTTCCCGATAAGTAACCTAACCCCCGAGCCTGATCCGATTTTTCACAGACCACTTTTTTCAAAATAAGGAGTCACACTTAGGGTTTTATTTCTTATTTTGTTTACTCTTTTAAAAATAAAACAAAAATAAGTGGCGACTCTAAGTCATTTTCTAATAAATAAAATCATTTTAAAATAAAAATCGAGTTTGCCATCAAGTGGAAGCGCATGAGTCGAAATACGGGGTCCACAAAATGGCGACTCCATTGGGGAAAGATTAGAGGGTCAAGCTTGAACTTAAGATGAAGCAAATGTGGCGTTTGATGAGTCGATTAATGGGTACCTATCTCTTGGTTGCACATTGAGAGGTCTTGATATCATTGGATGCATGCTTGGATATTGTATTCATTTGGGACATTGATATGCTAGTTATGATGATTGATTTGTCTTGATTGAGGGTTCCGAGATAGTTACTTCGTCTGTACTTCATTGCTATATTTGTTCGGGATATTGACATGCTGATTGCATCGATTGCTCATCTTGTTTCGCTTAGCATAGTGATTCTGATTTTTGCCATGATTGTTCTGATCGCCTTGCATGTATGGATTCATTGTTGCATATCGTTTGACTTGATGTGTTGTTTTCTCTGGCTTGTATATTATCCTGATCGTCTTTGAGCTTGATGTCTGTATCACTATTCATAGTGGTTGTCATAGCTTATATGTGGACATGAGTGATATATTTTGTACTTTGATTCACTGTATGTTGCATGATTGCTCTCCTTCTATGTGATTGCATGTTGCTTGTTCATGTGGGCCGCATATCTATCCCTTTACCTCCAACGCTTTGGTTTCGATCATTTCCTTCATTTCGGTTCTCACTTTTGCGAGTGTGAGGCCTTGTATGTGCTTGTTACTCTGACCGAGCTAGAGCTTAGGAGTAGGGTCTAGCGACGGGCTATACCGATGTTTGGGAGCATTATGGAGGAGAGCGACACATTGATGTCGATTGGAGTCCGATCATTGAAGACCTGTATAGCCCAGAGCTAAGTTTCATGGATATTTGTGCTACCAGTGTGTTTCCTCTTTCTGTTCTAGCTACGTAGGGTTTTCAGATGCACCCACACCTCTCACTGTACACTCTAGTTGACTATTGAGCGTTGAGAGTTTGAAAGGTTTCACCATAGAAAACCCCCTGGGATGTCGAGGTAGTGCATGTGTGGAAGTGATAACCACCTTTCATGGAAGCGCCCCGTCTTTTCGGAGGTGTGCAGAGGGTTGCGTACCGTCGGAGGGTATGATTGTTTCTGCTAGGGATCTTTTAAAGACCACCCTGACCCTGTAGGTTGAGCCATAGATCATTCGATTAGGACTTCCTCCCTACACGTGGGTACATCTGAGGGCCTTAAGAGCCTCTGTAGTCACAATTCGGATTCGACACTCCCTCTTTTTAGTCTCCAATTGAGAGTGCACAGAGATCAGTACGAGTTTGAGTACGATCGGACAGTCCGTCTTCACTTGGATGCCTTGCTTGTTTCCATTCAGATTATCATTTTTTCCATGCTTTCCCCTAGCCATATTCTTATTCCTTTCTTCATGCTTTGAGGATCGAATCTTTGTTCTCAGTCTGGATTTATCTTCTTGGATTAGAGTAGAGGGAAGATTGGTTCGATTTTTCGAGAGATCAGGTATGGATCAGCAGGTCATTACAATTGATCGGTTTACGACCGCCATGGCTTCTATCCAAAAGGCTTTGGCTAGTCTCAGGCAGGAGATTGGTAGCTAGTAGAGCAGACCGCCCGTAGTTCAGGATGAGACACTTCATGACTCGTTGCCACCTCCACCGCCGTCACCTGCTCCGACAGTGCCTCAGGCCTCACCTTATATGTTGCATGGACATTTTGAGATTGCTCCACCTGCAATCATTCAGACCACAGTCATTGATGACACTCATGCATGTATGGACCGTATTAAGCAGCACATGAGACAGTTGAGGGTATCTGATAGCTCCGTTGTTTGGGATGATCTCAAGGATATGCCGATGGCTAGTTTGCTGGCTAAGTTTAGGATGCCCGACATCGAGAGATATACAGGCATTGGTTGTCCTCGCATCCACCTCCGACTTTATAGCACAGTGATGAGAGCCCATGGATTGGATGAGTCTCAAATGATCACTTTATTTCCACTATCCCTGAGTGGGGCGGCCTAGTGATGGTTTGCGTCTTTGGAGTCCTCACGGCGCTAGACATGGGATGACTTGGCCCAGGAGTTCTTACGATAATTTTCATTTAATACTGTCGTAGATGGATCGAGGAGAGAGCTTGAGGCTCTGAGATAGAGGACAGACGAGTCTATTTCATCATTCATTTCCTGCTGGCACGGGAAAATCGTCGAGATTATTGATAGACCATCGGAAAGGGATCAGATACAGATGGTTCTGAAGAGTCTACAACCCAGGATTTCCAGACATGTGGTCGGGGTACCCTTCACGGATTTTGGTTCTCTGGTTTTGGCTTTATATGATGTCGAGGATGGCATTTCCAGAGGTTTGTGGGCAGATCCTTCCTCTAGTGATGTTAAGAGAAAGAAACCATTTAGAGGGCAGAGATCAGTTGATGTGAGCGCCATAAGTTCTTTCGGTCAGAGGCCTCTTAGGCGTCATCAGCCAGCTCCACAACTTCCTGGGACTCTTAATTCTTACCTCATCAGTACAAACACGAGCGCCTCGTCCGACTTATGATCAAACCTACATGTCTCAGACATTAGCTTTGCCTTACTATGTCGCCCAGGGCACCGAGAGACCACTTGTTTCATATACGACCACAGGACAGTCATGCTATGCTACTCAGTTCTCCGCGAGACCTACGGCGCCTTATCCCAGGCTCAGAGCTCAGTAGACCTCTGCTCCTTTTGCTTTGAGGACGCAGAGACAATTTTCATATTTAAGCATGCCGTTGAGCCAGGCTCTTCGGAAGCTTACAGAGGTCGGGTTATTGACTGCTCTCACTCTTAGGCCACCACCTCAACATATTCCGCCTCAGTTAAGGATGGATCTGCACTATGCATACCATTAGGGGCCTAGACACGAGACCGATCGTTGTATCGTTCTCAAATATGCCATCCAGGATTTGATCGACTAGGGTTTGGTTCACTTGGTTCAGTTGAGTGTAACCACAAACCCATTACCGACCCATACCACACATGCGGTTCCCCCACCAACAGATGACATTCATTTTCTAGATTTTGCTGAGTTTGACGACCACATCCATATGCTGAGCTGGGATGAGTCAGATCCAGAGCCCATAGTGTTATATGAGATTTATGAGATGAGTGGAGTGACTTTGGGACCTCGGATGCCCATTCCATTCAGACTAGTTCCCGAGGCGGCATTAGTACAGGCGGCCACTGTTGAGCCTTTGACTTTCACACATTATAGTGTTTAGATGTCGTTCGTCTTGATCCCGGATGTTGAGGAGGTTCAGACTCCATATGTTGATGCTTCTCAAACTCCTGATGTGTAGTGTATTCTCTGAGGGTTAGAGTATTGCGACAGCCGCCTTCCACAACTACTAAACCCGTAGAGGGGACATCTGCTCCCGAGGAGGTCAGGAGAGAGGACGACGAGATTTTGAGGCAATTGTAGAGCACTTAGGCTCGCATTTCCATCTAGAGCTTGTTAGCATCTTCTAGAACTCATCGAGATGCATTGATTTGAGCCCTAAGCCAGATCAAAGTCGAGACTACTACTACTCCCGAGGGATTGATTCATATGGTGACGACTGGCAGAGCCACATGCATCGTATTCTCTAATGATGACTTGCCACCGGCGGGCTCGGGCCACACGCATCCCCTTTATATATATGTTGGTTGTTCAGGTCATCGGGTCCTATCTGTCCTTCTGGACAATGGCTCAGCCTTGAACGTTTGTCATTTGGCCACTGCCATCGCCCTCGACTATGCACCTTCTAATTTTGGTCCATCCACTCAGATCGTTCGAGCATACGATGGTACTTGGAGGGAGGTCATGGGCACCGTAGAGATTAAGCTAATGATAGGTCCAGCTACATTTTTCATTGTATTCTAGGTTTTGAGGATTCCCGCATCCTTTAACCTGCTTTTGGGCCAAACTTGGATCCACAGAGCCGGGGCCATTCCTTATTCCCTTCATTAGAAGGTGAAGTTTATTCTTGATGGCCAAATTGTCATAGTGCAGTATGTGGGAAACATGTTTATTTCTGCTGAGCCAGTGCTTCAGATTAGTCATAATGATGACAACTTACTTCTGACTAGATTCACATTCGATGAGGTGCAGACCCTAGAGATAAAGGATTTTTGTCGAGACTTTGTAGCCATGTCGTTCGACCAGCACAGTAGCACGATGGAGCTGGGGTCATTCGTTATTCCCTTCATTAGAAGGTGAAGTTTATTCACGATGGCCAGATCGTCACAATGCAGTCTGTGGGAGACATGTTTATTTCTGCTGAGCCAATGCTTCAGATTAGTCATAGTGATGATGACTTACTTCTGACTGGATTCACATTCGATGAGATGCAAACCCTAGAGACAGAGGATTTTTTCCGAGACTTTGTGGCCATGTCGTTCGACCAGCACGGTAGCACGGTGGTGCTCAACATGATGAAAAGTATGCTTTATCTTCTCGACATGGGATTGGGGTGGCGCTAGCATAGGCCTAGTGAGTTCATGGTCATCCCTGATCATAATGTACCGTTCGGACTCGGATTCATCCCCACTGAGGACGATTATCTATATATGGCGCGATTGCACAAGGAGAGGGTGGGAGCTCGACTAACTCATACGTCATTCGATTATCCTATTCGTCCGTACACCATGAGCCTAGCAGATTACTTCGTGAGGGCATCAGAGCCACAGGTACCATCGGACGGTATCATTGGGGGACTCAGCACTATTAAGGAGGCCAAGCTACAACGCCTCATCCAACAGTTACAGTTGAGTGATGGAGCCCCTGGCACTTCGACATCTGCGTTGACCGCCCCTTCCTCTCCAGATCGCACGAGCCTTATGACGCTCTATTTCCCGGATGAGATCAATGAGCACGGGACATTTGCCGAGATCGGGGACATAGTGGACGGAGCTGTGCCACATGATGAGTATGTCGATGAAATGCTAGTGATGAACTTGAGCCAGACCGAGGAGATAGTTCAACCTGGGCTCGCTTCACCATTTGAGCTTTTCGAGGTGTCCGTCATCGAGATCGCTAAGGAGATCCTGGCTGCCCCTGCTCCGAAGATTGCTGAGGATTTTTTAGCTGTTGATGACTTGTTTGACGGTCCTGTTGGCCTAACCGAAGGAGTGTCCAACTTTGTGGACTCACCTATTTCATTTGATGTTTTATCGGGTTTTCTCTCCTATCATGACGATGTTTCTGACTTTTCATTTATGGATTTGAGCATTTTCGAGTATCTGCCTATCTCTTGTGATATCACTTTATCTGTACCTTTTTCACCCACATCACAGATATTTGATATAAATGATGAGATTGTACAGCACGATTCAGATGATGACTCATCTTCTGCTTCTGATTCGGACCCCATTGATAAGAGAGTTTCACCTGCTACAGAGGACATAGAGGTTGTTGATTTCAGCATAGCAGATCAACTTAGGGAGTTGAGGGTCGGGTCAGATTTATCTACAGATGAAAGAGACAGCCTCATCCAGTTGCTCAGATCGTATTTGGACGTTTTTGCATGGTCTTATGAGGACATGCCAGGACTTGATCCATATATTGTCCAGCATCATTTCCCACTTCTGCCCCATGCCAGACCATGTTCGTGCACATCAAAGGAAGATGGTCCGCACTTTCAAAAAGCGGGTCAAGCCCAAACCACTATAGATAGGTGACTTAGTCTTGAGAGTCATCAGAGGATTGATCAGAGATCCTAGAGGGAAGTTCAGACCCAGCTGGAGTGGACCTTATTTCATTAGGGAGTTGACCCCAAAGGGCGCTGCATGGTTGATGGATCTAGATGGAAACCGATTCTCAGAGCCAACCAATGTGGATCAGCTAAAGAGGTACTATGTTTGAGACCATGGTCGCATGATGGGTGGCCATCATTTCGGTTAGCCATATACCCTTTCACCCTTTTGATATGTAGTCCGTTGCTCGCCCATTGAGCCTCTCATGCGCATTATAGTCTTTCTTTCTTATCGCCTTGCTCACATTTTCACACCAAAATAGGGATCTTTTAGTGTATGCATTCATTGTTTGGGAGTTCCATGAGCCTTAGACCTAGAGGCACATTCTTCTCATTATCTTTTTTCATCACTGCATCATTGCATTTCATCTCATCTTATTGGTTGTGTTATTCGTCTCATCTTCTTTATTTTATCTACTGATTGTTTGGCATCATCTTCTCCCACCCCGAGTGGTGATCCTCCTCAGTTCGTTACATGGAGGGTAGTCATGTCATTTCCATTATCTATCCCACGATCATTGATCTAGGGTTCCTTAGTTTGAGAAGTTCATCTTGTTAGAGAGAGTTTTTGTTACCTTAGCACTTGAGAGCGTGTATATCCATTATTGATATCATCTTTGGGGCTTATTTTGTTCATGTTCAGGGTGTGTACATTTGTATATATGTAAAAAAAAAAACAAAAAAATGAAAAGTAATAAGCGCATGTGTGGTATTCTTCCATCATTGAGTATGTATATTGATGTTTGAGGGTCACTTGATTGAGTATATTTGATGAGAGGAGTTCGTATGTGAGCTTTCCGAGACCTGATGCGACTCATGGTAGCTTAGCTTTAAAGGCGTATCAACAAAATTTATACCTTAAATACTATTACTAAAGTAGCCAAGCTACTATAGCATAGTGGTTCTAGGATCGTTCACTGGGAAGGGTTTTCGCAAACACTAGTGATATTCAAATTAGGAAAATAGGTGATTTTCTTATGGATGTTAGCTTTAAAAGAAGATGAAAATGTTTTAAAGAGATTTAAACTAACTTAAGCTAACATTAAAGACTAAAATGAAAGGGTGTAAAAACAAGTTTCTCAAAGATAGGATAGCTATGCTCTGGCTCTTATGCAAATTGGAAATCTCAGGATAGGCTCCTCGCGTTGGGGTTGCAACTATGGTGATGCTTGCTTCCCGAACCGGTATGGATTTAGCAAATCAAGTTTTAATCCTTTAAAATGGCAAAACAGATGGTAGTGAATTTTATCAATGGTTATTCACCTTAGACTTCCTTTGAATGGCTCGTAAGAGATAACTAATGGTCTAAAGCCAAAAGCTTACCAAATATTGGCAACTCAAAGTCATTCCAGGTGATAAACTCACCTTTCAATGGCCATTGAAATTGGTTCTAACGGATTAATACAAAACTTGGAATTGAAAACCTCACCTTCCAATAGCTCGTAGGAGATAACTAATGGATAGAAATCCAAAAGCTTATCAAGTATTGGCCGTTGGAAGTTGTCCAAAGGAAATAAAAACCAAAATTTACATTAACGAACCATTAATGAAAAACGACTACCTTACCTTCCGGGTGCGAGAAATTTCCATGGGATTGCATCCAAGCCATCACATAACATCCATACTTTGAGAAACTTAAAGGTTTTAGCCAATCATCCTCTAAGGAAAAGCCCTCAGAGGCTGTTTGGCTACTAAGAAAATGAGAAAGAAAAGAGAAAAGAAGAAAAACAGAGCTTTATATAATTCTAATTTAATCTACAGAGGATCGATCACCCCATCCGTCCATTCCAATCCAATTCCGTTTGGAGGTGTTGTGCACCTCTATATATAGCAAAATTACAAGATAAAGCCTTATGATGGCTGAATACAAGGTTACAAAAGGAATTTACATGAGAAAATATCAAGCTAAAAATATCTGGGAAGTCGGTGGTGCGTGCGTGGAGAAACAGAGGAGATTTGGCATTTTCGCAATGTGAATTTCTCCTTGCGAAAATTTCGCAATGTTGCGAAATGGCAAAATTTCGCATCGTGAGGAAAATCCCCTTGCAAAATTTCGCAAGGAGAAATTCACCTTGCGAAATTCCCGCAAGGTTTGATGCAGTTGTCTTCCGAAGGCCATATCTTCCTCATTTCAGCTCCAAATTGTACACGGTTTAAAACATTGGATTCTTGACTTCCTGAGCTTTGAAATGGTATATAGAATGTAGAAAATAGACTTCGGAAAGTGCCCCAAAAGTGTGAAAGAAGACTGCAGCTATTGTCCTCTGTTTTCTTCACTTTGCTTGTTTTTCCTCTGTGCATTCTCTTTGCTTGTGCTCGTGTTTCCACTTGAAATTCAAGCCTGTAAACTTCCAAAATCCTTGCTTTAACTTGTCTAATTAGCTCCTCCATCATTTGGCATGCTTGAATTGATTCATAAGCTGATAAAAACATGTAAACTTGCCACAAAATGGTTAAAACCAATTACTAAGGACCTTAATGAATTAATTGGGTTAAATGAATATGATTACTACACAAAGGTGCTTAAAACCATTATAATTAGGTCTACAAAATAGCACTTTTTGGTAGTAATCAAGACCCTTCATTTTTTTTGTATTCATTTTTGTCGTATGTTTTGAGAGCGAGATGAGTGACCTTCTCTTAGGAGCTCTGGGTCATTGTCCCCTCCATCATTACGTTCATTGTTGATGTGACTTCATTCCATGTCTGATTTGAGTTGATCACTACTCCTCTTTGTGTTATTTGTTTCATCATCATCCTCGTTTTCACTTCTGATTCATCATTTTCACTTTATGTCTTATTCTTTTCTTACAGCAACCCATCTCGGGTTTGATACTCTCTTCGCATCATCATTACACATATCACTATTAGTTCATTTTGCTTCATTTGTCTCCTCATCGACATCATATTCACGTTAGGCATCCTCAGGTCCATGGTTCATGGGATTTACTATACACGTTGCATTTCATATATGAGGGCATGGGTTTTTTATCATTGGGTATTTGAGCCTAGTTTTCCTTCATTTCTATCACCCTATCACCTTAGCCTACGTTATGTCCCGTGTTTCAAGACCACCTTGAGGCCATAGGATCAGATGTCATCTTCGACAGCCTCTACTTGGACAGTTGTTTGAGATTTGGTTGACATTTTGATATTGTCATGCTTCTTCTTCTGGAAGACGCCTCTTTGATGTTTAGATCTGATTTAGCTGTGTTTGGATTACCGGGATCAAGTGTTTGATGATGGATGATTTGGTGTCACCTGATTTTCTGATCTATCACATATTTGATGTCATACTGGGGCATATTCTGTTTCGAGTGAGATTTACAGATCTTCACAGAGTTACATGCTTATCCCCATTTACGAGATGTACGCTGAGATGATTGACTAGTTCGTTATTTTATGATGATCCCTCAGTGAAGCCTCTGTGAAGCCATTCAGCCAGGCCCACATTTTTCGGCATTTGATTGTTGTCATGTTTCTTATTCCGAGAGACGTTCCCTAGATGTCTGGATTTGATTTGGATCACGGAGATCACATGTTCGATGATAGATGATTCCATGTCACCTGATTTCTGGCCTACCGTACATTTGATGCCATATTGATTACTACCCAAAAAGTGTCATTTTACACCTTTAAGTCATTATGTTTTAAGCACTTTTGTGTAGTAATTCTTCACCTTTATTCCAATTGGCATGTTAAGGACCTAGCAATGACTTCTAATCATATTTGTGGCTAGTTTTAGTGTTTTGACATCTTTTTGGATCATTAAGACAAGCCAACCAAAGAAGAAAATCAAAGAAAAGCAAAGAGAAGCAAGGAGGAAATCAGAGGACAGCAACTGCAGTCTTCTTGGGCACTTTTGGAGCACTTCCCGAAGTCCATTTTCTATATTCTATATACCGTTTCAAAGCTCAGGAAGTCAAGTATCCAACGCTTCAAACCGTGTACGATTTGGAGCTGAAACGAGGAAGTTATGGCCTTCGGAAGAAAACTGCTTCAGGTGTGCGAAAATTTCGCACACCCCCTGAAGGTGTGCGAATGGTGTGCGAATTTCGCACACCCCCTTTAGGTGTGCGAAAATTTCGCACACCCCATGCGTGGTGCGAAATCTCCTCTGTTTTTGCCGACTCCACTTTAGATATTTTCTTAAGTATTTTTTGATGTAATTTCCTTTCTTCTCCTTGTAACAAGCCAATGAAAAGCTTTGCTTTTGTAAAAACTATATAAGGGGTGGAAATCACCTCTTGAAGACATGTAACACGGGTGTTAAGCTTAACACTTAGCAATATACAGAGCTCTCTTGTTTTCTATTTTCTCTTTACTATTTTCTTTTTCTTGGAAGCCAAACAACCTCTGAGGATGTTTTCTCAGAGGATGAGAGGCTAAACTCTTGGTTTCTTGGAGTGAAGGAAGTTAGGTGAAAAGTCCAGATGCAAAGGTGGAAAATGCTCGTGCATTAAATACAGGTAGTTGAAGTTCATAAATGGCTTTTAAATCCAAAGTTTTGCTTTAAATCCCTTAGAATCACTTTGAATGACCAATACATGGTAAGCTTCAGGTCTTTGTGGATGCTTATTGCTAGATCCATATTAGTCCATTAGTTATCATGTACGAGCCATTGGAAAGTGGTTCAAGGTGAAGACCTATATAGTGTCTAAAGCCATTAATGGACCTTGACTACCATTTCTATTGATTTTTATGGATTAAATCTTCATTGTTAAACCTATACCGGTTCGGGAAATAACTATAGGTTAAATCCCCAATGCGAGGAGAAAAATCCGGAATTTTCCACTTTGCATTCTAAACTTGATCCTAGCAATACTTAACTCCGAGAAACTTTCTTTCTTCCATTTTTAATTAGTTTATGTTAATTTAGGTTCAAACACTTTCAAAACAAATTTTATTTTCTTTTTAAGCTTTAAGTTTTTGATAAAGGAAATCATTAAATTCAATTTCTAATCTCAAGTGTATCACTGGTAGAGTGAAAACCCATCCCAGAGTTCGACCCTAGAGCCACTATACTATAGTAGCTTTGCTACACTAGTATGAGGTCATAGGTTTTATAAATGTTTTTGATTAAATGACCTGACTGGATCATAATGCGCGAATCACATATTGGGGCATATTCCATTTCGGGTGAGATTTACAGATCTTGATGAAGTTGCACGCTTATCCCCACTTGCGAGATGTACGCCGAGACGATGATCTATTCGCTATTTTTACAATGATTCCTCGATGGAGCCTCTTAGGAGCCATCCAGCTGGGCCCGCACTTCTCGACACTTAGATGCCATCATGCTTCTCCATCCGAGAGGTAGATCTTGGATCTGTGGGTATGATTCAGTTATGGGTTCGGATGACCAAGATTACATATTTGTTGATGGATGATTTGATGTCATTTGATCTTTTCGACCTGTCACACATTTGATGCCATGTTGGGGCATATTTGCCATTTCGGTCGAGATTTGTAGGTCTCCGTGGATTTGCATGATCATCCCCAGTTGCAAGATACACGTCGGGCGGATGACTCAATTTCATTGTCTTGATTCTCCAATGGAACCTTCCTTGAGTCATTTAGTCAGGCTCATACTTCCGAACGTTGTTGTGATTTTTGGATTGAGTAATTTCGGGTGCATTGATTCCCACATCACCATTTCAGTGAGGTGCATGTAAGATCTTTTATACATCCCCATGGAGTTATTCTCGAGTTGTCGGGACAGACCAGATATATCTGATGCCATACTGAGGCATATTTCCCTTATCCAGTTGTAGAGGTGATGGTTTTCTCACAAATTTGCTACAGTCTTCATTGCTCGGCCAAGAGATATTTTATTTGCTTTATGGGTCACCGTTCTTGTGATTTTCGATGAGATGAGCCTTCAGTAAGGCATGACCTTCGAGTTTTGATTGCCTCATTATCCATGATTCTTCAGTAGATTGTTGTGTTGAGATCGTGGTAGTCACCCCAGCAAACTATTCCTTTGAGACTCCCTAGTAGATCATTTGTTTGAGATGACGATGGATTCCTCTAGCAGAGCATTTCGAGTTAAAGGAGTTCGGCTTATGGTGACACTTCAGTAGACCTCGTGATTTAGTCGGGCGAGTTGTGAGACTATGTTCACAGTCGATTTGATCGTTCTAACTTGCTAGTAGAGCATCTTGTGAGACTCGTGGAGTCTCTTTCAGACCTTTTCATTGGGTTAAGAGTTGTGACAGCCATGCTATATTGGGGCATATCCCCCATTCATCATTTTCTTGTGGTTTTGGCATTTAGAGCCACCATAGATTCTTGGTTATGACGTTCAAAGTCGTCCATTTTCAGCCTAGCGTTCAGAGCCATCTTCTCTTCGCAGTTTAGCGTTCAGAGCCATGGTTCTAGTTCGGCATTCAGGGTCATCATATCATTTTGTTGTTTAGCGTTCAAAGCCACCACCTTTTTTTAGTTTGGTGTTCAAAGCTATATTTTCATTTTGGCATTTGATGACACCATCTTTCTTTAGTTTGGCGTTCAAAGCCACTATTTTTATTTTAGCATTCATGGCTATTACTTTTAGTTTGGCGTTTAGAGCTGCATCTTCATCTTGGCGTTCAGAGCCGTTCTTTCATTTTGGCGTTCAGATCCATTGTAGGCTTTTAGTTCGATATCATCATATTTTTCGTTTGGCGTTCAGAGCCGTTGTTTCCTTTAGTTCGATATTCAAAGCTATACCTTCAATTTGATGTCCAGAGTCACATTTTTTTTTGTTTGGCGTTCAGAGTCGTCGTTCATTTCTTTTTGGCGTTCAGAGCCACATCTTCATTTTGGCGTTCAGAGCCACATTTTCCGTTTGGCGTTCAGAGTTGTTGTTCATTTTCATTTTGGCATTCAGAGCCGCATTCTCATTTTGGCATTCAGAGCCATATCTTCTTTCGGTTTGGTGTTCAGAGCCGCGTTTCCATTTCGACGTTTAGAGCCACCATGTCTTCTCAGATACGATGTTCATAGTCGTTTTCCTCAACTTGACATTCCTAGTTATCAGTTTAGTTTTGGCATTCAGAGTTGTTGTTTCATTTTGGCGTTCAAAGCCATTGTTTGTTTCTAGTTCAACATTCATAGTCATCATACCTTTCATTTTCCATTTGGCGTTCGGAGCCTCATTTTCATTTTGATATCACCTTTTTCGTTTGGCGTTTAGAGCCACATTTTCATTTCGACATCCGGATCCTTGTTTTTTGTTCTACGTTCAAAGCCACACCTTTATTTTGGCGTTTAGAGCCACACCTTTAGTTCGGTGTTCAGAGCCGCATTGTCATCTTGGCGTTCAGAGTCGTATCTTCAGTTTGGCGTACAGAGCCACACCTTTGGTTCAGTGTTCAGAGTCGCATTGTCATCTTGGCGTTCAGAGCCATATCTTCAGTTTGGCGTTTAGAGTCGTTGTTTGTCTTTAGTTCGATATCTAGAGCCATTTTTCATTTGGCATTCAGAGTCGTTGTTCATCCTCAGTTTGGCGTTCAAAGCCACCTTTTTCATTTTGACATCCAGAGCCATCGCATCTCCAGTTTAGCGTTCAGAGCCGTCATTCATTTTTTCGTTTGACATTCAGAACCACATGTTCATTCTAACGTTCAGAGTCGTTATTCATTTTTTGTTTGGCGTTCAGAGCCATATTGTCATCTTAGCGTTCAGAGTCGTATCCTTGCAGTTTGACGTTCAAAGTCGTTGTTTGCCTTTAGTTCGATATCTAGAGTCATTTTCCGTTTGGCATCCAGAGTCGTTGTTCATCCTCATTTTGGCGTTCAGAGCCACTTTTTCACTTTGGCATCCAAAGCCATCGCATTTTCAGTTTGACGTTCAGAGTCGTTATTCATTTTCTGTTTGGAGTACAAAGCTGTTTTTTCATCTTGGCTTTCAGAGCCGTATCTTCAGTTAGGCATTCAGAGCCGTTGCTTACCTCTAGTTCAACATCTAGATCACCTTTGTCATCTTGGCATTCAGAGCCACCTTTTTCATTTTGACATCCAGAGCCATCACATCTCCAGTTTGGCGCTCAGAGCCGTCATTCATTTTTCATTTGGCTTTTAGAACCACATGTTCATTATGACGTTTAGATTCATTATTCATTTTCTGTTTGGCATTCAGAGCCGTATTGTCATCTTGACGTTCAAAGCCGTTGTTTGCCTTTAGTTCGATATCTAGAGTCATTTTTCGTTTGTTGTTCAAAGTCGTTGTTCATCCTCAGTTTGGCGTTTAGAGCCACTTTTTCATTTTTGACATCCAAAGCCATCGCATCTCCAGTTTGGCATTCAGAGCCATTGATTATTTTTCGTTTGGCGTTCAAAGCCACATGTTCATTCTAACGTTCAAAGTCATTATTCATTTTTTGTTTGGCATACAGAGCCGTTTTTTCACCTTGGCGTTCAGAGTCGTTGTACATATCTATTCAAGCACCTTGAGTCACCATCTTTCCGTGTTTTTTACGTTCAAAGTCATTTCCCCTCAGCTGTATCATTCAGAGTCATAGTCCCTAGCATTCATATTCACTGGCATTACACATCTTGCCTTCATGGGTTTGCATCTATCCTCTTTTTCCTCACCTTGTTACCTTGTGCTTATCACCTATTCGTCACCGCTCTTCCAGGTGTCCCTTTTCACTACTCATGACACAGTCCTTTGAGTTCACAACACATACTTCGGTCATGTTGTTGGGCACCCTACACTTGTCATTTTCATGTAGTTCACATAGGATAGTCTCCTTCGAGCACATTCTTCCCATACTTCAGAGTGGTTCGACCGTTACTCATCTTTGATTTGGTTTTTCTAGTCACTTTTGGAGACGTCTTAGAGGGAGCCTAGGTCCTCAGTGTGGTTTCAAAGGCATTTTGAGACATCCCCCTGTCTTAGTTTTAGAGTCTTTCATCCATATGTTGGCTAGAGTGAGTCTGTGTCTCACTAACATCATTTTGGGGGTCTTCTTTGTTCTTCGATAGAGTTCACTTCGTTCCACTCATTATTCACACTTCTTTTCACTTCAGTGTTCATATTCCTTACACTCGTGAACTCTACCGAAGAGGGGCATATTTGTAAACCCCTATTTGACCTTGGGTTTTTCTCAAACCCGGGAAGAGTCTGCAGCTTGCTGTAGGAATGAGTGGGGTCCGGTTTCTTCAAGTGCTAAAGGGTTGCATGGGATAACAGACACCTACCTCTACGATCATGATGAGATGTTCTGATCAGATGATAGAGGAGTGGGTGAAAGTTGGACTAAAAATGGGTGAGTCGGCGGATTCAGGGGGATGGAGACGTGTGAGAGTTGGAGGAAGCAACCTAAAAATAGGAGGCGGGTAGCAGCATATCAAGGGGAAAAAGAGAAAGCTTGCAAGAGAAGATAAGAGGCAACTAGGAAGAAAATGGGGGCATGGAACGTCTGGAAAAGAAAAAAAAACGGAGGACATTCAGATGGGGGAGGTCGATGTAAAAACAAAGCAAATGGGTGTGGTTCTTAGGAGGGTTCCAACAGCTATGCTACATCTTTTGGGGAAATTTTCTCCAAGAGTGGTTGCTTTTAATTGGGTAGGGCTTGACTTTTCGTGAGCGGTCCACGAATGGGGATAGTGGTTCTCATACGAGGGAGTTTTGGGTGAAAAGGGTAATTCTCGTTTATGGGTTCTACAAGCAAAGATTGATCCGTTCGCTAATGGAGTTGTTGGTTCATGTACGACAGAGTTCTTAGTGAAATGGGTTCTTTACGTTGGTGGGTTTTTAAATACTGACGCGGCTCGCAATGGGATGTCGTTCAGATTTCTGATGTTTGTTCGTAAATTGGTGGGGGCGCTATTTTCCCGGAGAAACCAAAGAGAAAAAGGGTAAAATAAAAAATAAAAATTGAGTGTTGTTGGTAGAGCCAATTCCATTAACGAAGACATGGAAATGGGTTGTTCTGGGACTTATGGGTTTGAAGAAGAAGAAGAGCAGCAACTTTGATCCCAAGTTCCTAGTCCTGGCAGTAGCAAGAGATTCAAGCTTCCCAATAAGTTTTTTTTTTTTATGACTGTAATGGCGTGGATCATTCCTCTATTCCTCGGAAGCTTCGGTCTGCCACGAAGAAATGCAGCCGTGAATTTGTTTCTCCACCTTTGCCGGAACCAAAGAAGTTGAACTGGTAAAACACACAATGGAGTAGAGGGGCGGATCTTCCGAAGGTGACTCGATGCGCCGCTTGTGTTTGCGTGGAGTGCTAAATGGAGCCATTATGTTGAATTACACTGCACAAGAAGGGGTTTTTCAGGTGTTGATGAGTGGTCAACATGCATAGAGGGGGCAGTGAGGACTGGGGTTTTAATATATATGGCTGATGAAAAGGATACGTGTTCAATAGATACCATGGCTGCATATGAAAAACCAAAAGGTGGCACCCACTTTGAGGTATGTGATTGTCCTTTATATTAATATTATTATTATTACTATATTATTGCATATGAAAAATCAAAATGTGGCACCCACTTTGAGGTATGTGATTGTCCTTTATATTAATATTATTAGTATTATTATTACTATATTATAAGATTTTCCAAAGTTCACTATCGTGAATTGTTGTTGCACAGTGGTGATGAAATTTCATATGTAAATAGTATTAAAGCATGTAAAGTTGAGATTGTTTTTTTATTATTATTATTATCATTATTATTATGTTATAAGATATTCCATCCCGGGCCCACACTTTGCATGACCATCTTTGGCATGCGAATCCCATCGACCAGGTACCATCCTCTTTGTCTTTTTTTTTTAATCCTCATACAACAAAATATAATTTTCAAAACTCTGATCTTCACATTTCAATTTTCAAATATAATTTTCCAAAATTCCAATTTTTAAATTCAATTTTCCGAAATTTCATTCTCGAAATTCCAATTTTCCAAAATTCCAATTTTTTTAAATTTAATTTTCCGAAATTCCATTCTCAAATAATTTTCCAAAATCAAGGTTCTAAACTTATAATTTTTAAGTTTCCATTTCCAAAAATTTCCAAAATTCCAAAATTCCAAATTTCATGTTTATTTATTTAATCATTATTACTTTCGTTATTATTATTATTATTATTTTATTTATTTATTTATTTATTTTTAAAATTCCATCCTTAAACAATTTTTCAAGATTTCGATTTCCGAATTTAATTTCCAAAATTCCAATATTCACGTTTATTTATTTAATCATTCTTATTTTCGTCATTATTATTATTATTATTATTATTATTATTTTATTTATTTTTAAAATTCCATCTTTAAATAATTCTTCAAAATTCCGATTTCCAAATTTAATTCTCAATTTCCGAAATTCCAATTTTCGAATTTAATTTCCAATTTCCAAAATTCTAATTTTCATATTTATTCATTTAATCATTAATAATTTCGTTATTATTATTATTTTACTTATTTATTTATTTATTTATTTATTAAAAATGGCATCTTTAAATAAATCTTCAAATTTTTTATTTCCAAATTTAATTTCCAATTTTCACGTTTATTTATTTAATCATTATTATTTTTATTTTTATTATTTTACTTATTTATTTATTTTTAAAATTTTCATCTTTAAATAAATCTTCAAAATTTCGGTTTCCAAATTTAATTTCCAATTTTCACATTTATTTAATTATTATTATTATTATTATTATTATTATTATTATTATTATTTTATTTATTTATAAAATTTCATCTTTAAATAATTCTTCAAAATTCCAATTTCCAAATTTAATTCCCAATTTTCGAAATTCCTTTTTTCAATTTTCGAATTTAATTTCCAATTTCCAAAATTCTAATTTTCACATTTATTTATTTAATCATTAATAATTTTGTTATTATTATTATTTTACTTATTTATTTATTTATTTATTTTTAAAAATTCTATCTTTAAATAAATCTTCAAAATTTCGATTTCCAAATTTAATTTCCAATTTTCACGTTTATTTATTTAATTATTATTATTTTCATTATTATTATTATTTTATTTATTTATTATTATTTTTAAAAATTCCATCTTTAAATAAATTTTCAAAATTTCGATTTCCAAATTAATTTCCAATTTTCACGTTTATTTATTTAATCATTATTATTTTCATTATTATTATTATTTTATTTATTTATTTTTAAAATTCCATCTTTAAAATAATTCTTCAAAAATTCCAATTTTCACGTTTATTTATTTAATCATTATTATTTTCGTTATTATCATTATTCTATTTATTTTTAAAAAAATTCATCTTTAGATAATTTTCAAAATTCTAATTTCTTTCAAAATTTAATTTCCAACATTCTAATTCTTAAATTTAATTTTCAAAACTCCAATTTTCAAATAGTTTTCAAGACTTCAATTTTCAAATAAATTTCAAAACTTCAGTTTTTTTTCAAATAGTTTTAATTCCACTCCATTTTTCAACTATTTTTTTAATTCACAAATTTTCTTCGATTTTCAAATAATCTTTCGTTTTCCTTGATTTTTTTATTAAGCATGAATGAATTTTTTATAATTCTAAAATAATGAAATTTGTGATATTAATTCATTCAAAATAAATTGGCTTTGGTGGGGGCCCTACATATGAGTTTTCTCTTTTGATTGCCAATTGTTATGCTTAATGAATATTGCTCGATCTTTGTCTTACTCTTTGATATGCATATGATAATTTTATACTTGAACTAACCTTGTTTCCTTGATAGCGCATTGTGGTTCGTGGCCCAGGTACGCATCCACTCCCATTCTGGTTATTCTCTATGCATGTTTTGATTTCCATATGTGCATGATCGATTTGAAGTATCCATTGATTTTCTCATTGATTGTCACGTCAGCTTCATTTTATTACAAGAGATCCGACTTTAGGGACTTAGAGGGGTGTTACGGTTTTTATTGTACTTTCCCGATAAGTAACCTGACTCCCAAGCCTGATTCGGTTTTTCACCGACCATCTTTTTCAAAATAAGGAGTCACACTTAGGGTTTTCTTTCTTATTTTGTTTACCCTTTTAAAAATAAAACAAAAATAAGTGAGGACTCCAAGTTATTTTCTAATAAATAAAATCATTTTAAAATAAAATCGAGTTCTCCATCGAGTGGAAGCGCATAAGTCGAAATGTGGGGTCCACACATATTAACAAAAAAATATATTATATTAAACATTAAAATAAATAAATACATATGTATATGTTAAAAAACATATAGGTTATATTTGGTTTTTAGAAAATTTGAGGGAAATTGTAAGGAAAAACAATAGAGAAAAAAAGTTAAAGGAAAAATAAATAAATAAATAAAGATAGTTTCAAAATCAATAAATTATTTTGATGTTTCTTCAAATTTATCTCACTTATTTTCCTTCATTATATAAAGATTAAATAATTTTAAAATGTATAAATTATTGAATAATTTTAATTATATTTGAATTTCTTTTGTGTTTTTCTTTTTGTTATGAAACAAAATATGGAAAAAACATTTTGCTTTTTTTTTTTTTTTTCTTTGATTAGTACTTTCCGAGAATCAAAAGTAGGTATAATAAACTTTTCATTATCTATGCAAGTGAGGAATAAATTTATAAGTATAATCACATGCTATCCTACATTGCATAATTTTGTCCATCTATATCTCAAAGACCTTCAAACCAATTTCAATTTTGCGACTTTTACATCCTCCGCCAATTTTCTCCATTTCTATTTCCTAGTATTGCAAAAGAGGTATGATGACATAACTTTCCATTTTTATAATAATAAATAGATACAGTAAGGATGCGTGTCTGACAACTTTTTTCATAGAAAACAATACAATTCATGATAACAAAATTGGAGTTTTCTATTACTAAACCGGTTATGCATAACCAAAGCTACAATGATCGAGTGGGGCCTCAAGAAAGTTATGTTGCAAAATACTCGTCTTCAGAACCCTCTGGCAGTTGAACAAGTCAGATGATGGAGATCGCTTAGGGTTCTTGTTTCTAATTTGATTCTCTTTAACTTTACAGATCAAAAGCTTCAGGGCTCTTAAGTCAATGAAGGAGGAAGGATCACCCTCATCCACCAACCCCTCTTGCAATGTTCTCCACATCCAAACCCAAATAATTGCCTTGATATCCAACCCTAAGGCTAACAAAGCAAATTCCATGCATGCAACATTATACTTAATGGAACACCAGGTAAGTCTTGCATCTGGTGTACGAAAGGGCTGATTGTTTAGATGGCCATGATGGAAGCTTTGGAGAACATGGAGGCTACAACTAACTATAGTAAGCAGCTCATCCTATTGAGAGAGCCACGCACCGAGAGAAAGAAAAGAAAGACCAATGCATGCAGATTGCTACCTATATACCAAATAGGCCTAAATGAAAATAGAACTAAATAGACTTCCCTAAAAATTCATGTCTCATCTCTAAACATCCTCTCACACAAGCAGATTCTATCTGACCAAATTTTATCTGTTGACATTCCTATCCCTTCATCTCCCCCCTCTCATCTTTTATCTTTAATCTCTCTCTTTCTTTAAAAATCCATGTTTAGACCAGAAGCCATATCTTCAAAGCATCTTTATAAGGGCAAGGTTGCAAAAGTCTTCAAATAAATAAAATTAAAATAAAATAATATAATTGAAGAGTTCTTATCGAGTAGGCAGGAGAGCCAAATCCAACATGAATCCCTTATCAGCACACCTGTATAAAAGAGTGTACAGTCTGTATCCAACCTAATTATAAAAGACAGGTTGGCAATGGACTTCAAGACAAAAAAGAACTAAACTGGATAGAATTTTAAATTATATTTCAAGTTTTAAACATCCTTTTAATATATAGATAAAATATAGTCAAAGACTGGATTGTTTTGAGATGATGACCACCTAAGTAACTGCTCACATTCTGGTTAAGCAAAATTTGCCTAACCAGAATGTGAACAAATATAACAGTTAGTCAGGTGGTCATCCTCTCTTGGGTGCTTTTAATATATTCTATTTTTGTCTATCAAAAACAGATTCTGGTCACACAAATTTTGAAGAAACCAGAACTTATTGATCACAGTAAGCCTTTGCTTGCTCCAGTGGCTGAGGCATAGTAGAGATTATGGTAGTGCTGATGGCATCGTTTTAAAACACGCAAAGCATACTTAAGGTGTAAAAGTCTCCTACAGCTTAGGCCTAAGGTGCAAAACAAGATGCATGCCCCAGTGAAGTGTGACTTGACCTAGGACGCATATCAATTTTATAAAATTTAATCCAATCAATAAAAAAATTTGGATACCAAACATTTTAAAAAAAGCATTCAATAAAAATGCAATGAAATTATATAAATTGTAATATATAATTAGAAATTTCAAGAATAAAAGTGTTTAAAAAGAAAAAGTAAAGTAGACAAGGCACAACTGTTTCACAAGGTGCATGTCTTGGCAAGTAAGGTGTTACTACTTGGGAGTGGTTATGCCTTGAGCCTAGGCATACTTTAACTGGGCCTTCCAAAACTATGGCTGATGGTAATGCACTAAAAAGATGGCGCAAGTTGGGTTAAGGATGGGATGCTTAAAAAGGCAGCTCTAGTGCATGAAGGCAGATGAAATTGTTCAGCATTGTTCTCGAGAACCTGCTTTTATCATCCATCTCCAAATGGATGAACAGAAACAATTTAATGAGGAATTTGGGTGACAAAAAACAATGTCAAATTCCCTAACCTTGTGAAAAGAGGTGCGAGAAGTAACAGCAATAAAGTTGGTTTCCCAGACAAATATCTAAGGCTGGTTGAGTAAGGTTGACTTAACAGCAAAAAGCACTTAAACCAGTCCAAGTGCAACAGGTGCTTTCCTATTGTGTGACAACAAGGTTCACTCACGCATGTGTTTTCTTGAGTTCTTTTTTTTCTCAAAAATACTGACTCAATCATAAAAGTAACAAAGACTAAGTTGCAAGATGGTTTTCCATTACAGTTGCAAGTTAGTCAGGTTGAACCTGACCAAATCTGGATCCAAGGTGATTTTTGGATGAGATTGAGCAAACTAATTAAGTTGTTGGCCTTACAGTTAAAAGACATAACTCATTCCCAATTCAAGTTGGGATCGCATTGAGGGATTGCACAACCAAGCTCATCGTAAAGACCTGTAAAATATGCAAAGCCTACTTCATCTCTTGAAAATTTACTTTTTCAAGGCCATCAAGAAGCATTCCTCTTGGTTGCACCACTGTTCAAGGCCATTCTGTTATTTGGACACTTTTGGATCTCAGTTGGTAACTAAGACAATAAATGATTAAGGAAAATAAACTCAAACTTCACTTTCCCTTGTTTGTAAGTGAGGAGTGCTCCAAATCTAATAAGGCTATTGTTTAATTGGCTGGTGAAAATGTGAGTAAAAGAAATGAAAAGAAAATGCAGTAAAAGTGATAAAATCAGATAGCAAAACACTTGGGGCAATGCTGTTGAAAGGGTGGAGAAAAAGGAAAAAAGAAAAGATGAAATAAGAAAAACACATTGGTTGTACAACCAAATCGAATCAACATGAGCCCAACTGAGGCTGTCAACTTCAAATTATTTGTTTCAAGTTAAGCTCATGACTTGACATATAAACCAAACCAAACTGCCTCAAGTTGTTATCATTGAATTATAAAATAAAAAACTATCTAATCCTATATGAAATATAAACAACTATAAGTTTAACAAAAAGACACCTCTTTGGAAGCAGCAGACTCCTAACCCATATCAAGGATCCATGCATTGACTCATGGACATCCAGAATTAATGACAACGATAAAGTATGTCCCATAGACAAGAGGGTTCTAAGCAATATTTTAAAAGGCTAAAGGCGATCTTGGGCCATTTTGCCCACATGAGGTGAAACGTAAGCCTTGAGGTGGAATAAAGTGTAAGCCTCAACTTTAACAATATTAAAAAGAAAAAAAATCTTAAAAATCAGAAAAGTACTAATAAAATCACATGAAAATTCAATAAGACAAAAACTATTTTTTAATTTAGTTTTTTTTTTCTCTTCTAAAATACAACTCTCTCTCATGCATTTATCAAATGATCTTCAAAATTATCATCACTATTACTAGTAGAATCATCTAATGAACCATAATTATATCCAATTGCTTCATCATCCTCTCCATCAATGTTAATGTCAATTCATTTTTCTTCTCTATCCATTAATTACGGTGATCTTTTTTCTTTATCCATTAATAATAGGATAATGATTATATATAAACTTGGTCACCAACAATTCTTTTATTTATTCCTCCCAATCTCTTCCTTCCTTTCATTTCCATTTAAAGGGTTAATTGGTAGTCAACTAAGCCCTTATTTTTTAAAATGCTTAACCCTAATCTTGGATGAAAAACAAAACTTAAAAATTCACACCAAAACCCCGTAAAAGCACAAGTCACTACAAACAATAAATATTGAGGCTTAAACCTCTTAAAAAATGTATACAAAAAGCTGATAAAGACCCTAAACCCATTAAAACCTTTTGAATAATTGAAGCTTAAGCCCCAATAGCCTTGAGGCTATAACCTCAAGGCCATAAGCCTCAATCAGGTGAGCCTTAAGCCTCAATTACCCTCTATTAAGGCTATAGCCTCAAGGCATAAGCCTTAATAGCCTTTTAAAACATTGGTTCCAAGTAAATGATCATAAATTTTTTACGGGTTAAGACACCGATATCTTAAATTTCAATACTTGTACACTGGACTATCACACAAAATAACTTTTTCACATCAAATACATTACTTCATCTCATAATTTTCTTTAGATCATTCTCCATGTGTACTAAGGTTTCTTCCTGTTGGCATATTTACATAAATTCTCCATGCTTATCAAATATGTAAAGAAAGATATATACCTAAAATGAAAGATAGCCTAATAAACTCCATCATGTTCTTTTTCCCAAAATAAAATGACAATAACCCAATCATGATAAAAGAAACACCAGAGAATTATAATCTTCTGAAATCACACCGATCGAAATACTAATATAACAAATAGTACAAGTAATGATACGCCATAAGCCAATATTTCAAGATCAAAAAGTCAATTAACAAGCAGATCTCAAAGAGAACACATATTTGTTCAAGATCAGACTACGGCATCAAATCCAACCCTTTCTGAAATTCAACCATTGACAATAAAGCACCTAAAATCTCGATTTAACAAGCTTATACTACTTCTTCGTGCTTTTACCTCCGGCGTCGCCACCTCCTCCCGAGGCCGCCTGTCCCGCCTTCTTGGCTGCCTTCTCTTGAAGCGCCTTAGCATCCCTATCCAAACAATCAAACTCAACACACAAGAATGCACTAAAAAAAGAAAAAATAAAAGTAGAAGTTTCATAGGAAAATGACCTTTCTCGGCGTTGCTCGGGAGTCAAACCATCGTCTTTGCCCTTGCCGCCCTTGGGGTTCCGTGACTGAGCCCTTTCCCGATCCCGATCTCTCTGGTTACCGCGTGATATCCAATTAGGGAATAACACACAAACAGAGTGATCTAATTCCAAAAAAAAATTAAAACTGAAAAAATTAAAAACAGATATTGCGAATTGGAAACACAAAAAACGGATTCGAAAAACAATAAAATCAAAGAAAGTCCAAGGATATGAGTCATCGCTGCAATCCTCGAGAAAGAAAGAGAGAGATTTGTGGATGGTGTTGCAAAAGCAGAAGGTCAATGATTAGGCAGAAGAGTCCTTTATAGAGGCGGAGTCAGTTAATCAACACCGTTGATTTATGGGAAAATTTGTTGTGTTGATTTTGTGGAGGTTTCTTGGGAATCCTGCCTAAGCCACGTTACCTCAAACTTATTTTTAGAAATTGTTTTAAGTTTAAAACACAAAAATAATTTCTTACTCGTTATCAAGCAAATATTTTTTAAAACAATTTTTAAACGACACAAAAAATAGTTTAAATAAATAAATTTTATTTATTTTAAAAATAAATTTTATTTTAATTTTGTAAGAAATTATAAATTTAATTTAAATAATATTAAGTAAATTGAATGATTTAATGCAAGTTGGTAAATCCACTTAAAAATTTGATATAATTTAATAACTTAATTTAAGTTATTAAATATATTAAATATGTTTGATAAAATAATTTAATAAAACAACTTAAAAAATTAATTTTAAGTATTAAATCTGAATAGTTAGCTTATTATCAATCTCAAAACTCATTTGTTCTTATTTAAGGAAAATATATTTTATAACTATAATTTTATATTCACAACTCATTTTTTTATAATAAATATTTGTTCAGTCATCTCATATTTTTACGACAATATAAATATTTAACAAATAATTGTATTACTTATGATTAGTAAAAATATTAGCATTAGTTAAAATTATTGAGGGCAAATATGTCCATTTCATGATTTCCAAACAATCTTAATAAATAAAAGTGAAAAACAAGTGACAAAGTAATGTTTGTTTTTTTTACTTAATTCAGGATACAACTTAAAACTAAATAATGTTTAAATGAAGTATTAAGTTATTTTTTAAAAATATTTTATTTCTATTAAATATTAAAAAATATATATAGACCGTGTGTTGGGTAACAAAATTTCTAGTAACCTGTTGTGTTTTTTACTTTTAGATTGGGTAACAAAATTTCCACTCAATGGTTCAAAACCAATTTGGGGTTAAAATAAAAAACTTTAGGACTGACAATGCTAGAGAATACTTCAACCAAATTTTGTCACCCTATTTTCAATCACAGGGCATTCTTCATGACTCATCATGTGTTAACACATCCCAACAATATGGGGTAGCAAGAGGAAAAATAGGCATTTACTCAACACAACCCGAGTCTTACTATTTCAAGGGAATGTTCCTAAGTCTTATTGGGGGGAAGCTATTTTTACTGCCACATACATGATAAATAGAATTCTCTCATGAGTATTAGACAACAAATGCCTCGTAGAGATACTTAAGAGTTTCTATCCACACTTTAGAACCTCAAATGGGCTCACTCCTAGGGTATTTGGGTGTACTGCATTTGTTCATGTCCACACCCAACATAGAGACAAGCTAGACCCCCGAGCCATAAAATGTGTCTTCCTTGGTTACTCATCCACTAAAAAAGGATACAAGTGTTGGGCCAGAAAATTTTACATCTCTGTAGATGTCACCTTCACAGAAAATAAACCTTTTTTTCCCCAAGTCCTCTCTTCAGGGGGAGATTTCAATGATGGAAGATAGTCCTTGTGAGTCCTTTGAACCTGATGCGACTCATGGTAGCTTAGCTTTAAAGGCGTATCAACAAAATTTATACCTTAAATACTATTACTAAAGTAGCCAAGCTACTATAGCATAGTGGTTCTAGGATCGTTCACTGGGAAGGGTTTTCGCAAACACAAGTGATATTCAAATTAGGAAAATAGGTGATTTTCTTATGGATGTTAGCTTTAAAAGAAGATGAAAATGTTTTAGAGAGATTTAAACTAATCTAAGCTAACATTAAAGACTAAAATAAAAGGGTGTAAAAACAAGTTTCTCAAAGCTTTGGATAGCCATGCTTAACTCACGGTGTAAAAATGGAGATTTTGGGACTTTTCACCTCGAGTTGGGGAAGCAACTAAGGTGATGCTTACTTCCCGAACCGGTATGAGTTTAACAACTAAGTTTTAGTCCTTGAAAACTTACAAAAAGGGTAGCTGAACCTCATAAATGCTCTCTTATTGATATAGGACATCTCCTCCCCTTGCAATACAATGGCTCGTAGGAGATAACTAATGAACGTCAATGGATCTAACAATAAGAATCCATTGAGACCAAAAGGTTATCAAGTATTGGCCATTCAAAGCAAGTCAGAGGGATTAAAAGCTTTACTTTGAATGAAAACATTTATGATGCTTGGCTACTTACATTTATGGCTTGGAAATCTCCATCCTCACACGGGAGCTTCACATGGCATCCATTACTTCAAGAAACTAAAAGGTTTTAGCCTCTCATCCTTGGGGGGATGTTTGGCTACTAAGAAAATGAGAAATAAAGGAGAAAAGAAGCTTTTGAACAAAAGAGCTCTTATAATTTCTAAGGTTACGGGTTACAAGCCTTTTTTTTTTGTCTAAGGCTCTTCACCTCTATTTAAAGACAATAACAAGCTAAATTACAAAAGCTAATACAAAAGCAACCTTTTCATTGGTTGATTACAAGGTTACAAAAGGAATTTACATGAGAAAATATCAAGCTAAAAAATATGGGAAGTCGGTGGTGCGTGCGTGGAAAAACAGAGGAAATTCGGCATTTTCGCAATGTGCCTAAATCCTCCTTGCGAAATTTCGCAAGGAGAAATTCACCTTGCGAAATTTTCACAAGATTTGATGCAGTTGTCTTCCGAAGGCCATATCTTCCTCATTTCAGCTCCAAATTGTACACGGTTTGAAGCGTTGGATTCTTGACTTCCTGAGCTTTGAAATGGTATATAGCATGTAGAAAATGGACTTCGGGAAGTGCTCCAAAAGTTCGAAAGAAGACTGCAGCTGCTGTCCTCTGTTTTCCTCTTCACTTTGCTTGTTTTTCCTCTTTGCATTCTCTTTGCTTGTGCTCGTGTTTCCACTTGAAATTCAAGCCTATAAACTTCCAAAATCCTTGCTTTAACTTGTCTAATTAGCTCCTCCATCATTTGGCATGCTTGAATTGATTCATAAGCCGATAAAAACATGTAAACTTGCCACAAAATGGTTAAAACCAATTACTAAGGACCTTAATGAATTAATTGGGTTAAATGAATATGATTACTACACAAAGGTGCTTAAAACCATTATAATTAGGTCTACAAAATAGCACTTTTTGGTAGTAATCACACCCCCCAACCGACTCATTGCTAGTCCCTTAGCAATGGAGGAGATAAAAACTAAGTAAACTATAATAATATACATAAAAGGGATCATGCAAATCACTCCAAAAAATGATATGAGTGGCATGATGGACATCCATGGATCAATAAAGATGTTAAACTCAACCTATAATAAGAGTTGTCAAAGCATTCACTTGATCATAGAGTACAAAGAATGGATATTATGCAAGTTTAAGCATCAAAAGAATTTCCACTCTCAAAAGATCCAAATCAAATTCTTCCACTAAAAGCTAAGTGTTAATGTGATTAGCTTCCGAGTATAGTATGGATAACTATCATCTCCCCCCAACCTAAGTCTTTCTTTAAGCTTAGCAAAATTAACCATCTCTTGATAGGCTAGGAACGCACCTCTTATTCACAATTCTTTTCACTTACTAAACTTAACCAATTCACCCATGTAACAAGCAGAGGATCGGTGACTCCCAACCAATAAAGGCTTAGGGCACCAGGCTTTAAAGGCTTTCGCCACCCCTTCGGACCATGCTCAGGTTTCAAGGCAAGCAAAGAAGTTTATTCTTTTTTTTTTTCTTTTTTTTTCTTTTTCTTTTTCTTTTTCTTTTTCTTTTTTTTTTCTATTTTTTCAAAGACTCATTGGTCTTTATGAGGTGTCCCAACACTATTAAAGAGAGGTTAAAGGTGTCAAATTATGATTTCTCAAGCTTAGAGGGTGAGATAGTTTCACATCTTATAACCGGAATCTAATGTATGTGTGTGCGAATAACTTAAGGTGGAAGAGATAAGTTTGCATGCAATGGGAGTTTCAACAATTCATCAACTTTTAGAAGAGCATAATACAAACTCTAAGACTCATGTAATCAAGTTGAAACTCGACTTCTCTCATTTAATTTTGAGAGTTAATCCTTAATATCCATGGAGTTTAAAGCAAAAATTTTTAAAAATTTTAAAAAGAGCTAATTTAACTAAGTATGATAAAAATTTAAACTAATACTTACTTCCTCATCTCTCCCCCCAACCGAGATGAACATTGTCCTCAATGTTTGAATCGAAAATAAGGAGGAAGGAAGTGGTACCTCATGTGATGTGGACTTGGAGTTTGAAAAGGTTGAACCACCTTTTTCAAAATTCAAAAATTGAATGAGAGAGGAATTTATACTAAATATTTACAAAAATGATGAGTGGGCCCCACTTTGAGCAGCTGAGGACAAGGCTCAAAGGGTCCATGCCATGATGGTATACTCATATAAGTTGCAATGGCATTTGAATGTAGCTTGCAGGGGTGTTAAAATTGGAGATTTTTGGCTTTGAAAACAATTTCGCAAGGTGAAATTCACCTTGCGAAATTTTCGCACTGGTTACTCTCCTTGCGAAATTTCGCAAGGAGAAATTCACCTTGCGAAATTTTCGCACTGGTTACTCCCCTTGCGAAAGTGCAATCCCGAGAGGTTGCATTTTGCATCTTGCCAAAATGTGCATTTCGCAATGTGAAATTCACCTTGCGAAATTTTCGCAATGTGAAATTCACCTTGCGAAAATTTTGCAACTCACTTGTTAAGTTGCGAAATGGGGTTTTAAGCTTGGACTTAGATATATTTCTCCCCTATTTCACCTTTTTCTCCACATTTGTGAGCTTGTGAGCTTTCGTACCTGCATGAACACTTCAAAACTCATCTTAAAAACATATTAAAACTAAATTAAAGCTAAGAATTCAAACTAAAACATGCATAATTTAAAAAAAAAAGCATAGAATTTAAATGAAGCTGATAGCATGTACCCCAAAAAGAAGATGAACTATTTAGCTCATCCTCACTCACACACCCACTTCATGCTGAAATCCCCCTGGATCCCAAACAAAATTGGCATCCTTCCCATTTGGTCCAAGGGAATTCGTTTCTCTTCTCTTCCCTGGAGAAGTGGATGCTTTAAAGGGTTCAAGTAACCCTTTATCATCTTGAACCTTATGATTTTCAATGAAAGGTTGGTCCATAGAGTTGTCATAGCAATCCCCCACCAAAATGTCGATCATCAACACTTTCCTTGATCTTTTTGCATTGGTTCCTTGAAGGTTATGGTGGGGTTGAAGAGGAAGCTTCCTTTTCCCCCTTGCTATGTCGAGATTGGTGAGCTTCTCAATGGAGTCTTGAATTTTTTCTATCCTTAGTGATAGATCATTATAAACCTCCTCCATTCTTACATTTATTGAACTCTCCAAATTATCAATCTTTTCATTAAGATGAGAGTTGATCTTTTGTTGCTCACCTACAAAGTCCTCCATGACTTTGCTTATCTTCAAAATGGCTTGCTCCAATGAAGATGTACTCATTGATGATTGAAGTTGAGGTTGGGTTGTAAGGTTGGGATGGTTATTCCAACTTGAGGTGTAGGAGCTTTGGTAACCGCGCATGTCTCTCATAGTTGGAATGGTAGGGCATTTCCCTACCGTATGCTCATATGAATCATCTCCATTCAAAGCATACTTACTACCCCATTGGCTTTGTTGAACTTGCCTTTTCCCCAATTCAATCCGATCCCTCATGGATAGGTATGCGAATTTGTCCTTTGGTTGATATTGAGGTTGGCTTGTAAGGTTGGGATGGTTTACATACTCAAATGAAGTTGGCATGGCTTGTGGTTGTGCTTCAGTATGCACATTTCTCAATTCAAACTCTTCTATCGTTCTAGCCATAGATGCTAGCTTTGCCTTCATGCTCATGTCTTCATTCAAAGCATTCTTACTACCCCATTGGCTTTGTTGAACCTGCTTTTTCCCTAATTCAATCCGATCCCTCATGGATAAGTAGGCAAATTTGTCCTTCTCATGATCATAATGAGAGCTTTGATCTTCATGTGGAATTTCCATTTCTAAAAAATGATATTCAACTAAGGCTCTTTTCTTCAACTTGTACCAGGGTTCCCTCTTGGTCTCGAATCCAACAAGGAATGCACAAATTGAAATTAAAACAAAAATAAAAGAAAAGAGAATAAAAAATTTAACTAAATAAAAAATAAACTAATAAAACAAAAAATTAGAAGAAAACTCACCAAACTTGTGATGAAGATCACAAGTTACCCTTAATGGTTGCTTCACTGTGCTTGTGGCACCTTCCCCGGCAACGGCGCCATTTGATGCGACTCATGGTAGCTTAGCTTTAAAGGCGTATCAACAAAATTTATACCTTAAATACTATTACTAAAGTAGCCAAGCTACTATAGCATAGTGGTTCTAGGATCGTTCACTGGGAAGGGTTTTCGCAAACACAAGTGATATTCAAATTAGGAAAATAGGTGATTTTCTTATGGATGTTAGCTTTAAAAGAAGATGAAAATGTTTTAGAGAGATTTAAACTAATCTAAGCTAACATTAAAGACTAAAATAAAAGGGTGTAAAAACAAGTTTCTCAAAGCTTTGGATAGCCATGCTTAACTCACGGTGTAAAAATGGAGATTTTGGGACTTTTCACCTCGAGTTGGGGAAGCAACTAAGGTGATGCTTACTTCCCGAACCGGTATGAGTTTAACAACTAAGTTTTAGTCCTTGAAAACTTACAAAAAGGGTAGCTGAACCTCATAAATGCTCTCTTATTGATATAGGACATCTCCTCCCCTTGCAATACAATGGCTCGTAGGAGATAACTAATGAACGTCAATGGATCTAACAATAAGAATCCATTGAGACCAAAAGGTTATCAAGTATTGGCCATTCAAAGCAAGTCAGAGGGATTAAAAGCTTTACTTTGAATGAAAACATTTATGATGCTTGGCTACTTACATTTATGGCTTGGAAATCTCCATCCTCACACGGGAGCTTCACATGGCATCCATTACTTCAAGAAACTAAAAGGTTTTAGCCTCTCATCCTTGGGGGGATGTTTGGCTACTAAGAAAATGAGAAATAAAGGAGAAAAGAAGCTTTTGAACAAAAGAGCTCTTATAATTTCTAAGGTTACGGGTTACAAGCCTTTTTTTTTTGTCTAAGGCTCTTCACCTCTATTTAAAGACAATAACAAGCTAAATTACAAAAGCTAATACAAAAGCAACCTTTTCATTGGTTGATTACAAGGTTACAAAAGGAATTTACATGAGAAAATATCAAGCTAAAAAATATGGGAAGTCGGTGGTGCGTGCGTGGAAAAACAGAGGAAATTCGGCATTTTCGCAATGTGCCTAAATCCTCCTTGCGAAATTTCGCAAGGAGAAATTCACCTTGCGAAATTTTCACAAGATTTGATGCAGTTGTCTTCCGAAGGCCATATCTTCCTCATTTCAGCTCCAAATTGTACACGGTTTGAAGCGTTGGATTCTTGACTTCCTGAGCTTTGAAATGGTATATAGCATGTAGAAAATGGACTTCGGGAAGTGCTCCAAAAGTTCGAAAGAAGACTGCAGCTGCTGTCCTCTGTTTTCCTCTTCACTTTGCTTGTTTTTCCTCTTTGCATTCTCTTTGCTTGTGCTCGTGTTTCCACTTGAAATTCAAGCCTATAAACTTCCAAAATCCTTGCTTTAACTTGTCTAATTAGCTCCTCCATCATTTGGCATGCTTGAATTGATTCATAAGCCGATAAAAACATGTAAACTTGCCACAAAATGGTTAAAACCAATTACTAAGGACCTTAATGAATTAATTGGGTTAAATGAATATGATTACTACACAAAGGTGCTTAAAACCATTATAATTAGGTCTACAAAATAGCACTTTTTGGTAGTAATCAGAACCTCTTGACCTTCCTCATGTGTCAACCCATGGTGATAAAAAACCAGCTAGTGTCACTCGCAATTTTCTTGTTACTTAGGTTTGGGGTATAGGTATGGAAAAAGTTGAGATTTAAAGGTCGTATGGTCTGTGGCACCGGATTCTATTATCTAAGAGTCATCATAAACCCTATGTGAGGCATTTATGCAAAAAGAGAGTGAAGGTGTACCTGAAAGAGCCAAAGAACAAGTTCAAGTAGGTTTGTCAAGGGATCCCAACAAGCTTCTTAGCTTCTCATTTTCTTCACTATTGAACCCGTCTATTGTTGAATTTTCCTCAGTTTTGGGTTGCTTTATCATGTGTGCTTGAGGCCTTTGTTGCCCTCCACGATTTCCCTATTCACGACTTAGTGGTTTACCATTCAGCTTCCAACACTTCTTTTTTGTGTGCTTTGGTTTCTTACAAAAGGTGCACCAGAGATTGTCCTTGTTCTCCTTCCACTGATTGTCTCTATCTAAGTGTTTAGGCAGATCAATCTTTCCTTGCTCTGAATATTCTGTTTTTGCAACTAGGGTTGATCCATCCAAGGTTTGTGGTTCAAGCATAACACTCATTTAGCTTTCCTTGCCTCGAATCAATGCCACCACCTCATTAAAGCATGAAACCTCCTACTTGCCAAGAATCTGGATTCTCACTTGATCAAATTATGGGTTAAGCCCAACAAGAAAATCATAGACTTTATCTTGTTCAATGAAATCCTTTAGAACAACGGCATCCTCAGGACATTTGGTTTTTATCACCCTATAATGATCAAGTTCTTGCCATAAAGCTTTCAATTGATTAGCATATTCAATAACTGTTTTACTTCCTTGTTTTGTAGCAATCGTCTTCACCTTAACCTCATATACTTGAGCTGCATCTCTAGCTTTTGAATACGTCTATTGGATTGCGTCCCAAATATCCTTAACCGTAGCCAAGAACATACATGTGTCGCTAATCTAAGGAGTCATAGAATTCCACAGCCACGCCATAATCATAGAATCTTCTTCATCTCATGCTTCAAAACGGGGATCTCCTAGTTTTGGCCTTGTACCCATAAGATGGTTGATCTTCCCTTTCCCTTTCAGCACAGTGCGAACAAGTTAAGACCGTTTAAGGTAATTTTTTCCATCCAATCTATACGCAGCCTGAATGTTTTGCAATTCCCTGGGTTGTTGAGATCGAACAATCTCCTCCGATTGTGTCGTAGTAGTCATCTCTGCAACCTCCGACATCTTCCACGAAAAAACTTGTTCTCTTGGGAATTAAGGCAGATCGCGAAAAAAAAAAAAAAATCCAGCTATGAAGGCTAGAAAAAATGGCGATGAAGGCTAGAATGATGCCCAAGTTTAAAAAACCTACTACTCTGATACCATGACACGAAATATGGATGAAAAATAATAAGTTCTATTTTTTAAAATTGACTATACACACAGTTTATATAAGAGATTACAAGAGAAGAAATAGGAAATAAGAGACATAATAGGAAACACAACTAAGTTGGCATTAGTTATGGTGATTTACTTTTAGCATTTAGAAAAATTCAAATATTTTACCTTTATCTATTTAATAAAAAAATTAAAATTAATAAAAAGTTAAAAACTAACAATCTAAAGTTTAAAAGCAAATTGTATTTAACATTAAATTAAAAAAAAAAACACCACTTATTTTAAGTAATAAGTATTAAATTTTACTAAACACTCTCTTAGATTAGATAAACTTAATATTAATGTCTTTAACCTAATAATACAAACTAAAAATAATACATCAATTAAATCACAAAAAGTTAGTCAAAGTCAAACCATAACAAAAGACAATTTAGAAATAAATAAGATAGAAGTACCATTCAAAATGACTCAATTCAATGATATGAGTGAACATCAAATAATCGATTTACTTCACAAAATGATGATTTTGTTAATGCCTATAAAATCAAAACTAATAATTATGATCATCATATTGCCCATGCTTTAATCATAAGATTCATTGGTTAAAGGATGTTGGGATCATTATATTACTTAAAGTAAAAGAGAATAAATATGAAATATAAGAAAAATAATGATCAAAGAACGAGTATCTATTCAAACTTATGAAGACGATGTTGTTAATCCTTTATATATTTGTAATAATAAAAATTTCATAAGAGATCCAATCTATTTTCAAGAAGGAACTTTAGAAATACTCGATAATCGTAGATGACCAACCCTTCAAGATTTCAAATGGTATAAAGATATGTTTTTAGTCAAAGTTATGACAAGATTGGATTGTTGAAGTCATTATTGGAAAGAAAGATTTATACCAGGATTACCTAATCCTAAATTATTTGCAGAAAACATTAGACAAAGAATTGAAACATATGGAAGAATTCTTTATGAGACATTAATTTATGGAGAATTAATTATATTTATCAATCATGAAGGATTTGTTCTCCATAAAGATCTCAAACTTAAGAGTTGAATGAAAAAGAAAGACAAGATAGTATAAAGGAATTATGCAAATTTTGTTCATACTATGGATATGATACACTAGTGATTGTGGAACCCTTTATGCAAAGTCGTCCTGAAATCCACCACTTTCTCACAACTATTTGGCTAGAGAAGCCGTCTGGGAAACTGCCCTCAGCCGGATGGCCTTACTGCCTTTAGGTTGAGTAATTGATCCATCTCAAAGTAGGTCCGATGAATAAATCCTATATGGATATAGCATGGCTAAGGCTTGACTGTCTATTATGCATTTAAACACCCATTAATGCGCAGATTGTACGCCTGACATGCGCCATATTAACTACGGTCGTTATGGGAAACATTCCATTCTCAGCGGCTCATCATGACAAGACAATCGCTATGCATCGATAATCAATGTCATTAGATCGCACAATCAAACGCAGTTAAGGTGCTATTAAGACACCTAGAAAGATGTTACATTGTAAAAAGGTATAAATAACCACGCAAACTTTACAAATGGTAAGAGCGCTTCCTTTCTATAAAAGACTTTGACTTGCTTAAGCCACTTACTGACTTTAGCATTAGCGAGCATGCTCGGACAAACCATTCGGACAACCTTTGTGCAAGAATTATAGTTGTTTGGATCTTAAGGAACTTAGATGGAACTGTTGGTCAACTGTTTCATCCAGCTCATGGCAGCTAAACGAGACTACTTGCTCGGATTGTGCAACAACATTGGCGTCATTTGTGAGAACATCAAATCAAAAGCATATTAGCACGATGGTCAATACATCTAATGCATCCCAATCAGCCACTGTGGCCGACCAATTCCAAGCTTGGCAAACCGAATGGAAAGAAAGGAAGAAAAAAATGAGTGTCAAATGCAGTCACTGCTTTAGCAAGCCGAACAACTAAAAATAGAAAATCAGGAGTTGCGAGCTCAAATGGCTGATGAGCGTCACTTGTAGAGCCATCGCACCCCTTCTTAGCCGACCAACCCTGACCGAAGTCGTAACCAAATGACACGCTCATCCCTACAGCACATAGAGTCGTCTCACCAAATGCATGAGGAAGACTTTTTCTTTAGTTGCTCTCCTACTTGGCTCGAATAGGCTTATGCCTCGACTGACCAGTCCCACCCCAACGAGGCTATTAGCTCCAACAGAGGAAAGCAGAAAAGGAGATAGCGATGAGGCTCCTGCCTGTCAGATGCCATAAGGGCCCACCTAGGGTCCCAAGACCAACGGACTCAAACATTCTCAAGCATTTCTGACACCTTGAAGACCTGGTTGGGCCAACCAAAATAGGTGGCATCACCAAGCTTCTAGTCTCCGCAACCGAAGCTGCCAGTTGTTCCTAAGCCCACAAGAAAGACACTCTTAGGCTCTATCAGCTGATGGTTGGATGATATACTCTCGACGTCATTCGACCCTCATATCATTAGCTACGAGCCTCCTAGAAGGTTCTTGGTGTCCAAGTTCACTATGTACGATGGTACAAGTGACCCTTTTGATCATCTGTTGCACTACTACTAGTTGATGACATTGAACATTGGGAACGATGTGCTGCTCTGCAAAGTCTTTCCTGCCAACTTCCACGGTTCGACCTTGTCGTGGTTTCATTGCCTATCTCAAAACTCTATCAATTCGTTCATGATGTTTCTGAGGCATTTTTCGGTCACTACTTATGTTATGCACATCAAAAGCAGAATACAAGCACCTTGTAGAACATTAAGATGTAAGAGAACAAAGCACCGAGGGACTTTATGAAGCAATTCAGATATACAGTTTAGGTGGAGTCCTACAACATGGACGTCATCCTTTAGATCTTCAAGCGGAGTGTAAGCCCTAACACTTCATTCTTTGAGTCTCTCACCAAAAAGTCGTCCGCCTCGATGGAAGATTTGTTTAGATGGGCGGATAAGTATGTTATGCTCGAGGATGATGTTCGAGCTACTTCTCAGCAAGTTTTGGTCACGAACCAGCCAACAAAAAAAAACAAATTTGGAATATCAAAGTCTCCAAACAACCAGTCCAAACAAAGGAAACAAAAGCAGGATGGATGATAGTAGCAGCCCCTCAGGCTCACTCTACTGACCGTCTCTTATGAGCAACTCCTTCCGCTAATTCAAGAGTTGCCTAAGTTTAGATGGCCAAAACCAATTAAGACTGATCCGGCCAAGCGAGACCGAAAACGATGATGCTCTTACCATAAAGAGCATAGACATACCACGGAGCAGCACAAGAACCTACACTACCTAGTAGAAAAGCTCATTAAAGTTGAACACCTAAAGCAAAATGTCTTTGCCCCCGACGGATGAGATGAAGAAAGAACAGTCGAACATGCCTCTCCGTCTCCAACAACACCTAGAGTAGTCACTAACTATATACATAGAGGGCTCATAGATGACAAGTACCACTCCCAGAGACAGAGGTGAAGGCTAGTTCATGTAGTTTTTTTCAAAGAAAGAGTACATACCGTTCAGTGCACGTTCACTAATGACAATGTTCGGCCGATAAACGAGCCCATTACCTTTTCTCTCATTAACTCTAATCGGATAATCCTTCCGCACGAGGATGTCTTAGTCCTAACACTTGGAGTTGGTGGGTTTGATGTGCGCATAATTCTAATTGATCTAGGAAGCTTCGTCAACCTCCTGCAAATGTCAGCTTATAAGCAAACTAGGTACTCCTTGTCTGCTTTGGAAAATCCTGGTCGCATTTTGACTAGTTTCAATGGAGCATCAACAGTCTCCCTAGGCGATGACATGCTTACTATCTAAGCTGGCCCGGTCACCTTAAATGTCTGATTCTTAATAATAGAGGACTTATCACCATACAATGCTATTATGGGATGAGTATGACTGCACAAAATGAAATTCATCCCATCCATATACCATCAAATGGTAAGTTACCTCACTGAAACTAGGCAAGTGGACTTGATTAGCAGCCAACTGGCTGCTTGGCAATGCTATAAGGTGACTGTAGAAATAGAGCAAATAGACCCAGCTGGAGATGAACCTAAATCATTAAGTGTAAAAAGTCAATAACAATTACAACATCATGCAAAAAGAGATCCACGACTACTGATCCTTTACTACCCCTAACCTTATCAGACGAGGAAGGTCATACGACCAATGCTAGCTCTTTGTTAATGATGGAGGAACGTAGTAACATAGAAGCCTTACTCCATCGAAATGTGGATATATTTGCCTAGAGCCATTTTGATATGCTAGGAATCGACCCGTTTGTGGCTGCTCATAAATTTAATATTCTACCCCAACATGCATCCAGTGAGACAGAAAGTCCGAAGATTTCACCCGAAGCACCAGAAAGTAATACAGATGGAAATCAATAAGTTACTGGTCACTGACTTTATTTGAGAAGTTGCTTATCCAAATTGGTTGGCTAACGTCGTGGTGGTACCAAAGAAGAGAGGAACTTGGCGGGTGTGCATGGACTATACAAACTTAAATGACGTTTGCCCGAATGATAGCTTTCTTTTGCCCGAAATTGATCAAATTGTTGATTCTACGTTTGGAAACAGAATCCTCTCATTCTTAGACATTTTCTTCGGTTACCACTAAATCTTCATGTTCCGTTCTAATTAAAAAAAAAAAACGGCCTTTATCACACCTCATGGACTGTACTGCTATAACGTCATGCCTTTTGGGCTAAAAAATGTAGGTGCAATGTATTAGAGGTTGATGGCAAAAATCTTCAAACCTTTGATGGGACGAATAGTGGAGGTATACATTGATGACATAGTCGTCAAAAGCAAAACCCGAAGGGAACACATACATCACTTGAAAGAAGCATTTGCCCTAATGCGGAAGTATAATATGAAACTTAACCCTCTTAAGTGTCCGTTTGGCATCAATGTAGACAAGTTTCTTGGCTTTTTGGTGACTCATTGAGGAATCAAAATTAACACGAACCAAGTGAAGGTCGTGCTTGAGACACCTGTTCCGTCCACTAAGAAAGAAATGCAACGACTAACGGGCCATTTTGCAGCCTTGGGCTGATTTATAACTCAATTCACTAATAAGCTTCGCCTGTTTTTCACTCCTCTACTCGGAGCCCAAAAGTTTGGTTGGATAAAGGATTGCAAAAGTGTTTTTGATGCTATTAAGCATTGCCTAACAGAACCTCCCATCTTAAGTAGTCCAAATGAGGAGATGAACTATACATGTATTTTGTTGTCTCGGACTATGTAGTCAATATTGTCTTATTCCAACAAGCCCAATAAGATGAGCAAAAACCCGTTTACTACATGAGTAAAGCATTGATGGATGTTGAGACTCATTACTCTCAAGTAGAGTAGACAACTCTAGCATTGTGTGTTGCCACTAAAAAGTTCCATCCATACTTCCAGGCACATCAAGTGACAATCTTGAGAAATCAACTATTGAAGGTCACTTTGCACAAGTCAATTCTATTTGGACGAATGATGAAATGGGCTATTGAGTTGAGCAAGTATGGCATATAATACAAGCCTTGCTTGTCACTAAAAAGTCAGGTCATCATAGACTTTATAGCCAAGCCACCCCAAAAATGAGTGCAGACTGACACCACCAACTGATTTTGCATGTAAATGGAGCATCACGAATATCAGGGGCTAGAGTAGGGCTTATACTACTTTCCCCTACTAGGGAGGAAATTGAGCAATTCGTCCATTTTGATTTTCTCGCATCTAATAATGAGGTTGAATACGAGGAAATTATAGTTGGCCTCGAACTCGCCTTGGCACTTGCAACATCGAAGGTAGAAATATGAAGTGACTTCCAATTAGTGGTCGGGAAAATCCAAGGAGAGTATGAGGCCAAGGCGAACGTATGGCTCACTACCTCAGTAGTGTGGAATCATGTTTAGCTAACCTGTCTAATTGGCGAGTTAAACGTATATCCTATGAAAAGAACAGAAAAGTAGATGCATTGGTCAGAGTTGTCGTTGCCTTGCCCATTAATGAATCTATCATGTTGTCAATTTACATCCAGCTCATGCCTTCTATTGCTTCAGAACGAGTCCATGATGTGGCCCATGCAGGTGTAGGATGGATGCATCCCATTGCCAATTATCTCCGCACAGGTGAAGTTCCGGAGAACGGGAAACAAGCATATAAGCTCCATATTAAGGCTATCTGATTTACTTTGATTAACAATCAATTGTACAAATGGTCCTTTGAGGGGCCTTATTTGAAATGTCTAACCGATTCGGAAGCTCAATATGTTTTGACTGAATTACATGAAAATGTATGCGGCAACCACCCAAGAGGATGAACCTTAGCTCATTGAGCCTATTCACAAGGCTAATATTGGCCTACAATGAAATGGGATGCTTAGAATTATGTCCACAAATCTGATCAATGTCAAAAGCATGCACCTATCCCTCGATTGCCATCCAACTACCTTAACCCAGTAGTCAGCCCTTGGTCGTTTGCTCAATGGGGGATGGTTATAGTCAACCCATTACCAATCGACACAACTCAAAAAAAACTCTTGCTTGTAGCTACAAACTACTTGAGCAAGTGAGTAGAAGCTGAAGCCTATGCTAACATCAAAGACAAAGACATGACAAAGTTCGTCTAGAAAAACATTATATGTTGATTCGAAATTCCTCATGCAATTTTCATAAACAATGGACCGTAGTTTGATAGTAGTACCTTTCACGAGTTTTGTTCGGAATTGAAGATCAAAAATGTTTATTTGACATCTCAGTATCCACAAAGCAATGGGTAGACAGAAGTGACGAATAAAACGTTGTTAAATTTTTTGAAGAAATGACTAGAAATGGAAAAAAAGTAAATAAGTAAACGAATTGTCTAGCTTTCTATGGGCTTACAGAACCACCAACAGAAGCCTTACTAGGGTCACCCCATTTGCCCTTGCATACAAAATGGAAATTGTCATTCCCACCGAAATAGGGCTACCCACGGTTAGGACAATGGTGCAAGAATTAGTGGCCAATGAAGGAAATCTTGAAGTGCACTTAGATTAGGCGGATGAGGAATGTGAGGTCATAATTGTTCGATTAGCCTCTTATCAGCAAAAAAACAGTGGTTCATTACAACAAGATAGCGCACCCATGATTGTTCCATCCAGGTGACATGGTCCTGAAAAAAGTTTTTGAAAACACAGCCAAAATAGGAGCTAACAAGTTTTAACCTAATTGGGAAAGGCCTTATATTGTACACAAAACGGGAGGAGTAGGGGAGTACCATTTGCAGACACTAGACAGAACGTCATTGCTCCGTCCTTGGAAATACTATCAATAAACAAGTTGTGCATAAACCATGTTTCTACTTCATTTTTTAATAGCTAAACAAGCTAGATTGTAAACGACTAATAAGTCGAATTGTAAATGGCATGGCCAATATGGCCTAAACCATAAATATAAAGAACATCACGGCATAGCCTAAGCGGCATTAGCCTTAAAGCCCCCACGGGATAAAGACCAAAAGACCCAAGATAGTTAATGTCACTCAAGGCCAAAAGAATAGCTTGAGCCAAACAATTAATATGATGGTGCAAAATTAAATACACAGGGAAATTTCACAAAACATGAAAACTCATTGAAAACTATGTTCACTTATAGCATCCAAAAAAAATGGGGGAATGAGGAGAGCAAAAGTCGATGTCTTGTGTAGATAGTTAATAAGTTTAAAGGTTAAAGCTATAGGTTATGTACAATAGGAATATATAATACAATTCATTGCTAATTATAATGCCTATGGAATACTTATTTAAAGAACGAGTTTTATTTGGCATACTTACTATGACAACACCAAAGTTGAGTGTCCAAGGCTTGATGCCTTGTGTAGAGAAATTTCATTAGAAAGACAAGGTTGTAAGTGTTTACTCATAGTATTTGTAAGACTAATATTGACCTAGACAACCATCATTCGATAATAATCAAATAGAAAAATAAACATATTGAGTTAACTCATTTTCTTTTAGATTATGAGTTAGCTCATCAATTAATTTTCTCTGATCTTGAACAAACTAATGAATTTGAAAGAAAAATAGCAACATGTGTTTTGAATGTCTTCATCAAAGGATTCAAACAAATAGAATTGATCATTGAAAACAAGTGTGAAGTAATACTAATTATTTTAAGGACAAACACCCAAAAGGGGGAGTGAAGGTGAATTGGGTGGTTAACACTTTTTAGAAAACCACTTCAATTAATCGACTAATAAAGCAATAAATGTAAATGAAGAAATAAAAATAGATGCAAACTCATTTTTGTAGTGGTTTGGAAACTTTCACCTACGACCACTCTCCTTAAACTCGAGTGAGGGTTACATTAAATCAACGCTTCCAACTCTAAGACTTCAAGCTCTACACTTGGACTCAATGGGCACTTACAAGTCTTTTCAAGCTTAATTCTAGCTCGAAGTTTCAATTACTCAACCTTTCTCAAGTAAGAAATGATTAAATGCACTTAATCTAGCTTAATTTTAGTTCTTTGAAAAAAGAGAAAAGAATAGTTAAGATATTCACTGCAGGTACTCTCTTATCAATAAATGCATAGGAGCTCTCAATTTATAGGAAACAAATCCCAGACACCCTAAACTGTAAAAGTATGCCTTGATTAATTGAGCTCTAGTTTGTTCGATTGAATAGTCGCTAGGCATTAAATGCACTATAGGTGACCATTGGTTTTTTCTGAGCTTCAACCAGCCCTTGACTGGTGCTCAATAGGGAAAGACAATGTCTCAACCGAGAAAACAAGTCCTTTAGAAGAGAAAAAAATTTATAATTCTTAAAACAAATTTTCCTAGTTTAACATGGATAAACTATGATCTTGGAATAAAAATAAATGGTAAAACTTATTGTGAAAAAACCTTAAGAAATTCTTAGAACAACATTATTCTATCATAATTCCAAAACTCTCAAATAAAGATTTAGTAAGAAACTCTTAAAATTGCTTGTAAGAGAATATGCAAATTTTGAGGGTTTAAGCCATTAAGTGTCATGGGCACAAACTTTCCCCACAAGTTTTTCACATTGCGGTGCTTAAAAGCCCTCTTACTTAACCTACTTACATCCACATGAGCTTGCAATAAAGAAAACCTATAAAAAAAAACATGTGGTTATGAGGCTTAATCCCCAACTTGAATTTTATTTCTTTTCTAAATAATAATACAAGACATAGCCCTTAGCAAGATTCCCACATTCTCTATGGTGAGTTCATACTCTCTCATGCTATGTTTTAAGAAAGCTTTTTCCCTCTCATGTTCTTCAAAAGGCACTCTAGCCTTCCTTTATAGGTGTGACACCATTATTTTTTTTTTTACTAGAAACCAACAATACTAACCCTTCCCAAACCCTTGTTCATATGTCATGGCACCAATCATTCCTATTTGGACTAGAGAAGCAATCCTAGTCTTTCTTAGATTATAATTACAATAAGAATCTAAACTCATATTCAAACTCAAATTATATTCCCACTTTGAATATAACTCAGATATTTCAAATGTCTTCAGCCCATTTCTCATCTATTTGAAATTCCTCATATGGTTACCATTTACATCCTTCCACTTATATGGTTGAATCGACCAAGCATCCAATTAGCTTGTTATTGCATCACTACGCAACTCATCGCATACGTTGCTATGTAGATCATGTATGTGTCAAGACTTTTTTTGGCTTGCACTCCTTGTAACATGCCATGGTGTCAATCTTTCCCTTATTTCATGGCACTTTTATTGCTACTTGAGTGTGTTAACCGTGCTCATATGTGCTCCATCAAGTTGTTGCTACAACATTATGCCATATCCAAGCCCTTTCTTAGTGCAACAATGAGTCGTGACATTGTGCTTATGACTTCTCATCTTTGCGCACAAGGCATTGAGCCTTTGTGCCAAGCATTAGGCATTGCGTTTGAGTTGACTTTGTTGTTACATCCTCATGTCTCATCCAAGCTCATTTTAATGCTACAACATTCCATGACATTACGTCCATGGCTCACCAAGCCGCCTTTTTTCATAAGGCTTTATGACCTTATGCCATTGATTAGACAGGAGATTCATCACTCCCCATGCCATTATGGTCATAGGTTACATACCATAACATAACATTGAGCCCATGTGTGGGTGCTACCAAGACTTGCTCATATGGCTTGCTCGCATTTGGGGTCTTGCATCAAAGCCCCTAGGTATGGCCACACCCATGTCATCTTGCCTCCCTTGACTCACCTACACTGCTTCCCTTCTCTCATTCTAAAAAGAATTTTGACTTGTTTTGAAAATTTTTGGAAGAGACATTGATTGGAGCTGAAATATGTGCTCCAATGGCACATATTTGATATAATTTATGCACCGTCATAAGACACTCAAATAATTTAACTTGACCTAAATTGATGCTAAGACCCTAGCCATAAGTTTAACTTTTATTTGAAGATTTATCTCTTATTTAAGGGAAGAAAATGGTGCAAGTGCAAATCAGTTTAGATTTTAAAAGAGCAATAAGAGCTTAAATGAGAAAATAAGCGAGTCAAGACTCATGGAATATGAGGAGAGGCAAGACGGGGATGTTGTAGACCCTTTATTTTCTCTTCTTAGCATATGCCCTATTAGGTGTTCTTTTAGTACTCCACAGTAGTTTGCTGGTGCCCCATTGTTGGTCATATAGCTTACATTTCTGAGCTATTTTGGAGAGAGCTACCTTGGAGACTTTAGATGAAGGATTTATTTGGTTCCTCATTGTGATCATTAGTAGCTCAAAGTTAGATCTGGGATTTTATTTTATTTTTTTTCTTTTTTAGAATAGCTTATTTAGGTGCACGTTTAGGACAACCTGCTTAGGCATATTTCGGTGCACCTTTAGAACAACTTACTAAGGCATATTCGGGTTTTTAGGCACTTTTCTTATCACCCTTATGTCCCATTTAGGATCACCCTAACCCATTTAGACACATCTGACCCATTTAGGATCCCACCTAGCCCACATAGATTCACTCAAGCTCATTTAGGCACACTCTGGCTAACCTAGGTACACCTGACCCATTTAGGAACATCCTAGTGTGAACCCATATTTTTCTCATGCGTCCCCCACTTGATTGACAAGACTTACTTTAAAAACTATATTTTTGTAAAAACTTGAGTCATCACTTATTTTTTATTTTTTAAAAGAAAATAAAATAAGAAACTAAAACCCTAAGAAAAATGACTCCTTAAGTTTTGTAAAAGCCTATTTTTGAAAAGCTAAGTTTAGGTCTAGAGATTAGGTTACCTATTGAAAAGGTACAATGATTAATCTGTAGCACCCTTCTAAGCTCATATACCTACGACCTCTACTAAACGAATGAAGGGAATCATGATAATTGATTAATTAATGGAGGATACCAATAACAAGACAACAAGATACATATAAGTCATGAGGTAAAAAAAAAAAGAGTACACAAGAATGTACACAATTAATGAATGTGAAATGCACAAAATAGAATTTAATTATTTGTTAAAGTTGCAACATTTCAAAGGAAGTTCAAAATAAATTTATTTATATTGGGAACAATTCCGAATTAAAGATTTCAAACTTATTTACTCACAAAATTTCAATTTATTTACAAAAGATTCAATTTTTATTTACATCCAAAATTAATTAAAAAAAGTCTTGATTTTATTTAAAGAATTTTGATTGAATTTAAATTTTTTAAAGAGAAAATTTTCAATTTGATCTTCTATTCACAAAGAAATGATTTTGGTTTACACTTTTTTTTTTTTTTTAAATAAGATTCCACAATTATAAAGAAACATCAATTCTATTTTTGGAAAAGTGATTTTTACAAGGAAAATGGGGTTTACTTAATTTAATTTAATTACAGGAGCCAAATTTTAATTTACTAAGAAAACAAATTTTTACAACTTTGATTTCCTTTAGATTTTTATTAAAACAATTATTAGGATTTTTGTATTAAATCAAAATTTAGAACTTTATTAAAACTATTTTGAAACTTTTTTATTAAAACAAAATCTTAGAACTATTATCAAGCAAACTTTTAGAACATTTTATAAAACACAAACTTAGAGAACTTTAATTTAAAACAAATATTTGAAAACTTTAATTTACAATAAATTTTAGGGACTTTGATAAAATTTATTAAAACACTTACTTTGAAGATTTTTTAGACTAACCTTGAAGGTTTTTATTAAAGAACTTTTAGAATTTATTAAAACAAACTTTGAGAATTTATTATAAACTAGTTTTGAGAATTTTTAAAATTAAAACACTTATTTTGAAAATTTATTAATAGACTTATTAAAACTTTTATGGAAACAAAATTTAAGTAAATTTAAAAGACATAACTTTAAGAACAATTATTAAAACATTTATTTTGAAAATTTTAATTAAACCAAATTTGAAAACTTTTATAACTTTTACAACTTTTATGAAAACAAACTTTGAGAATATTTATTTAAACACTTATTTTAAGAATTTTCATTAAACAAACCTTATTTTAAAAAAATGATTTTTTAAAGAACATTTATTAAAATACAATTTTCAATAAACAAACTTATTAAAAAAACCGATAATCTAAAGAACATTTATTAAAATACAATTTTCAGTAAACAAACTTATTTAAAAAAAAATGATTTTCTAAGTGAAATTTATTAAAACACAATTTTCAATAAACAAAGTTATTATAGAAAAACAATTTTCTAAGGGATATTTATTAAAACATAATTTCCGGTAAACAAACTTATTAAAAAATGATTTTCTAAGGGACGTTTATTAAAACATAATTTTTTAACAAAGAAACTTATTAAAAATAATTTTCTAAGGAACGTTTATTAAAACACAATTTTCAGTTAATAAACTTATTAAAAAATAAATTTCTAAAGAATATTTATTTAAAAAATAATTTTCTAAGGAACATTTATCAAAACATAATTTTCAGTTAAGAAACTTATTAAAAAACATTTTTCTAAACAACACTTTTTAAAACACTATTCTCATAATTTTCATTAAACAAACTTTAGGAATTTATAAACTTTGAACATTTTTATTAAAAAAACAATTTTCTAGATTTATTAAAAAAAGGAATTTTTGGATTATTATATTAAAAAACCATTTTCTTAATATATTAAAAAACGAATTTTTGAAAATATTAATATTAGTTTGATTGTTTTAGTTTAGATAAACGTTGATTGCTTTAGTCTTTGATAATATTGATGTTTTAATTTTCCAAATACAAATATTAGTTTTTTTTCTTTTTTTTTTTTAGTTTCAAAAATATTAATATTGGTTTGATTGTGTTAGAAAGTGTTCCAAATTCTTGATTAGTGTAATTTTTTTTATAAAAATATTATATAAAATATTTTCTAAGTTAATATATTATTATAATATTATATATTTCTTTTTTGTAAAATGAAAAAGATTGTCGGAAATATTTTTATATATATTTTAAGTTATAAAGAGAAAAAAATTATGAGATGAAGATGGATTTAAAAAAAGGGAAAAAATATTAGAAGGGGCGTTGTCGGTAGGGCTGCAGTTGTGACTTGAGTTTGCAGCATGTTAGTGGTGGTTTATAAACATTGTAGTTGCAGATATGACCATTGCCATCATCTATGGTTTAGACTTTAGCTCTTTTTTCTAGTCTAACAAAAATTAATGAAAAAGTAAGGAAGGAAAGAAACATGGAGAGTAGAGAAGAACAAAAGTTCATGATTAAGTTTTGTGAGTGGCAGTCCCAATAAAGAGGGTATTTTGGTCATTTTATATAATTTTATTTAAAAATTGGTATGATGTAAAAGTATAATAAATATAAAAATAGTGAATATTGATGTATTTAACAGCATCTTTTGTCATTTTACAAGTATACTATCACTTATACAGGCATTCCCTAAATTGCTTTAGCCACTATATTTCCGTTTTATTACAGATTTGTCCAAGCAGGTAAAACCCAGATTCTTACCCCTGCTGTATTTTTCACCTCCCTTTTTTCCTTCTCTGAGTCTCTCTTTGAGAGAGGGTGGAAGCAGAGGGTGCGCCAAACCTCTTGAAATACGCACACCGCTCTCGCCTCTCTCAGATCCTTGTCTTTCAGCATCACTCTCATTCCTTTCTCTCCATGTGAAGCTAAGCCATTTCAAGATTTGCTGAGGCAATCTTGCTCCTCTCCAGCTTAATTTTCAGGTAAATCCCTTCTTCACTGCCACTTTTTCCTTTTCCTTTTTCCTTTTTCCTTTTTCATTTTTCATTTTTTTCCCCGTCTCTTGAATCCCTTGCTCCTCACATCTATGATTGCTTCGTAGTTGTTCTATTCATGCTTTTCAATCAAAATTATCATCTGGGCATCTATTAAAAAGCCCAATCTGTATTGTCTTTTAAGACTTGTAGATATTGCAGCGGATTACGGGCTTATGTGTTTGGTCCTCTTGTTTTCTGTTTCTATTTTGTCATCTGGGTTGCTCTTAATTACGCTTTTAAATCTGGATTATCATCTGGGTTTTTCTCAATAATCACAATCTGAAACAGTATCGTTTTAAGCCTTTTTACAATCTATGTGAAATGGAGTTGGCTCTTAGTTTGGTTTCTGGTTTATTATATGTGGTCTTTTTGTTGATTATTGAATATTCCCTTTAGTGTTTATAGTTTTGATGCCTTGGTTTTAGGATATAATGGGGAAAAAGGTCAAGAAGAAAGGCCGAACTGCCCACAAGGAGAAGAGGGGTTCGGCCTCTTCACTGAAAAATGTTCCCCAACAATGTAATCCAAGTTCCGAGACTGTTGCTGATGGAAATACAGTGGTCAAAGGGAGAGAACCATGCATCCATTTTAACAAGGGTGTTGATTTGGGTAAAATCTCGGCAAAATTTGGGTTGCCAGAACCTATTCGTTGTGAAGACTGCAGGGAAGGAACTATTGATAGGCGGGGCAATAGAGCTAAGGGTAAACATGGGAAAAAAGGGGGTGGTTCCGTGGATTCAAAATCGGAGTCAAAAGCTATTTGGGTCTGTTTGGAATGTGGGCATTTTGCCTGTGGAGGTGTTGGATTGCCAACAACCCCTCAGAGCCATGCAGTTCGTCATGCCAGGCTAACTCGTCACCCCCTGGTGATCCAATTTGAAAACCCTCATCTCCGCTGGTGCTTCCCATGCAAAATGGTAATTCCAGTTGACAAAATGGAAGCAAATGATATGTTATTGGACATTGTGAAATTGGTAAAGGGGCGATCTGTGAAGGGGCCGTCTGTAGATGGTGAGGATGTTTGGTATGGAGGTGGCAGTGTCAAGAATGAAAAAACACCAGATAACAACCTTGAAATAATACCAGATAACACTCTTTCAGGTGATTTAGATGAAAGAGATTCTTACGTAGTAAGAGGCTTGATCAACATTGGCAATACTTGCTTTTTTAATTCGATTATGCAAAATCTTCTGGCAATGAACAATTTGCGGGATTACTTCTTGAAGCTGGATGGTTCTATAGGGCCTCTTACTAGTGCATTTAGGAAGCTCTTTGATGAGACAAGTTCGGGCACAGGATTGAGAAACGTAATAAATCCCAAATCTGTTTTTGGGTGTGTATGTGCCAAGGCTCCCCAGTTTAGGGGATATCAGCAGCAGGACAGTCATGAATTGCTCCGTTGTTTACTTGATGGATTGGGTACTGAAGAGTTGGGTGCCAGAAAACAGGCAAACTCCTCTCAAGAAGATGGGATTTCACCAAATGAGGCTCCTACTTTTGTGGATACAATATTTGGGGGCCAAATATCCAGTACTGTTTGTTGTGTGGAATGTGGGCACTCCTCAACAGTGTATGAGCCATTTTTGGATCTCTCGCTTCCAGTTCCAACAAAGAAGCCTCCATCTAGGAAGACCCAACCAGTATCTCGCCCTAAGAAAACAAAGCTGCCACCAAAGAAAGCTGGAAGGGTTCGTTCAAAAGTAAACAAGGATGCAGATTCTCTAGCGGCTCAAAGCGTTCAACACCCATCATCCGATGGTGATTCTTCCAACCAAATTCAATCTAGTGCACCTGTTGCAGAAAAATTGGTGTCATCTTCAGGTGATTCTGCAGGGTCAGATTTAGTTTCTCCATGTGCCGTGGCTGATGTCAAGGATTCAGTTTCAAAGAATATCTCTACTTCGGAAGAATTTGAGAACAAGCAAGTCTTTGAGAATGTTACTGAGACCAAAGCTGCACCATCAGATGATTTTACATTGTTGGATTGCTCTGATACTTTTACATGGTTGGATTACCTTGATCCAGGAGCAGTATCTGATGTTCATAATGTGGCTTCACAAAATAAAGATGTTTCAGTTATTCAAGATTCAGGGAACCAGGTTAATGTTCAGAATGATGTCTTATTGCAAAATGCCTCTGAATTTAGTAGTCAGGTTTATCCACACAAGGGAGAGCCAAATCTAAAAATAGATTCTTGTTCTGCAAATTCATGGGAAGAAGAACTCCCAGTGCAAATTCAAAGTTCTGAAGTTTTGCTGCTTCCCTACAAGGAAGAAACATCAACTACTGTAGAGATCACAACAGGACAAGTTGGGCCTTCAGTAGTTTCAGGCTCCAATGAAGAGTTATTGGATTTTGATGGTTTTGGTGGCTTATTTGATGAGCCTGAGTCAGCTTCAGGGGTAAATTTGCAACCATTGTTAGGCGATAACAGCTTCGACGCAAATGAAGTTGTGGGAACTGGTTTCAAAAATAGAAACAGCAGCGAGTCTGATCCAGATGAAGTTGATAATTCCAATTCCATGGTGTCAATAGATAGTTGTCTGACCTATTTTACAAAGCCAGAGCTTCTCTCCAATGAACATGCTTGGCATTGTGAGAATTGTTCAAAAATTTTGCGGGACCAGAGGATAAAAACAAGGACCAACCTGCCAAATACTATATCTAAGATTCAGATGAATGGAAGTGAGGATAAGATTCAAAATGGCCCATTTGGTTTGTGCAAGGACATCTCTCCTGATGAAGTCAAAGACATTGATAATGAAAATGTAAAAAATGATGGTCATAATATTCTGGGTGGCTTGGCACCACATGACAGGATAAGTGATGATGATTCAAAGCAAAACGGCCTAAAACTCCAAACCAGCCAAACAGTTGAGGTGAACCCAGTTGTTTCTCAATGCGAAGGAGGAAAAAGCGAGATGAACTATGCTCTTCCAGATCTATCACATTCTTCAGATACTTATAAAACCTGCAGTCAAGCAAGCTTAAGTGATCCAGCCAGTGATTCATGTAGTGTTCATGAGCCTAATAGTGTTGGATGTAACACTGGTAAGCAAAGAAATTCACAGATGTTAACTGGGGAGCTTGAATCAGAAGAAGATGAGGACAAGGAGATGGATTCTGAAAGTGTAAAAGTGAAGAGGGATGCAACTAAAAGGATTCTCATTAATAAGGCACCACCTATTCTGACCATTCACCTGAAGAGGTTCAGCCAAGATGCTCGTGGGCGCTATAATAAATTGAATGGACATGTGGTTTTCAAAGATTCAATTGATCTTAGGCCATTTATGGAACCCAGGTACCCCATCACACTTGAACTTTTCATTAGGATATTTTGAACTCATACCCTTGTTGATGATGATGATTATGTTGTTGCTGTGCTTTATTTTATTTTAAAGTTTTAGGCACCCTCTTGTCTGAAATAGGCATTATTTTCCGTCTTTGAAACAACTGGTGTATTGATTATGGGAAACACTACTCTTTTATTGTTTCTCTTTTTCTTGAGAAATATGTGTTTGTGTGTATGTGTGTTGTTGGTGCACTTCAATAAATGACAATGACACTTACTTCAAGGGTTTAACCAAAGGGGTAGAATTACTAATGTCAAAAGGATGGAATGTATGGTGTTCAAGAGTGAGGAAATGTAAAGTTGGAATACAATTATGGCACCCTGTTCAGGGAAGAACTTATCCTCTACACATAAATTTCTACGTGTATTGGAAATGAGAAAATTTTTCTCTCATTTAGATTGATTTTTTCCCCTCTTTTCTTCATAGGCAAATGGTAAATGTAGTACACCTTTGTGTTACAGGGTGTATACAAAAGGCACTAAAGAACACACCCATTCAAAAAAACAGCAAACTTATAACCTTTTATCCACAATTTAGATTATCAAAAAAGTAAAAAAGTGTGCGATTATCCAACCCTAGCGGGATCCTAGACTAGTCTAAAAAGACCTTTATGAGTGTCTCCTTCAGCTTTTGATATGACTTCTCTTCTTCATTGAGAGTTAAGTTATACTCTCTCCAAATGCACCAAATTAAGCATAGGGAAATCAAGCCTAGGTGTTTTCAACGCCGGATAGGCAGACTTGTGTCTTGAGTGTCTAACTATTATCCATAATACATTCTAGAGTTTTGTTTTACCATAACCATAAAATACTAAATCTGTAAGGCTGAGATTTGATAACAGAAGTGAAGGTGGAACTGAAGGCAGACTTAGGGGATGAACTTGAAATCAGACCTACAAATTCTAACCCTTGTGTGTGTGTGTGTGTCTATATATATGTATGTATGGATATATATTAGGTTGGGTAACAAATTGCTACTCAATGGGGCTAGAGTTTTAAGAACAGGAACAATTGACTGACCTGAGAAACTCCATCAAAATCTGACTGCTTGCAAATCATCTTCCTTTGGTTCTTTTACTTCTCTCTAGTTTCTCTCTTTAGGTTTTTCTACTCTTGGATTTCTGATTCAAGTTTCATTTGGTTCTCGATTTCTCTCGTCTACATTGTTCTGTAATGTGGATAGAGATTGAGCAACAGAGTAGCCAATGTTTAAAAAATGGGACTGGATTAGTGGGTTCATCCAGTTGAACTGTCAACCAGACACCTCTCTCATCCATTTCTCACTTTTGGACAGTTTACATGCTAAACCAGTGGAGAACTGCTTGAAGTCGAACCGTTGGCCTGCACAAAGTGGCAAGTTGTGTGAACACGTTTGGCTTGGGCATATTTTAAAATCAGCCCAAAACAAGCACAGGTGGGGCTAGCCCAAAGTGTCTCTTATATGGTTGGTGGTGGGGCAGGCCAGAGTGTCTCTTATATGGTTGCTGGGCTGTGTTGATTGTAAGCCCATTTCCCAGCTTTTTCAATTTGAGGACCCCTTTGATTTCTTAATTTTCCAATATTGGGTAGCTTTAGAAAATGTTACAGAAATGCCCAATTTTTTTTTTATTGCAGCAGCAGGATTGAAACACTAGTTGCATTTGTGCTTGAAGAAGGGGAACCACTGGTCTAATTTAGGATGTTGTTAAAAATGTTTGTTGCAAATACACTAATTATTTATTTATTTATTTAAAATTATCATTAGTTAAAACTCTTAAATAAACATAAATATTTAACTTCATATTTATTTTTATAATAATAAGTAGTTTTTTTTATGGGTAATTTTTATAATAATAAATAAATATGAAAATAATTTAATATTTTTTAAAATTATAAAATAATAGAATATATAACGTTTGATCTACAAATAAAATTAAATAATAGAATTGTTTCTATCTTAAATATTATACATATTTTCTTTAATAAAATTAAAAATATTGATGTATTTATATGAATCCTCATCATAATTTAATTAAATATTAAAGGTAAAAAATGAAACATGATTAAGGTTTTTAATTAGTTAAATATATTTTCAATTTCTTATAATTATTTTTAATTTTAATAAATATATTCATGATGTCATTCTAACATCAGGGTTCGAACGTGGTTAAACCATTGATTTGACCAGTAAGTCATAAACTAATAACTTTTCTAATTTAATGACGGGTTTGGTTCTAAAAACATTAGAGTAACACAAGTAGAATTCAATGAAAAGCATGCCTATTCTCACAAAGGTTTCTATTCACCCTTAAAGATATTCAATTGCTGTGAAAGATATTTAAGTACTTGGAACTTTTAGATTCTTAAGTTTGTTTGATATTGATTGGTTTTTTGTTTTCTCTAGTTATTTCTTTCTACCATTTATCTAATGTTTCATCAATGATTCACAGTTGCTCAATGAGCATCTCCATTTTATTTTAACACGACTTTTATAATTTGTTATTTTCTTTCTATATGGGTTCCACTTGATCATTATTTTTTTATATATGTTTTGATTAGAACTATTAACTTATTCTTTTTCTCTTTCTCATCCAAACAATTGTAACTGTCAATTCCAAAAGAGATGAAAATTGGAATTAAAATTCTAAAGTCCCATGTCCACTTTTTCAATTATACTCTACATGTCAGTCAAATTTTAGAAGTTGGGATAAAGCTTTGGTGAGTTGAATGTTGACTTATGGACTTGAATCAAAATTTAGAATGCTTCTTCTAACAAATGAAATGGTAGGACTTGCATGTCAGAAAGTAAATAAAATAAGTACCTATATTTACTGGATGGTGAGCAACAAAAGGTTGAATGGTGACTTATGGGCTTGAATCAAAATTTAGAATGCTTCTTCTAACGAATGAAATGGCAGGACTCACATGTCAGAAAGTAAATAAAATAAGTAATAAACTTATCTAACCTCCGCTATATACTGAAGTTATAATGCAAGACAACAATAATTGTGTTGGTCTTGGTTTGTGGATTACCTATCTATAGTATCATTAAAAGATTACAAGAAAAATGTGTCATAGAATATTTCACATTTTGTTTCCTTGTTTCACTGAGGAAATTGCAACTTCTTGTTCTGGCCAAACAAGAAAATGTTTGAAGTTTAGATTCCCTGCACAAGTATGTATATTATTGTGTTTCTTAATCTTGAATCTTATATTCATTTGTTGCTCAATCAAATTTGATATGGAGTGGATCATATAATAGGGGCAATTCATAATATTCGAAGTTCCTCTCAAACATGACGTCTATGATTGTGGTTCCAAGGTACTTGCTATCAGTCATCTAACCAACAAGCATGTTTGATGTAGAGGAGAAAATTTTTAAATTAAATGAAACCTTACTGAGTTGTTTATTTATTCTTATTTGTATAGAAACAGAAATTTATTGATGTAAAAGAATTTACAAAGTGATAATGTAAAATCATTCCATAAAATTACTTTCTGTGTGCTTTACAAAAGAACAGATAAAAATGGAGAGGAAAGACTAATAAACATCTTACTTACTATTGAGCCCAAAAGGTAATGCTTGTTAGTGCTTCTTTCTTAGCTAGTCTAATCTTCTAAACTCTTACCTACTCATCCACCTAACACTCAATTCTAGAGAAATGAGTAATCCAACATACGGGAGGTCCCTAGGATCCATCATCATCCTTATCCTCAACTAGCTTATTGCAATTGAGAAGTTTCCTTTATGATTAAATTACCTAACCCTAAAGTAGCATCTTTTCCAAGACTTTTCATGGTCTTACACTCTTCAGAATCTTTTTGTGTTATAACATAGCCCTTTGTTACCCATCTCAAGCTATCTGGAAGTTTCTCCCTCAGTTGGATTTGTAAAAGTTCTTTTATTATTCCCATTGACTTGGATTATCAAACTAGCATCCATCAGGTTCAGCTTGAAGGCACTGGGGTGGAGCATGGAGTGGCGTGTGGTGTAAGTGGGACAGTTCTTAGCAAGCTCATAGCCTTCACACTCAATACTTTGTTCAGATTAATCAAACTACAATTAAACATGGTAATAGCAAGAGGAATGCCCTCAGACCTTCTAGATGCTTGATCTAAAGACTCTGAAGAGCTTTTTCAGCCCTTCTAGCTTGGTGGTTCTCACACTGATTGACTTTCTTGTCTGATATTAACTATACCAGAGCCTTGATTTTAAGGGTGCTTGCAAGGAAATTTTCTGGATGAACAACTTGAAGGTGATGATCTTTAGAAATGTTTTGGGAAAAAGGATTTGGAAGAGAAGATTCCATTACTTTTCAACAACAAAAGACTCTTATGAAGTGAATTCAAAGGGAACCCTTAATCCCCAAGGGAGTGAAGGAAGTTGGAGGGGTTTAGGCCATGTTTGGTAACTGTTTTTGAAAACAATTTTCTATTTTCCAAAACAAAAAAAATAGGAAAATGCGTTTAACAATCAGAAAACATAAATCAATTTTCTTTTCTTAATAGAAAATAGGGTGTTTTTGGAGAATATCTTTTAGTTGTTTTAAAAAATAATCATACAAATATGGAGAATAATTAAAAGTAAAACACTACATAAAAAAGTTATTTTTAAAACATAGAAAACAAGTTAAAAACATTTCAAGTTCCAAATAGACATTTGTTTTACAAAACATTAGAGAAATAAAAATTTGTTCTTAAAACCTATTTTTCAGAATTGTTTTGGAGAAACGGTTACCAAACATGGCCTTAGCTTCCTTTCAATGAATTTTGCATTTCTGTTGTGAGAGATATAGTTTATCTTCAAGATGAGAAGGAGGATGATGAGTTCTAACTTCATTTCAATCAATTTTTGGTTTTTGGTGTGTGTGTGTGTGTGTGAGGGAGAGAGAGGGAGAGAGAGAGGGTGAGCTTCTTTTATGTTTCAGTAGTTTTTTTGCATTGTCCTTCTTTCTGGACAAGGAAGAGAGAGATGGGCTTCTTCTATGTTTTAATAGTTTTTGTAGTGGTTTTGTGTTGTCTTTTTTTTCTAGATTAGTAAAAGAGGGACAGGCTTCTTATGTTTGATATATATATATATATATAGAGAGAGAGAGAGAGGGGGGAGAGAGAGAGAGCCCTCTTGCTAATGGATAAGTAAAGGAGCAGATGTTTGACATCTGCATGCATATAAGATGTATAGCCTGTTTTAATTTTCCTGTTTCATCAGGGTCTTTTTTTAAAATTTATATAACTTTATATATGGCATAATTGACTTTAAATAGAAGATGAGTCATGTAGCTTTCTTTCAATCACAAAGTGGTGCCCTAGGGTTGGCTAATCCTAGTATTTTTGAGCTTCATGATGCTTTCTTACTGTTGATTGATGTTGTGCTTGAATTGAGCAAGGTGTTAGTTTGGACAAATAAGGTTTAGATTCTGTTCCTATCAACTTTAGGTATTGGAGCCTAAATCCTATTGGTTTAATTTATGATACCCCTAGGTAGGTTAGCATTAATAAAATCCCCAATGGACTTAGGTTTCGGCCTTTTAGGATTTGGGGTGGTGAATGGGGATTAGGGTTTATGGTAGTGGAAAAAAAGTAAAATTGAAGAAGAAGAAAAATATACGGAAAAATGGAAAAGTCTAACTCTTACTAAGGTCTTTTAGGAGTCTTACTTAGGAAAAAAAAAAGTAAGAGAGTTTAATCATTAAAGGACATAAAAACTTGCAAAAGTTGTTACCATTCATTTTGTTTTCACTTTCCTCCCCCCCCTTTTTTTTGGGTGTTAGGTGCTTTTTAATTGAATTTATCCTCTTTCCCTATTAAAAAGAAAAAAAAAAAATCATCTTTTGACGGAAGCTTGTTTTATTTTTTTTGATAGACAACAAAAGCATGTATTTAAGAAGTGTAAAAAAGAGGGGGTCACCCGATGTATACTGGCAGTATACACAAAATATCACAAGAGAAGCACCAAACATATGCAAGGTTAGCTTACTAAAAAAGCCAAACTATCCACAAGGAAGAGCATCTAAGAAATCTTAAATAGAGGGGTACTTCATTTCCAGTGAAGTATGGGACCAATGTAATATTGATTTAATAAAGAATTCCTTCAATCTTTGATCCAAGAGTTCTTCATCATCAAAAGTTCTTTGATTACTCTTTCCAAATTCCCCAAAATGAGTAAATTGGAGCTATGTGCCAAACAATTCTTCTCTTCTTATCTAACCCCTTAAATTTCCATTCAAGGAAGAGGTTTCTCATTGAAGCCAGAAACACCCATTTCAAGCCAGACTGCTAATAGAAAAGTCCATATCACCTGTCTTATCATAATGAATCAAGATGTGATCAACTGATTCTTTGTTGTATTTACAAAGGCTTTATTTGTTGACCATGAACCATCCTATCTTCACTAACATATCTAGAGTTAAGATCTTCTCCCAAACAGCTTCCCATGCAAAAAGAAATACGTTCTAAGGGGAGCTTGGGATCCCCAAATCTCTTTGGCTGGAAATACTAAATTACTCTTAGAACGTAAGGATTTGTTGTACAACTTGACATTGAAATTTCCCTCTTATCACCTTTCCAAAGTAAAGCATTCTCTCCTTACACTTTCAAAGGGAAAATAAGCTCTAAAAATTGGGTCACCTCCTTTATCTCCCAATAGTGGAAGAGTCTTTTAAATTGAACCTCCCAATGGCTACCACCACTTCCCTTGCCATCCCATAAATATGCTGTTGTAGCATTTTTGGAGAAAGCTATTCTAAAAAGCGAAGGGAATGCATCTTTTAACTGAAACTCCCCCGCCCATCTATACCATCAAAATCTTGTACGTCTACCATTTCTAATTCGGATAGCTAATTTGATGTCTTTCCTTAGGCTCATCCCAAAAGGATCCCTTACCCCTCAAGTAGTCTATCCCGCCCATCTCCCTAAATTTTCCATGTATCCACAAGCTCTTCTACTCAAAAGATAACCTCCACAATCATTTGCCTAGCAAGGCTTGATTAAGGCCCTCCAATCTTAGACCCAACCCTCCGTACTTCTTATCCTTAAAAACATCTAACCAATTTACCAAATGGATTTTTCCTCTTTCCCTGGCATCTCCCCACAAAAGTCTCGTTGAATTTTCTTTATATGATCCTCACTTTCTTGGGAATTGCAAAGAGGGACATAATCCTAATTTATAGGCTTGAAGAAAATCTTAAAGTTCAACAAAACCATAACAAAAAAAGCCAACATATATGGTAATCTAGAACTCTTAATTTTTCAAAACTTTTAAATCTTTCAAATAATGGAATTAAAAACATAAAATAGGAATTTTTTAGAAATTAGAAAGGTTAAAAAAAAATATATAAGAACTTGAAGAAATTTTCATCATATGACTTTAATTTATAAAGAAGCTGAACTGTAAATAGAACAACCTACCACGGCCCTTCAAATTACCAAACTTCTTGGTTCCATCAACTTTGCCTTTTTTGTTCCTTTTTGTTAATAAACCTTTAGAAGCTCATTGCATCATGGTTGGACATGGTTGAGCTTCCGTAGAACTAAGGTATATAATTTAAGATTTGTGGTGAGCTGTGCAAATGCTTCTGCACTGGAAATATTAGGGGCTCATATAGAGACTCAAGAAGGCAACCATTACCTTTTGGACATATTGAAAGATAGTCTTGAGGATGAAAATTTTGGTAGAGATAATCCAATAGATTGATTACAATTCCCCAACAATCTATGATGTTCTTGATGAGGTTAATTTAAGTGAGTTGTATTATTCACTTTTATAATGAAGTTATCATATATTCATATGATCGTAAAGTGTTTGACGAATGATGTAAGTGTGACCTTTAATAATAGTTAATGATCAATATGTAATTGTTGACTAAGAAGCCTCACTTATGTTCATTGAATGTCCAAAGGGAGAAAGTTTGAACATGACGAAGTTACCTTCTATACATGATGGGTACTTGGATGATATTGATGTTCCTATGATTGGTATAAAGTTAGAGCATGGAGAGTTCTATTACAATTGTAATAAGAAGGTGAAATTTGACCATTTTTGGGAAGTTTTATAGAAAGAGATTATTTAGTAGAGATTACAAAGGTGCAAGGATGGAACTAATTCCATTTCTTGAAATAGCCTTTGTGATAGAGACATGCCATGCTTTGTGTGGGCTTGTGGATGGCAATGAGAGGAGTTTTGTGTGGGCTTGTGGAGAGGCTTTTGTATTTCTTTTGAGTCTAAACTGGTTGGCTAGGTCTTCTTGTGTTGTGGAAGATTTAGCCATTTTTTATCAGCTTTTTGTAACTATGGGGAGGACTCCTCATCCTTCTCATGTGCTTTTATTCATTTTTAATACAGTTCTAAAAAAAAATTGAAAAAAAATAAAATAGTCATGTCATGTTGTTGGCATATGCCTTAAAAAAAATTGTTCATAAGGCCATTGAAAGGGGAACAAACCCATGTCTGATGTGCAAGATTTATCTCATGAGAACCAAGGCTAATGTGTAGTCAATTCATCCACTTAGGATTTCAAAGGAGTGGAAGGTATTGTTTGGGATTTCAGTAGACCTGGAAAGTAATATAAATTCAAGGTCGAGTTTCTTTCAACCTTGGGGGACTGGTGCTGTAGCTTTTTGAGTCATCCAGAATGGTTAACGGCTGCATAGATAAGATGGACAGCATGTTTTATTTTGCATACTGGAGTGTTGCTATGTAGTGTGTAATAGTTGTTTTCAAATCTTTTATTTTAGAGAGATGTTGAATAAACCAAGATTAGAACATTTTAATGCTTAGATTTACTGATTTTAGGTAACAGATGTCAACTCTCTTTATTAGTGACTATAAGTTGTTTGGCATATTTAATTCTGAATGGAAGATTGCTTGCATCTTCATTCTTTCAAACATTGGTGCTTGAGGATTCTCTACTTTAGTATCTTCAATCTGCTTGATTCTTTGGTATGGTTGACATTAAATATATTAATTTTTTATTTTATTTTATTTTATTTATTTATTTTTATGGTGTGGGTGGAATGATTAGGCATGGTTTATCTGGATGGCATAAGTCCAAATTCTGGTCTTCCTTTCTAACCTTGGGCTTTTACCCCTTTCAAACCTTGTATGGCTATATTCATTTTCTAAACTGGGGAAACTCAATGAACACACATTTCATGGCATTGGGATAAAGTTTACTAGTAGATTGATCATACGAGGAAAAAAAAAAAAAAGTAATGGAGTTTCTTTCTGCTTGTTTGTTTTGGGGAGTATCAATGCAAGTTGTCTGATATAGAATGCAATTATTGAAGAAGGAAGAACCTATATCCTTGTACATATTCTCCATTGTTATCCAATTAAAGAATTCTGATGTTTAGTATTAAATTTAGTGGAAATTAGTGGAAATTATGTGATCAAGGTTCTTAAAACAATAAAAGACATCACTCTTTTATCTGTAATAAATGCATGTCACTTAAATAGTCATCCATATATGTAAAAATCACTTGTAATCAAATAGCTAAAACAAGCCTATCAAAAAGACCCACTTGTAATTAAACAAAAACAAAGTGCTAGAGAGATGCCAATCACAATTATCAACAATGGCGAGGGGAACTTTTATTCGTGCTATGACAATGAGAGAATTTACAATGTTTAGGAAACTTAGACCCCTCTCTTTCAAAACAACCGAGCTAAACTAAAAGATCCTTGAAGTGAATAAACTGAAGGATGGCACAATTTTTTATGCCATAAAAATAATATACTGGTAATGGTGGACCTTGGTGGTATGATCTGCCTTATGGGGAAAGTTTAGACCTTCCTAGAAGACTTGAGGTGTCATATTATAGATGGGCCATAGCCATTCAATGAGAAAACTTCTTGGCTTAGAGGGGGCTTCGGTTTTAAAGACCTTCAAGAGATTTTTAGCCCCTTCAATTGGTGGCTATTGTTGTATCATTTTTTTCCCTTGTGTTTTTATCTTGATATTTACTAACAATTTACTTTCAAGGTTCATTCATTAATTAATTCTTCTCACTCTTTTTTAGTGTTAGTTTTTTTTTTTTTTTTTTCTTTCAAATTCCATTGTGATATCTTCTTTCCTTTGTCTATGAGGTAATAATATCCGCTATTAATTTTTCTAGCTTTTTAATAAAGAAATGAAATAGAACAGTATATGTAAAAGATGGTAAAAAAGAATTGTCTCAATATTCTATTGAAGTGTTCTTTAATTATCTAGTGGTATTATTGATATCCTGAAAAACTTTAACAGCTTCAACACCTCTGAGATATAAATCAGCATTTTGTCATCAATGTCATGGACATATTAAGGATTGTTTCATATAATGTATCAAGTGATAAATCATCAGTAGAAATTTATGGTATTTCTTTGTATGCAACTGGTTTATGAATGACAGAAAGTGGTGTATAAAATGAGGATTCATCTTGAGCATATATGTTGCAGGTGTGTAGAGAAAGGAAAATATGAATATCGGCTGGTTGGAGTAGTGGAGCATTCTGGAAGCATAAGAATGGGGCACTATGTTGCATATGTGAGAGGAGGGGAGAGGAGCAGTGGGCAGGCTAAAAAAGAAAGTGGACGGGGTGTGTGGTATTATGCTAGTGATGCTTCTGTGCGTGAAACTTCCCTGGATGAAGTTCTTCGATGTGAGGCCTACATCTTGTTCTATGAAAAGATATAACAAGCTTCCCTTGAAGCCTTGAAGAAGAAGAAATTTCACATGAGATGGTGGTGTCCTCTCAGCAGATGATGAGATGCTGAGCTTCTGTGAGTTTTGGGACGAATGTATGAGAGAGAGAGAGAGAGAGAGAGAGAGAGAGAGAGAGAGATATGGATGTCTGCTTTGCATGCCCCTAATGATGTTCATTGACTGACTGTCTGGGGATGAAACTAAGCACCCACCCCCACCCTCACCAGAGAGACAGAGAGAGAGAGCAGTAGCAGCAGCAGCAGCAGATGTGAGTGTATAACGCCAATTGCGAGATATATGATGATAGCCATTCTATTTTTATTTTTCATTTTAAAATTTTTTCCTTTTTGATATGTGATGAGCTCAAAATTGTACACTTTCCACACTCCTGAGAAAATGTGGAAATTCTGGGTCCCATTTGTCCTGGAATCTCTTCAGCTTAATTGAAACACTGAGGAGTTATTTCTTTTGCAACAACTCATTAATATCCAGAGAGATACGACTGCTTGGACATGAATAGCATGATGCGCCCTATCAGTTCATATATTACTACTACACACCTCTTGCCCTCTAATCTATGGCCCAGAGCGATGGTTGGGATGAGATATTGATTTCTTCTAGGATTTTGGATTTGGAATTTTATTTTGGCATATTGTTTGAATGTTAAAAATGGTTTACCATTTGCATTGTTTAAATTTGAAGTTATATAAGAAGCTTATTTGAGTCGTTTGTATTTTGAGTCTTCAAGGTTTGAAGTATGAAATAACCATTATGTTTGAGCATGACACAATAAATAATAAAAATTATAATAATGTTTTTATATAAAGTATTAAAAACATTATTATTTTATGAGCAACTTAAAAAAAATTAAGAAATGACTTAGTATGGAAGGAAGTAGGGACATTAATAGAGTGACTTTAGTACAAATCTAAATATATTCTCATTCCCATTCAAGTTAACCGGATGAGAATATCAGTAAATACGAGATATATTGATATTTGGATTTTATCGATATATCAATAATATTGATAAGTGGATATTTTGACAAAAATATATTGATAGAACGAAAATGTTCAAATTCATGGAAATGCTTGAAAAACTTAAGAAAAAAATGATAAAAATATTCATGTTAAAGTTATTTTGTAAGTGTAGTCGAGATATGGTTATTTACCAAATTTTTTAGAAAAAATTATTTTAAATTCCTTTAATATATTTATATTCATTTATTTTAAAAATTAAAATATGCTTTTATTAAAACCTGTTTTATTGCCTATAAAAAATTAAATTGATTTATATAAAAATATTTTATTTGAGATTTAATTTTTAAAATTTTATTACAAATATGTAGTGATAACTTTTTCTTATTAACATTAATTTATTTAAATAAATTATTAAAAATTATATTAATAATTTATCTTATCAAATTAATTTTAATTTATAAAATATTACTCATTAATTTTTTTTTTCTATATTTTAGCAAATTTTGAATAAATTTATATTTTTAATATCTAAAAAAACATTTAAAATTAAATAATATTAAAAGGATAAATAAAAAAAACCTAAAAGTAAAGTGATAATAATTTTTTAAAATAGGATTAATGAGATAAATATAAAAAATAATTAAATATGAAAGGATAATATAAAATAAAAGGGTAATATAAATTTAAAATAAAAGATAAATTAGAAAAATAATTAGATAAGCACATAGGGGATTTTTTAAAAACATGGAAAAATATTAAAACAGAAGAGAATTGAATTTTTTTAAAAAATATACTATTTATCACCATTTTTTTTTTTAAAATGACGGATTAATGGTTGATTTATTAGCAATATTTTGAAAATTTTGCTGATTAATAGGAGATTTTTTGCGTTGACTCCAGCTTGTTTCTTGCTGCCAATTTTTTGACGATTTATTGACCCAAAGCTCATTGGTGATATTCTCGATTTTTTTAAGATTTTTTATGCAATTGATTTTTAGTGCCCGTTTCAAGTTTCAACTCCTCCCGATATATCCAATATTTCACCGATATTTCAGTAAAATATTCAAACATTTTGTCCATGTCCAATCGATTTTGCAAGTAACATCATTTTCGATTAAAATGAAAAACGATCAATCGAATCATATTATATTAGATTTTTCCATTCTATAATCGTAAAGAAAAGAAGGAAACCCTCCATTGGCGGCGAAATCACCCAACTCTATTGCTTAGGTGTGTTGAAGTCTTAAAAGAGTAGAGAGTAGCCAAAAATAAGGAACCTATTCTTATCGTCTCACATCCCTCAGCCATGAGTAACGTGAAGCCCTACCTAACACATCTTAAGAAACAGCGTAAAAGAAACCTAAAACAAACGATATTTCATGAACAGAACACACGATAACGTAAGAATAAAGCTACACGTACAACCGTCATCCTGGCAACAACCAAACTCCAGAAAGTGGTTGGAGGCATATGTCAACGTTGGAATATATTGCATGTGGCTTCACATTTGTCTCGTGTCAACTTTCATACATGTCCTCTGCAACATCCTTCTTTCTTTCCTCGTCACCTCTTGCATGTTCATCGTGACACTTCATCTAAAGCCTCGACTCCACCCATCATTTATCCTACATGATTTCTGAAATATAGAAAGAACTTCCTATCTGTCTTAACAAATATAACTAAGGTGGTGTTTGTTTGTTTTACTTAATTCTAAATAAAACCTTAATATTTAATAGTGTTAAATATTATGTTATTTGTTTTTGTAGTATTTTATTTCTATTAAGTATTATAAAGTAAAGAAAAACCAATATGTTATTTTTTCTATTTAGAAAAAGCTACATATTTTGGTTTTTCCTATTTAGTAAAAAGTTTATAAGAAGTCATGAAAAAGTAGAAAAACAAATAATTTAAATTCTGAAAACAAATTGCTTTAAACAAAAAGCCAAAAAAACAAACACCACCTAAGTGATTGTAGAGTAATCAATGGATAAAAAGGATTAGAACTCTTATTATTGAGTTTAGTATGAGAAGTAGACCTATGATCTTTGCTTAACTTGCAAGCTGGGCACTAACTCTGAATTCTTGGAAGTCCCATAAGCCAAACAATGCGAAGAAAATTAAGGGTGACCCAATCGATGTAGAACTCGATAAAAAAGACTTTGGTTGAGAAGACAATTCTACCTTTCATACCAAATGAGGAAAGCTTAGGCTTAAAAACTTTTCCACTTTTATCACATGCCACAGAACTTGCCCAAACAAGTTTACCAAACTTATTTCAACGTTTCTTTAACACAGGATTAATCTACTTCAATGCACACGATATATATCTCTTTGACCTATATCATGTTTTCCCGTAAATCTCAACCTCTAGCTCAGTTAGTATATCCACCTCTCCCACACCCAATTGAAGTGACAAGAACCACAACTTGTTTGTTAATTTGTCAAGGAAGGGGACTCTTTACACACAAATTTCATGGAGTCTTATAAAAATAGCAACACAAATAGGAAAAATATATGCAAACAAAATTTTGTATTAAAATTAATTAATTGTGGGGTACAATCTCAATGTTAATATTCTTTACAAAAGAATATTTTTCCCTAATTTTTTCACTTTAATGGTTTTTTCCTAAATAAACTTGTTGAATGATAAAAACATGTGTCTACTTCTGTTGCGGAGAATTCTCTTTATAGTGTCTTTTCCTATGTGAAGTTTTTTTTTTGGTCAATCCCCTTCATTAAAGGAAGTCATCATTATTTATAGGTTAAATTAAATAATTAAATTTGAAATTCCCAAGATTTAATTATTTAATTCAAAGAATTTCGTTTATTGATTTTTAGCAACTTATCTCATTCACTAAGAAAATTGGCTAACAGGAGAATATTTTATTTTTAATTTTCTTTTAACTTTAATTGGAAGATTTAATTTAATTTTCAAGATTTAATTTTGTAGTTTTCCAAATTACATCATGTGTCACATTTTTTAATACATGCCACATGTCCAATTGTATGATTCATCGCTTGTTAAGTCCAAATTTTATTGAACTAAAGAGTCACGATTATGATGAATAATTTAGTTGTAATTTAAAAAACTAAAATTTTGATGTTTACAAATGCTCCCACTGTAAGTCATATCATGTACATGCCTTGTCATGTATACGGGGTGGATCTTCAAGTTAACTTTCATTTTTCTTTGATTTTTTTTCCAAAGAAATATTTTAATAAGAGGTTTCCTATTTTAAAATCTCTCTTTCCCAAACTTTATTTTGCTTTCTTCCTTTCTTTCGACTTGATTCCAAGGAAAGACCTTGTGTTAATAGGAAAATTTCTTATTTATACATCTACTTTCCTTTTTTTTTTTTCATAGGCATTTTCTCTTCCAACTTATGCTCCATATTTTTTTTTATATGAAGTAGACTAATTTGAAAAAACCATCTCAAACTCTCTACGAGAAGTCTTTCATCTTTGGTGCATCTTCAAACTTGTAAACTTTTTCAAGGAAGAAAAAGAGTCATCATTCCTAAACATATATTGATCTTCATCCCTTGTAGAAATAAATTTACTTTTAGGTAATAATTTAACACTCTAAGATTAATTTTTTACAAACTTAAATATCCATAAAAAAAATGAATATTTAAAGTTTGACCTTCATGTAATTAAGTTGTAGCCTTGACATGAAGTGGTGTCGTATTTTCAACACTAAGTGTTAAAGCATTCATCCATGTGAATTGGCTTGTCTTGGATACATAGTTGTGTCCAACTTCTAATACTTAATTAAAATTGGAGCCATATTTAACACTCATATAGGCAAGTCATAACTTTGACGTTGTGCGATATTGTACTTTCAACACTTAATGTGGCTTAAGTGCTAAAATCTTCACTCATATGAATTAGCTTTGCTTAAAAGTATAGTAGTGTCCAACTTCTTAAAACTTAATAAAAATTAAAAGCATATTTAACACCTATGTTGACGAGTTATAATCTTGATGTTGCATGGTGTTGTACTTTCGACACTTAATACGACTTAAGTGCTAAAGTATTTGCTCATGCAAATTGGCTTGGTTTGGATGCGTATTGATATCTAACCTTTAACATTCAATTGGAACTGCACTTAATACCTATGTAGACAAGTTATAACCTTAATGTTGGACAATGTGGTACTTTTGATGCTTAATATGACTTAAGTGCTAAAGTCTTCACTTATGAGAATTAGCTCAATTTGAATGCGTACCGATGTTCAATCTTAAACATTTAATTGGACTACACTTAATACCTATGCATACAAGTCATAACCTTGATGTTGTGTGGTGTCATCCTTTCAACATTTAATGTGACTTACGTGCTAAAGTCTTCACTCATGTGAATTGACTTGACTTAGATGCATAGTGATGTCCAACCTTTAATACTTAATTGAAGCTACACTTAACACCTATGTAGTCAAATCATAATCTTTATATTGCAAGGTGTAAAACTTTTAACACTTAATTAAAATTAGGCCCACACTTAACACTTGCAATTTTGTTTTTTTGTCTTTTTTGTTTTGTTTTGTTTTGTTTTTTTTTTTTTTTTTTTTTTTTTTTTTTTTTTTTTTTGTGGTGGTGATTGAACTTAGGCCATTTCTCCAAGTTGCCTATTTACTTTCACAAAGAGATGATTAAGTCAAATGTAGTTCATTTTTTTTTATGTTCTTAATTTTGGCAAGACTAAGGATTTTAATCTTGCGAGCATGTCCTAACTTTCACTTAAGTCACACTTTTAAGTTTTTAACTTAGCTTACTTTTTTTTTGGTGTTATATGTAGTTTAAGCTCATGCGAGCAAAAAGCATTAATTGTCTTGATTTTGATCCAAGGATGATAAATACATGTTCTTGAAACAAAATTTAATTGAGGGTCAGAGATTATTTATTCTCAACTAAACTTTTAAATCTTTCACAAAGAAAATCTTTTGAATTGCTCTTAATTTTTATATTTGAAGATGGATGAATGACATTTTTGTAATGTGTTTAATATTCTTCCATAGTCTTAGTGAAGAATGTGTCAACCTTAAACTTTATTTCGATCCAAGGGTGGTAAACATGTGTTCTTGAAGCAAAGTTTAATCGAAAGTCATTGATGACTTGATCTCATGTAAACTTGTAAATACTTTCCTCGAGTGTTTTGAGTACATAAGTGTACTCTGTGTTTGTCCACCATACTATGATCTTAGCGTTCATTATCATGTTTTGAAGTTATTAGACATATATGGTGACACCACTAAGGTAATTCAATGGTTTGCCTCCGAACTTGCATCAATTTAGACACATGTTATGTATATCACCATGAGATGCAATCCTTGAGGAGTGTGTGAATCCTTATATTGACTTAATTGTATTTTGTGTTTATGCCTCAACCTTATTCATGAGGGAGACTATTTGTAGATCTTTTTCTTTGATAGTCTTGGTGAGTTTGGCAATGACAAGAGTCGTTTCAACTAATTGTTTTTTTACGAATGTAGTGCTTGTTGTCATTATCAACATAGTTATAGAGAAAGAAGAGGAGTAAAATAGTCGGAATGGTTGGAGGAGTTGTCCTCCTTTGAAATCTCAGCCGGTGATCCAATGTGTGAGTCGATGTTGAAGATGACATTAATAATAGAGTAAGGGGGTTTATCCTAAAGTCCTTTAGTGTTGAAAGGCATTTTTTTTTCTACTATGAGGATTTTGGCCCTTTGCCCCCAAAGAGGCTAAGGTGATGAACGATCGATAGTTGTCGCATGTCCCTGTTAATTTAAGCAAACGAGTGTGCTCATTTGCTAGCTTTGCTGAAGGTGCAATCGATTTTGCTTTGACACAAGTTATGGGGCCTATAGAGGTGTTGTGTGTCAATTGAGCAATGACAATCTTGTCATTACCCTTGTTGACATATGTTGTTTCAATCTTTTTACATGTCATCATCTTAGTAGTGACCAATTTCTTAGCAAAAGAGATGAGAAGTAAAGATATTTCATTGAGTGTGCCAAAAATTTGTACAAACAAATTTCATGACTTGCAAAAATAGCAAAATAATAGGAAAAATATATGTGAACAAAATTTTATATTAAAATTAATTAATTGCAGAGTACAATCTCAATATTAATATTCTATATAAAAGAATAGTTCCCTTTTATTCTTTTACTTTGATCACAATCTGAAAGTAAGTGACAAAAGTATTCTCTTGATTTTTTTTAAGATTAATCAAGGGCCTAGAGTGGTTTTTTTTTTCCAATGAACTTGTTGAATGGTAAAGAACATGTGTGTAATACTTCTTCCATTTCTTGAACTTGCAAGAAGATTTTGTGAAACCTTTTTCTTTTTGTGAAGCCTCTTTTCTTGTATGAAGTCATTATTTTTTTTTTGTCAATCCTTTTTATTGAAGAAAGTCATCATTATTTATAGGTTAAATTAGTGAATGAAATTTGGAATCCCCAAGATTTGGTTGCTTAATTCAAAGAATTTTCTTACTTAATTTTTAGTATCTTGTCTCATTTCTTAAGGAAATTTGTCAACAAGAGAATTATTATTTTCATTTTTTTTATCTTTAATTGAAAGATTTGAATTTATTTGTGAGATTTAATTTTATAGCTTTCCAAATTGTGTCACGTGTCACTTTTTGAATACATGCCATGTGTCTACTGTGTATGAATGATACATCACTCGTCAAGTTCAAATTTTGTTGAACTAGAAGGTCATAATTTTGATGATCAATTTAGTGGTAATTTAATCAACTAAAATTTTGATGTTTACAAACTTCACAAAAGAACTTAGGTGGTATTTGTGTTTTAACTTAATGTTGCACACAATTTATTTTCAAAATTTAGATAGTGTATTTAACCTTTTTGTTTTTGTTGTTGTTGTTGTGTTTTTTTTTTCTTTAAAGAACCATAATCTTTTAAGAAATAACTTAGATTATATTAGAGAACAATTAGTCAAAGAAGAACATTTTGTTAGAAAAGAAATAGAACAAATAAAGCTAGAACAACAAAATTTAAAAGAAACACTAGAAAAGGTTAATAAAAAAGTAGATAAACTTTTAGAACAAAGAAAGACAGGATCATCAGAAGAACAAAGATTAAATAACCTTTTAAAACAATTTAAAAACTTTAGTTTAGGAGAAAAACCAGTAATTAGAACATAACAAAAAATAAATCCTTTTGAACCAAAAGTTTAGCAATAAAACTATGGAATTAGTAGAAGCTATAAACCTTAAAGATAATAATAAAAAACAAATAATTTAATAATTAATACTATTAAGTTTTATTTAGATTTAAGTAAAGCAAAAAACCAAGGAACAAACGCCACCTTAGTTTAACATTTTAAAGATGAGAGTAGACACTAATTAAGTAGGTGCCCAAGTCAGGTTGACCCATCCCAATCCAACCAAATAAGAAATCTTGGGGAGTAATTTCTAGGAGTTGGAACTGTTAAAAACTATCCAGAAACCACCCCACTAAATAAATAAATAATAATAAAGGAGATAGATCTCTTTCTCTCTCTCAGTCTCACTCTCTCTTGCTCACTTTATTTTTCTTTGAAAAAAAAAAAAGAGAACTAGGGAAGAAAAGTTCTCTGAAAAGAAGTGAAAGACTTATGTACTATGAAATGAAGTGGTTCTCAATTTTTGCTTTGGTTCCATTCAGGAACTAAGGTGAATAATTAAATGGTGAAACGACTTTTTTTTTTTTGTTGGATCCTGAATTTTTCAAATGATTTCCAACATGGGCAATAAAATATTTTCAAGAGTTACTGAAAAGGAAACTAAAATATAGTGATTTAAAATAATTATTAGGGAGGAAATCATGTGGATGGAAATAAACTATTAGAGGATGGTTGGTGCTAGGGAATGGAAAGTAGGAATCAACATCTCATTCATTTTCCATTTCATTCATATGTTTGGACAACTTATACGATAATAAGAATGAAATAAAAAATAATTTTAATAGCAATGAAATCTTACTCATAAATGGAATTTTCATTGATGTCTAAGAAGAGATATTTTGATTCCCTTAATATAAGAAATGATATATGACATTTTAAAATGATTATTTTTTATCCTTATCTTTTAATTAGGTTTTTATGACTTTTGATGATTGATTTTTATTTATTAAATAAACATTTTTTTATTAATATTATTATTTAACCAAAAAGAAAACTCTTAATGATATTTTTTTAAATAAAAAAATATTTAAAACTATATGTGAGAATATTATTGTCATTTTTTTTCATTTATATTTTCATTATTACTAAGCAGTGAAATGGAAACAAATAATTATTATAACCTTATATTCTTAGGTGCATCTAAATACAAAAATTGGAATCACCAATTTCATTCTTATTTTAGGAAATAGAAATGAAAATAAAATGTTTATTTCCATTTCACATTTCCTCATGTCAAACATGGCTAAAAAGAAATTACATAAGCATTTAAGAATCTTAGAAAGAGTAATTAAATGAATGAGTTAGACCTCTTAGGGATTGTTTGGCAACTATTTTCGATAATAGTTTTATGTTCTTCAAAACAAAAAATAAATAAATAAATAAAATAAAATAAGAAAACACATTTGACAATCATAAATTATTTTCCATTTTCTATTCTTAAGAATAAAAAATATGATATTTTTAGATATATTTTTTAATTGTTTTATGTGGTTTTCACTTGGTTTTTTAGTGTTGTTTTAGAAAATAATTATACAAACATGTAAAATGGTTAAAAATAAAGTACTGAATATAAAAATTATTTTTAAAACATATTTAAAAATATTAAAAACATGTTAAAAATATTTTAGGTTTTCAAACAAGCTTTTGTTTTATAAAACATTAAAAAAAAGAATTTTTCAAAACTGTTTTAAAAAATAATCATCAAATAGGGCCTTAGTATTTGGGTTTAAAAAAACAAACAAAGATGAAAATGGTCAACAAAACACTTATTAGATTGTAAATATGGATAACAAAATTATTATAATGTGGCTTTTAAGTTAAAAATATAGACAAAATATTTGAGATTTAAGTGCTTTAGGTAGTTAAAAAAATACTTAAATACTTGGCATATTGATAATAAAGTGATTGAAATAAATAACAATCGAAGAGGGGAATATATGTAGAGCAAATTATTGTAATACATGTATTTAATTTGAATAGAAGAAGTAAATATTTGGAAATTTTTGTTAATGTAGGTTTTAAAAGAACCAATGAAAGTATCATACATAGTTCTTAGAGATTTTAAGAAGTAAAGAAAAAGCATTACGTAGGAATATTTATTACAATAGAAATAGCTTGAAGAAGAAATTGGCAAAAATCTCGAATTTTTATTAAAAGAAATATTATTCTTTTTTTCGTACTTTCAAAGTGAATTTGGATGGAAAAGAGTTGGGCGGAAGAGGAAGTAGAGCGAATTGATGAAGCATGAAGCAAGGCCCATGCTGCGTAACTCCCACCCTCACGTTACTCGTCATTTAGGAAAGTGTATATTTAATGTGCATATATCGCATTGTCTAGATATATTTCTTCTCAGCCTGTTGCCATCTTAATTTCTGTGTGTGTGCATCCGAGGTTTCGGGGCACCTTATTGGAGTTTGGAAATGGGTGTGGCATCAGTGAGTGCAATTTCGCTTGCTGTGTTGGCTGCATTCAGCTTCCTGTGTGTTGATGGCGATGGTATTCCCACCACTCTTGATGGGCCCTTCAAGCCCCTCACTGTTCCTCTTGACACCAGCTTCCGCGGAAACGCTGTGGATTTGCCTCACACTGACCCTCGACTTCAGAGGACGGTCCAAGGCTTTGAGCCTGAACAAATCTCTGTCACCCTCTCTGCTACCTATGATTCTGTTTGGATCTCTTGGGTTACAGGTTTACTTCATTTCTCATCCTCTTTTTTATTTTTATCTCTTTTTTCTGACTGGTGGGACTCTGTCGCAAGTCTTCAAAGTGAAGCCAAAACATAACATGGGTTGGGGTTGTTTTGTTTTGTTTCTGCAAAATAAAAGAAAAACAAAACGGAAGCAGTTGTTGAATTACTGGAATAGAGCTCCAATAGGTGGTGGGAATGGATGGAACATCTCCCTTTTCTTCCAATCTGAATAAGCTGAGATTTCAAGTTTTCGAAACTTCGACAAGGATGACTTGCACTTAAATCATGCAAACTTGTTAATAGGACACCCCAGTGAAGCTGAGATTCCATGGTGGATCAAGGGCAATGTTTTTGGCTAAAAATTACTGTTTGTTTCTCCTGAAATCATGAAAATAAGTGAGTTGATACTAGGATTATTGGAACTATGGAAACAAGCATCCTATTCCTACCTATGGAACAAGGCACTATCATAAATTTACTGGGTTTGGACTTTGGATTGCATTTGCAGGGGAGTTTCAAATTGGGGACAACATAAAACCATTAGATCCTAAAAGTGTAGCAAGCCAAGTTTTTTATGGGAAGAAAAAGCATCGATTGGTTCACATGTCCAACGGCCATTCTCTGGTTTACAACCAACTCTATCCATTTGAAGGCCTTCAGAACTACACCTCCGGAATTATACACCATGTTCGTCTCACAGGTCTGATAACTCTAATTCTCATTGCTTTTTTTTTTTTTCTGTGTTCATTATTCATTCATAACTTCGTTATGCTATTCTGCAGGGCTTAAACCTGATACAGTATATTATTATCAATGTGGCGATGCATCTATACCAGCCTTGAGTGATATACACTACTTCAAGACCATGGCGGCATCTGGTCCGAGGAGTTACCCCAACAGAATAGCAGTGGTGGGTGACCTTGGCCTTACATACAATACGACTTCAACAATTAGTCACTTGATGAGCAACGACCCAGATCTTATTGTATTCGTCGGGGATGTATGTTATGCTAACATGTATCTCACAAATGGAACTGGGTCTGATTGCTACTCTTGCTCTTTTTCACAAACTCCCATCCATGAAACCTATCAGCCCCGATGGGACTACTGGGGAAGGTGCAACTCTTAACCCTTTTTCTACAGCTCTCTTGGCGTTCCGAATTATTGCATTTAGAATTATATTGGGAAAGAAACAATGAGAAAATGATTTTAAAAATTGAAGCATGCAGATGGAGTGACCTCTCTGGTTAATTTGTGTAAACAACTTTGTAGTAATGTAGCTAATGCAATCATGGGATACTTGTATTCAGGTTTATGCAGCCTTTGATATCGAAAATTCCGATAATGGCGGTAGAAGGGAACCATGAGATAGAAGAACAAGCTGAAAATCAGACATTTGTGGCTTACAGTTCTCGATTTGCATTTCCATCAAAAGAAAGTGGATCATCATCTACATTCTACTATTCTTTCAATGCTGGGGGTATACACGTCATAATGCTTGGTGCCTATATTTCTTATGACAAATCAGGTAAATGAATAGCTTCAACTTTTTCTCATTTTTAGCTACCTTCTTCTTTATTATAATTTATGTGATCATTCTTTTTTCTAATCCGTCTGCCTTATATGGTCGCTATCGTCTGATGGGTGGTGCCATAATCTGCTCTAAAGAACGGACATTATTTGGCTTATGGTAGCCATGTCAATTTAGCGGGCACATTGTAAGATTCTATAGTTTTTCCATTACAGAGGAACAATACAAGTGGTTGGAGAGAGACCTGAAAAAGGTAGACAGAAAAGTAACACCATGGTTGGTAGCTACTTGGCACCCACCTTGGTACAGCACCTACAAGGCGCATTACAGAGAAGCCGAGTGTATGAGAGTGGCTATGGAAGATTTACTCTACAATTATGGTGTTGACATCATCTTCAGTGGACATGTAAGACTCATCTTTCTCTCATTCACTTGTGCCATATCCCCTCTTATGTCAATAAATTTCTTTTGTTCTATTTCGCGTGAAAATGATGTATTTAGAATAGCAGATAGGCTCAAATCTTGACAAGGGGCCTTAAACCATCAATCACAATTTGAACTTTAAATAGTGGCCCTTTGGACTGCTCAAGTGTTGCTACTAGGGAAGATTACATGCAAGAGCTAAAAGACCAAAATGGACATTTGTCTAGAGAAAATTCACATTATGAATCTGATAATAATCCCATTTTCCTCATCCCCAAATTGGAGTTGTTGGACGAAGAGCTATTTCTATGACGGTCCTTTCTTGCAATGATATTTTTGATAGCTGAAATCTAAGATGGTCCCCCCATATATGACTTCATCTGTTGAGACCCTTGATCTGTATGTGAAGTAGAGGTGAACCTGATGAGTTCCAGGCATCTATTGTTTCATTGGGCAACAGGTTCATGCCTATGAGAGATCAAACCGAGTATATAACTATACACTGGACCCCTGTGGCCCTGTGTATATCACAGTTGGTGATGGCGGTAATCGAGAAAAGATGGCGATTCCACATGCTGATGAACCTGGTCAGTGCCCTGAACCATCTACAACACCAGATAAATATATGGGTGGCTTCTGTGCATTCAATTTTACTTCAGGCCCTGCAGCGGGTCGCTTCTGTTGGGACCGGCAGCCTGATTATAGTGCATACAGAGAAACCAGTTTTGGCCATGGCATCCTAGAGGTACCTCCTCTCTTGCAATCCCTTCCACAAACACAAGCATGCACACTCTTATTTTTCTTTCCTTCATACATGTGATTTCCTAGCATAAATTCAGTATCTATGGTGGCTCAACCTTACCTCTACACCAGACAAATTAAGGTCTGCTATGAGAGCAGCATATCTTTGAATGTTGATGGTGTATGTGATATCCTAAATTAGATAAGAGAAAAAATTTTCTTATGCTTTTTACATATGAGTTCCTTTTAATCATGTAAATGTGTTTCAAAACCGTGAAATCCTATTGAGACCAAAACAAATAATATTTATACAATTGGAAATAGATCATCCTCTGGACCAATATCCACATGGTTGAGACTACATCTTTACAATGGAACTAGAACCTATTTTAGTTGTAGTTATGTTGACGAACACACTTGTTTTGCAAGGTTACTAGTCATGTTTAAAAAGAAAAGAGAGAGAGAGAGAGAGAGAACAATTTTTTATAGGGAATTTGTCCAAACTGACAGAAACCTAGATCTTTCAACAGATGCCATAAAGTTGTATCATTGAATAGTGAAACCAGCTCAACTAAGGATGAGCCTATCACTGCTGTTTGCAAAAGGAAATGCATCGAAAATCCATGAAGGTTGCATCCCTATTAGGGAGGTACCTCATACAGGAGTTTGGGCACTTAAATCATTTTAAAATGGCTAACCACTGGGAACCACAAACTGAATGCTAATGTATGTTTTGCAGATGAAAAATGAGACCGTTGCACTATGGACATGGCACCGGAATCAGGACTTTTACAACCTTGCAGGAGACCAGATTTACATTGTAAGGCAACCTGATAGGTGCCCCGTTGAAACCAAGGTAATTTAAGCTTGTTTCTAACGAACCCATATAATTAAATCCAACAAAAGAGTCTGCAGGGATCTTCTCTGACTCACTAACTAGTGTTTTATACAGAAACATGGTTATGAACCGTGTATGTGAGAGAGAGAGAACCATACAAGTGTTTTACCTTTCTTCCTTATTTCATTTTGTTTCCATTCTTCTTCAGTTTTAAGGTTTCATCCAAAGTGATAAGCTCGGAGGAATAGCCCAAGGGTACCGCACCATACAGGAGTAATAGGCTCGGAGGAACAGCCCAACTCGATTATCGTCATTGTGAAGTTTTAGAATCATATAAAACAGTCCTTGTTGTATAAACTGGTTGTGTAATTTCTAAACATTTCTAAATGAAATGCAGTTACCTATATAACTCATCTAGTACTCCACATTCTTATATCAATTTTGTGGTTGTAAACTAGGAATTAAACATCTCGGAGAGCTTGCTAGGTTAGGCAAACTACTACCACCATAAATAATAAAACAGGATTTATGAATGGTAACCAACTGATTTGTTTCTCCTGCTCATAGTATTTTAAAAATGGAAAATTGCAACAATTAAATTCAATGATTGATTAGAATTTGTGAGACCTACAAAAGTCAAGCTTTCCTGGAGGCAAAAATACCCTAGCTTGGCTCTGGTGCATTAATCTACCTGAGTAAGGGAAAAGAAAACCAAATGAGGAATGGTATTCAAGAAAGCTAAATGACAGTAAGCAAAGATGGCTCCAACTTCTAGCAAAACTGTATAAGCCTGTTCCAGAGCTAGGACAATGCAACTCTGCTTAGAACACTAGCATACCCTGCTTAAAAGACTAACATTGGTTGAAAAGTAAATAGCAAGGCAAGAAAGAAAGTGATGTGCATTAAGATAGAAAAAACAGACAACTTCATAGAAGTCACAGAATTGTTGGTGGTTGGTACTGTAGGGCCCAAGCCAGGATTGTATCCTCCAGAAATGCCTGCGAGTGGTGTAGAACTTATCGGCGATGGTGGTGGATATATAACACCTGGTGTGGATGGTGTTGAAGCTGGAGTAGACATCCCTCCTGCCGTGCTGCAGATATGCAAAATCAAAGCTGCTGATTGTCATGCACAAGAAAAATTAACAGATGCTTGAAGAAACAAAGAAACAAAAATATTCCAGCTGTGGAGTGGTCTCTTGCCCTATCTAATTTAAGAAGCAGACCAGGTGTCAGTTTGCCAAATTGGACATGTTAAGCCAACTCGTATGGGATATCTTTGATGTTATGCAGCTGAATCACATTTAGATCAATCAAATAATTTTTTAGGGTGGTAAAATTTAGATATCTACACATAGTTGGTTTGGATGAAGCCAATCTGATGATATTTGTTCATAATTCAATATGCAGCTAAGGAGGTTACAGGTTTAATTCCACACACATTCGTGCACACACACACATATATATAGATAAATGAAGTGAATAGGGTTGTCAAAATCTGGACAATTATGTCAACAAAGTTCAGGTTTGGACAAAGCACCAATCCAGTGCAATAATACTTGGTCACTGAGGGTGCATATAGATTTTCTTTTCCCACCCCCAGTCTACAATGGGGCAAGGCCAAGGTTGAAATACTAACTTTAGGACCACTTGTAAAGATATAACCTTTGGTCCCCAAATGGGAATCCTTAGGGATTTCAGGGAAAAAGCTAATTTAGGCTAACTTAAATGGGACAAGAAAAGGAACATTTAGCAACAATCATGCAACAATGCTACTTTGATCAAACTGATCAATGAATAAATAACCACGTCTCTTTTGTTTGGTTTTAAAACACATCTAGGGAAAACCTACAAGGCATTTAGCCTCTTTCCAAGACGTTCCAATAGCTAATAGGGAAAAAGCTTGAATCAGTAGCATACGCAAGGCAGCATTGAAAAGAGGGCAGTAGGAAGATAAGCAGGGGAGTTGTGTTTGACAGTGGACAAACTCCCATAACCTTCAAGGAGGGAGGATGTAGCACCTTCATTTTGCCTCCCAAAGGACACTGCTCAGAATACATATTCAATCCTGAGCATGGCCACCTTGCACATGCCACATTCTCATCAAACCTGAATATTTGCACTCCCACTCCACATACACTCATTACCGACTGGATCCGTAAGTTGATTGCTAGGAAATCTCAAAAACACATCATTCGTCCGCATGGTCACCTTTGATACAAGAACTATTCTTTCAATATGAAACATGTTCAAACTAATTGAATTTTGGCACTGTTAAGCGGGTACTCTACAGATCAAAGACCCATTAAAATTTGAAGCATAATCCATGTCTGTAGAAACAATAAGAGCATACCTATAGCCAATATTCACCCTCTCCTAAACATTTTTCCATCTCCCAAGTGGCAACTGCAAAGGTGACACAAATACACCACAAAATCCAGGACACATCATGGCGCACCCTTTTTTTTTTACCACAAATTTTTATTATGCGTAACATATTCAATAGTAACCTGGTCTCTGTAGGAGACAGTAATTCAAAAAGCACAGAAAAGTTTCATATCAACACTCGACTTTTATTATTTATATTATCATCAGAGGTTGCATAATAATTTAGTGTTAATCATATAACAAGGTAGTGTCGATAATAATAATCACTTCTCTTCTTTTTGGGACACAAAAAAGAAGGATAATAATATTTGTAATTTGCTAGCAATTTTCAAAAGTGAGGAAAAAAATATTTTAATATATATATTTTTAAATGACTGATTTTAAAAGCAATGTTTTTTAAATCGGTTTCTGGACCCCGTAGCGCAAAAAAGGGTAAAAAAAAAAAAGAAGAGCTTAAATATAGCCAGAAATTTAACGGTTGTATTTACATGTCCAAAACTGTTGAGTGAAATGAAATTATGGTACCATTGCATAACGTAAAAACACACTGTTTCATAACTCATTAACGCCTGATCGATCAGTGGGGTCATACCCATCGGATGATTTGAAATTGAGACCAGATGGGGCGAATCCAACGGTCTAAAACAAGGGTGAAAGGCATGAAGCGAGCATCTCGAGACATGGAATAGAGGGAAATCGTAAGGATCTGACACTAGATTAGCTTTTTGTCTTAAAAAGCAACGGCTACTATCGATCCATCCCATGCACATAGACACGTGTAATACATCCAAACTACACCCAGAATAGTACCACACCTCTCTTCCTGTCTGTCACTCTGCCCTCAACTGGGTCCTCTACATTCATGGGGTTCATCACCTTCTATTTTCAAGAGGGAAGAAGATTAAATAATAGGCGCAGATGAAAGAAAGAGAAAAAAAAACACCAATAACAAAAAGAACCTGTTCTAAATGGGATTTTGGAGGGTTTTCTAATGAAAAAAAGGAAAAGAAAGGAATAAAGAGAAGGGCAAACTTACCTTAGAGAAGATGGGTAGACGCAAGATCCATAGCCTAAAAACAAACGAAAACGAAAGAAAAATATTTAGACAGCTGAGAGAAGGAGGAGAGAGAGGAAAAGAGAGAGAGAAAGAGGCACAAACTGGGGTCAGTGCGGGCAATGTTGGCGGTGCCGGAGAAGTCGCAAGAGCCAGGAGCCATGGACTTGCGCTGGAAGAAGCTGTTGAAGGCGTAGGAGGCATGGGCCTGAAGGGTGTTTGGGAGATAACAGAGTCCGGACGTCTGTATGGGAGTGCAATCTGCGCCTGATCCACACGCGTAGTCCAAGGCTGTTTGCAAACCCTGCTCGCTGGCGTCGCTCCTAGCCACACACCAGCTTGCTCCTCCCTCTGCTGGGTTTGGGGTTGTTCCACCTCCCACTACGGGGGTTGGGCCTATAACTGGGGTTGCCCCGCCAGCCACCGTCGCTAGGATGGCCATAGACGCTATCATGATTGCCACCACCTTGGCCAGAGCTGCCATGGCCGAAAGTGTTATATGCTTCTCACTGTAATAGCTTTGTAAAGGAGGAGAGAGACCAGTGAGACCTGTCACCGGAGAATTTGAGAAATAAACCCTTCTCTTTTTCCTTTTCTCTGCTTTACCTTTTCTTTTTTATACTTTGAACCATTTGTCCAATTTTTATATACAAATATTTCTTTAAAGAAAAAAAAAAAACAAATAGAAATAGAAAGCATTCTTATATTCTAGAAAAAAGAAAAGAAAAAAAAAGGAAAAAGAAAAAGAAAGTTCGATCTTTTAGGTAAGGTAGCTTGTGCGAGTAGCTTATTAAGGGAAATATTTGGTAGATTCAATATGCCTACGAGTTGGTGAATCTGCTGGGCCTCCATCATCTTCAAACTTCATTGTACATATAAGTTTTCTTGGTGAAAATAACATAATGTTTCAAGATTTAAATTTTTATATTTTTTTAATGTAAAGTTTTTAAAGAAGCACTTTTTAAAGGTCATATATGATTGTCATAGGTTAAGGTTACAACTTGGAAGGTGGGGGATCATGTTTTTGCTGGATTGACGTGTATTGTTAATTTGTATTCGTTAATGTAAAATTTGGTGGGCCAAAATATTGATCATCAAATAGCTTTTGACAAATTTAATATGTTACCTCTTTAGCTTAACAAATTTGGATTTGAGGATGTGGCAATCAATTCACAAAATCTTATGATCTATTCAAATAAGAAGTGGTGTACAACCGTCAAAATGAGTCTTGTAAAATTAAATAAAACAAAGAAAATAAAATTAATATATCCTAGTATAGTAAGGATGAAGTTTACTTCAGAGGTTATGATACTTACTATTAGGGTATAGACTCTCTCTAATCAATAAACTTACCTTAAACCTTAAAAAAAAATGGGTTATTTGATTAAAAGGCATCTCAAAACCCAATTTTTGAAATTTAACCTCCCACCCTTTTTTGGCATCATTTGGACAAAAATATCTTCATTATTTTCTTGTAAAAATAACCATTTCTTTTAAAACCTACATGTAAATACTTGAAATAGAAAATGACATTTATGTCAAAATGGATTACTTTTTTAGAAAAAAAACATGGAAAGAGTTATATTTTCGATTTTGGGGATTATTTCCTCCCTTTTAACCAAATATTTCTAAAAAAATTATCTCAAGGCATTGATTAACATATCTTTTATGTTTAACCCTCGATTGTGCAAGTGGGACCACTCTAAGTGATTTTACTATTTCTCATTTGAGTTAAGTGTCTCACCAAGATCTTTGACATCAATATTACTAAGTGAGAGTTTCATTATTATGATTGGTCACTCCCACTGTAATTTTATATAGTCTTGTGATACTTCATATCCCTTGATTTCTTGGGTCATCTATGGACATACATTTTTCATGTGTCCCTATTAGATAGCAATACTCGATTTTTTATTGTGAAAATTTGATTTTTGAAAAAGTTAGAGTCACCACTTTTTATTTTTTATTTTTTATTTTTGAAAAAAAGTTAAAATCACAAATAAAACCTAAGAGTGACTCTTTATGAAAGAAAAAGTTTGTCCACAAAAAATTGAGTTTAAATCTGAGGGTCAAGTTATTTATTATAAACGTACCATAAGGTAACATCCTTCTAAGTCCTAAAGAGATTTTTATTAAATAAGCGGATGAAACTAAGGTAATTGATTAATAAACCAACAAGTACTAAAAGACAACAACAAAAATATACTATAAAGCAATGATGGTAAGAGCAAGAGATAAAGATTACTCAAGGCATGACACGCATATCAAAGAACAGAAATAAACAAAAAAATATAAAGAGTGTATCAATGCCTAAAGTAGGGCAACACACAAGAGGGCTAGTTTACAAGCAAAATAGGAGATCCAATATAAAATCAGGAGCCAAACAATTTATACAACGTGTACACAACTAAAATCAAGAAGTTAAGATAACTAATTTAGGAGCAAAGTTAATATACACTAATCATACATAGAGATAAAAAAAAAAAAAAAAAAAAAAAAAAAAAAAAAAAAAAAAAAACAATAAGTATACAATCATAAAATAAATCAAAATAAGATAGCAAAAGTGAATCATGCTACAAGAGAAGACTTGGCTGACATCTACAAGATGTCTATAATATAAATTAAAGATCAAAGAAAGTCAAAAGTATGCAGAAGGGGATTGATTAGCAAGTTTATACAAGATATGCAGAAGTTGGACAACAAACAAGTACTCAAAATAAATCCCAATAAAATAGTTAGAGATGAGATAAAATTAAAACAAAAAAATTAAACATGTTCAAAGTGTTTACAATATAATTAATAAGACCAAAGTGTCTAAACGTGCATCAATTATCCCAAATTTAACCAAATATATCATTATTTGAAAATAGGGTAGAACAACAAGTCACACAAAGATAGATTTATTTAACAAGCATAGAGGTGAGACAAAATCAAACAAAAAAATTTACAGAATGTTTAAAGTGTTTATATCACATGAAAAATTTCTATGAGGTTTAAGCATGCATTAATTATCCTAAATTTCAAAGAACATACCACAAGTCTAGATTCAAGTCAACACAACAAGCGAAGGAAGATGGAATTAATTCTTAAGTTTGGAAAATAATTTTTAAATTAAACTAAAGCCCAAAACCTTATTTAAGAAGTCTACTATACAATAAAAATATTAAAAATGATTTAAAACTCACGAGTCAGCACCAATTTACAAAATCATCTTAGATGTAAAAAAACAAAATAGAATCAGGACACTAATTGGGAAAACCAATTTATTAAATAAGCTTGGAGAAAGCTTTTCCAACAAAACAAAAATTATTTGGTATATTTTGAAAATCCAAAACATCATCAAAGCTTCAAAATATTTTAGGATAAGCCATAAAGTCCAAATTTAGAAAAACATTGTAGAGGTAAAAAAAAAACAAGGTGATCAAGTGAGTGAGTTTTGAAAATCAAAGAATGTGGACTTTGCTAGTGCCCAAATTAATTTCCATGTATTAAATCCACATCCTCAACCCTCTAATGATCATAGAAGGAAGCTCATGAGAGTTGGAGATAATTTCATTAAATTAAGATTTGTGAGATTTATCCATGCTTCCAAAATCAAGAAAATCTTAAAATGACAAGTTTGAAAAATGAGTGATGTAGGCCAAAAGAAAGAGTCATAGACTAATCCACAGGGCATTCAATCCTTCTCAAACCCCAAATAAGTATGAAATTGAGCTCAAAAGAGGTATGGAAAGTCAAATTAGCACTTAAGCATAAAAAAAATAAAAATAATAAAAATAAAAAATGTTGAATTCACAAAGAAATACCCATAGGTGGGGATATTCTTATATGAAATCATGCATTATATACCAAAGAACATGAAAATTGTTATTAAACTTAAAATGACCACAATCTCAAATGTCGATTGATCATTAAAGGGATTCAAATGGGTTAAAAATGGTCAATTGAAAATCAGTTTGAAAAAACCTTCTAAAACTATAAAAATCATGAGAGCAACTATCAATTTTCTCAATCATAATAGTTAGATCAAAGCCTATGGAAGGATGTTTGATTTTAACCACATAAAAAAAAAATCATTAAAGATACTTGAAATTTTAGTCTAAAAGGGTTTGAAAATGAATTTTACAACCATATTTGAAAGAAAAAAAAATGGACAAAAGAGGCCTCAAAAGGTATTTTCTATAGAAATTCCCTTTGGTAAATAAACAAATATTTCTAGCTCTTAAAATTTATTTCAAAATTAACCAAATAGAATTTCAAAAATCTTTAAAATGAAGAGGAAAACCAAAACCCCCCAAAATGAAGACAAGAAAAATCAAGAATTTAAAATCCATATGAGCCTCATCTCATGTTTTGATCAATGGACCTCAAAAAGGGTAAAAATACTCAAAATAAATAAAAATCAAATCAAACCAAACTTCAAAACTTCTATACAAAAAGATAAAACATAGATTAAACAATCAAGAAGAATCAAAAAAAGAAGAACAACCATAGATCATGAATAAATAACCAATAAATTCAATGTATGACCTCTAATATCCTCACCCAACAAATATATATCCTTAAAGAATCAAAAGAAAAAAAGAATGGACTATAAATCAAAGATAAAAAAAAAATGAAATTAAACTATATTTACAAAGTTTCTCCTTATAAGCGACGAAATTTGCTCTTCAAGTAGGCTACTAAGTCAAAAATCCTTCTAAGAGAGTTTTTCTTCCTCCTCTCTCAATTTTGGTAGAGTATCTCCTCTCTAAAACACTATGAAAAATCATACCCAAAACTAAGCTCCTAAGGCCCTTTGCTATAGGATAAGGGATGGTGGAGATTTTGAAACTTGTCCTCATCGTCTCCAAAGTTCAAAACATCTAGAACCTTCTTAAGTTAAACCTTAAACCTAAAAAGACATTGAACCATGTTTAAATCTCTTAAAAAGTTCTCCTAAAACACTCTTGGGAACCTTAAAAAATTAATTAAAAAATAGTGCTCGAAAAAGAGTTAAAACATACCTAAAAGAGCTTGATCAATAGGCCGACTGCTTGTTTCAACCAGTGGAGGGCTACTCAACTGTTCAAGCAATCGGTTGAACCTCCAACACAAGCCAAAATATGCTAAAACAAGTTCACAGTCACCGAAAAGTGCTCGAATGAGGTCTGATCGCACTAAAACTTTGAGAAGACCTAGTGTACCTTTAAAGTCACGCTATAGATTCAAAAACTCCCTTTAAAAGATCTTAAAAAGTGTCTTAAGATTTGTGGCCCAAGATTTATTACCAAATTGAATAGTAAGTGGACCACCAAGAATGCAATGAACGACTAAGTAGAAAGGGATTTTACGTTAGTATTATACAAAAGCATGAGTTGAAAGGTAATCAATATGATGAAGAACATGTATTATGAGAAAAAAATGGAGGGCCTACACCACTCCATCTTCTAAATAGGAATTACAATCATATTTCTTGTCATTGAATTTTATTTTCCCAAAAACATGATTCTTCTTCTCTCAACCATCTTAGGTTTTGTTCTCTTTCTATAGGAGAGCTTGAAGAAGCACCTAATCTAATATAATAGGAAAGTTCCAAAATGAATGACAATCCAATAATAACAACATCTAATTCTTAAATGAATAATCACTGGAAGAGTGATTACTACTCAAAAAGTGCTATTTCATAGCTTATAATTAACTCTTTTAAACACTTTTGAGTAGTAGTTATTGCCTTTTAACTCAATTGATATGTTAAGGACCCTTGCAATCAATTCTAATCAAATTGTGTAAGTTTTGGTGTTTTTGTTAGTAATTTGATCACCAAAGCAATCCAAGATTGAGGAGAGTTATTTGGAATCCATGGCAAAGCAATGAAGAGCTCAAAAACATGAAGAACCAAAGCTTTGAAGTCCTTTGCCATAAGCAAATCCGGAATGCAAGGAGAGAAGCAAAGAGGGGAAGCAAAGAGAATCCAGCCATGAAGCATTCTTGATGACAGTCACTGCAGCCACTTTTGGAGCACTTCCTGATGTCCAATTTATGCATGCTATATGTCATTTGAAAGCTTAAGAAGTCAACAATCCAATGCTTCAAACCGTGTTCAATTCGAAGTTGAAATGAGGAAGTTACAGCCTTTGGAAGATAATTGCTCCAAGTTGAAGGAAGGATTCAGAAAAGTGCTGCGAAATCACCCTTTTGTTGCGGAATGGTTTCGCAGCCTTTTTGCACAGTGCTATGGATTTCCCCTGAAGCTTCACGCCGCGATGGAAGCCAAACACCACAAGATGGAAGTCAACTTCACAAAGGTGTTGAATCAGCCTTTTGCTGCAAAGAAATTTCGCAGCCCTTCTTGTGCACCTACGAAATCTCGCAGACCTCATTTTCACCTGCGAAACGGTCCTGAAGCTTCCCGATAGTTGTGCACCGACTCTTTTAGATCTTTTCTTCTGATATTTGTGTGTCTAAATTTCCATTTTCTCCTTGTATTCAGCCACTCATGTAATTCCTTAGTTAGGAAGTATCCAAGGAAGGGTAAATTACCTTCCTATATAAACTCTCAGGAGGACTCTCGGAGGAGGTTGTTCCAGGAGAATCCATCATAGATATATGTAAGCAACGAACAGAGCACTTGCTCTGTTTCTTCTATATATTTTTGTTTTCTTGTTCTTTTTCTTTCTAGCCAACCAAACTCTGAGGATTTTTCCTCAGAGGATGAGTGGCTAGGTTCTTTGTCTCTTGGAGTGAAGAAAGTCGGGTAAGTTTCTGAATGCATAAATTGGAAGTTTTGTTGTTTTAGTTTTTAATGAAGAGAAAGAGTGACCCGTTAATGGTGTTTGTCTTTTTAGTTAACTTAAAACTCCTTTAAATCACCTGGGCCAACACTTGGTAATGCAAGTGATCTCCATCCATGGAGATGCACTAGTTTACCCCTTGCGAGCCTCTGGGAGGTGAGTTGAAGGTAGGATTTTCTAGAATTGCCAACACTTGGTAAGCTTTTGGACTCCAAGGAGACATCCATTAGTTATCTCTTGCGAGCTTTTGACGGGAAGTCCAAAGTTAAAGATCACCTTGAATGGCAAGTGCTAGGTGAGAGGTATGAGCCATTGCAAGGTGCATCAGTGAGAGGGATTTAGTGTTTGAACCCATTAATGGGAAGCATCTGTACAACACCGGTTGGAGAATAAACTATATGTTAATTCTCCAATGCGAGGAAAAGAAACAAGTGACCGGAACTTTCCTTTTTGTATGAGGAATCTGAGCCTAGTGATCTGAAACTCTAAGAAACATTTTTCTTTATAAGTAAAATCAGTTACTATTTTTGGTTAGTTTAAAACCAATCTTTGTTCAAACATCTTTATGTTTTCTTTTAAAGCTAACCTTGAAATGAAAAGGCACCAATTCAGCTTTGAATTAATATCATTTGTGAAGTGAAAACCCATCCCAGTGAACGATCCTAGAGCCACTATGCTATAGTAGCTTTGTCTTTGCTACCCTAGTATATGGTGTAATAGGTTATAAATTTTGTTGATTAATCCCTCAATCAAGGAGCACCAGTTGGACACGAATCAGTTGAGACACCAATTAGGCATGAATCAAAGAGTTCTCATGAAAATTTATTTTTTATAAGAGAATCCAAAATTACTAGCTTTGAAAAATCTTTTGCAAGTATTTCTTATTATATACAATACGAAGTAAAATCATAAAAGGGAATAAAATAAAAAAGAAAATCTCATGGTTTTAGGGACTTGTTGCATATTTGGTAATCCAAATATTCAGATTTTCAAACTCCAAAATATACTAAAATAAACTTGCAATAAAAATAGGGTTAATGGCTTTACAAAAATACCAAAAAAATACTCCTACAAACCCTAAGTAGGCCATTGGGGCTACTAAGTTGAAACAACTTTAGGTGTTAAAAAGAATGCTTGAAGTGCTTTAAGCATTGGAAGAAGCGCTTGACCATTGTGACCATTAAAGCATTAATCTAGTCGCTTAAGTGTTGCTGCAAACCTTTAAAATCCGAGAATAGATTTCTACATCTTTGGTTGTCAGTTTCTCTAAATAACTTCGTTTTCCAATAGGGGAATGTGCAAGCTCGCGTTGTGATCATTTGGAATGCTTCCATACTCTCACGCGTTACATAGATTGATAAAAGCTAAATCTTACATCAAAATCCTATACTCCAATAATTTGGAATTTATAAACCAAGCAATGAACAAAAAAAAAAAAAAGATTTTTATAATAGACAAAATCCTATACCCATTGTTTGCAATCCAACTAGGAAACATAAAAAGCCAACCAACACAATACTCACAATACATAATCCTCATACTAAAAGATTAAAAGATCTCATGCACACACATTTGTTCTTGGGGTCATGGGATGAATAAAATACCTTGCAAAACAAGGATTAACACACCCTAAAAAAGATCTAACATGTTTTTTTTTTTTTTCTAACTTAGGGCTCCAATGCCAGTTATAGGGAAAGTCGGATTATTCCATTCTCTATCCCAGGATCAATTAGATGCATGTAATTCTCCCTAGGTTTTTCAAAATCCTATGCACAACGAAATATGTTTATTCAAAAAGAATTTCAGGATTTAGAAAATAAGTTTAGTGTGTTTACCAATGATTTGGATATTCCTAAATTATTTCCTTTTCATGAAGAACAATACAAAGTCATTGGAAGTCTCATAAACCCACGATTTTCCACCCGATGACTCAACCTCGAAACTTGGCACTCAAACGGTAGAAGTTTATAAGGTTCCTACGGACTAAAGTGACTTAAACCCACCTTAGGTTTAAGTCACTTAATCTAACTCAAAATGAGTTTAATTTGATTAATTAACCTAACAAAGTTGTCTAATTAATTAATTAACCCAATTCAAAGATATTATCACTAACTTTTATGTAACCTTACAAATGATCAAAATACCCTTATGAACATAAGTAAACCAAGAGCCTATTTAACCCTCACATACTACATCATCAAGGTACATGAGCTCGAATAGGGACCATAGAGACTCATAGGATAGTATTAGCTCTTTCAATATCTAATTTTGAAGCTAACTCAATATTCTAACATAAATAATCAGCTACACTCTAGCATCCTATGTAAATAACAACGAGACACTAAGTGCTCAAGCCCATGACCTACAATCCATTATATGCAATCTCCTAATAAACTGGTATCCATAATCTAATAAGGTGAAAGTTATCATCCTTTCAAGATTACCTCTATCGTCCTTTAGTTTCATATCTTCCTATAGTGTAGACAATGAACATATCCTAGCTCATAGAGAGCTTATGTCAAGTTCCACTTAAAGAGGTCATAGTTTATCTAAACACACCTCTTTAGGATCACTTAAGAGGACACACTATCTCAATCCTAAGAGATATCATGGTGTCTTTATTGAGAATACTTATAACTATTGGCTTCCGTCAATAGTAACCCAATCCATAGGGAATAGATGATCACTTTAGGATCTTACCTATAGGTGAAGGTCATTACTAACTTTGGCACAAACTTGATAACGATTATCCAATAGCCTTACGTTATGACTCATTGTAAATCGTATCTAATATGTAACCATCCACATTAGTGCACTTACCATGGGAAAACCATCCTAATGGCTAAGAACAATCATCCCTCTAATTAAGACTTGTGTACAACAACCTCAAATTGATTGCCTAAGTTTATGAACCGAATATTAATAAATCATTTACTTGTAAGGAGCCTATAATTTGGATCTTCCTTGTAACTCCTAATGCAAACAAATCATATACAATGCAAGAGTGCAAGTCAGAATGCTCATAAGGTATAATGCATAGACAAATGATAGATTAAAGTCCAATTAGAACTTTATTAAATAAATAATAAGCATTGAATTTGTTATATAATGTTATGCTTTTAAGGACTCTGTCCTAACAACCAACATACTTAACAAATCAACAAAATATACTAAAACAAAAGATAGTATCGCACCTAAATTAGTCACTAAGAAATCAATTAGAAAATTTAGAATAAAAAGGAAAAACTTAGGATTTATATTAAACAAAGTTGAAACTTAAACTAATACATCACTCATCTATCCCCAACCCAAACTAAATTAAAGTCCTAATAAGATCATAACTCTAATACCACTCTATCATGTCCCACAACCAACTCTAAGGACATAACAATCATTTCATACTTCAAACCCAAAAGCTCAAAGTGTAAATGACTCAAACAAGTTTCTTTGGATTATAAAATTATCAATTAGTAAATACCTATTTAGAGTAGGTAAAAACACACTACATTCCTCAAAACTTAACTTTAAAAGTAAAGGTTGAAATAATTATTAAAAAAAAAATATCAAACACTTTGCTATTAGTCAAAGCAACCTCAAACTTAAACAATCCAAATAATCATTTATTTCAAACATTTAAATAATAAGCCAAAAATGAAAGTCTAAACCAAAAATCCTAATAGAGATAAACTTCCCATCATACTCGCCTAACATTACAAGGAGAGATGGTTATAACAATGATCACAAGCAGTAGCCATATGAAAGTATTTTTATGACTATATCGTATTAATTTAGTGAAAACTGGCCATTGCAAGGCATCACATTAAAAGGTGCAGACAAAGCAAATAGTTACAACCACTAGGACACTTGTTCCTATATGTTCATATTTTGTGAGGGTTGTTGTATTCTTGCAAGTTTATAAAGCAACACACTTCCTATTTCTCCCCTAACAAAAAGTGTGTACAATAACAAAATTCCTTTTTTCCTCTGCCATAAGGTTCATGCAGTGACATTGATAGTTTTGATTGCAAACCGGAGACACCAAATAGCATCACTAATGTCCTATGCCGCTTTTATACAATCCTTATGGACCAACACATTTTGTGGTAATTTCATTTACTACTTCTAAAACCTTCTTCTACATTCCTTTATTCATCACATTAATAGAAAAATTAATACAAAAATTTATAGTAAGTCCAAAAACATTATATACTATTTTATGGTCATAGAAAAAAAAAGGTATACTAATTTTTATGTATGCACCCTTATTAAAGCTTCTAAAACATTAAATTATATACAATTTGCTCTAAAAAAAAGTATGGAATGAAAAAAATTCTAATCATCCACTGCAAAATATCTTCATCTTTATCAAAGCTTCAATTCTTCCTCATTTCCTCTTAATACTATGTATAGGTTCAAGATTTGAGAAATTAAAATAGAGAAACCACAAACATTAAAAATGACATACAATTGAGAAATAAAAAAAAAACATATTTCTCAATTCATCACCAAAAAAAAAAAAAAAAAAAACATTAAGAAAAAAATTCAAATAAAAAAGGTAAAATTATTTCACAGAACATAAGAATTTTATCTCACAACAACATTTTATTTGATGAATACCATTGAGATTCATGCTGAAAGATAACGAGTGAAAGGTAAGGACTAATTTCAAATTTCAAATTTTTGTCATTAAGAAAAAAATAAGAATTGAGTAGGAAAAAAAAAAGTGATGCTACGAATGATTTTTCAAAGCTTTAAAAAAGCCTTATTGGATGTTTAAGCTCCTCCATTTTATATTTCCAAGTAATACTCATTGATATGAAAAAACCTCTTAGAGAGAATCTTTTGTACCAAGTAATAATATATTTATTTGATTAGTATTTCTTGCTTCTAAAATTTATGGCATCTTGTAACAAATTAATTTCTAAAATAAACTTCATCATGCTAATAACATTCTTATATCATGAAATTAACAATTTTTTTTTATTTAAGAAATGAATAAATAAAAAATATAGCAAACTAACTTGATCAAACTTGAAATTACATCTTTCAAATTTTTAAGCATCTGCTTGAGGAAATAGGTAGCCCAAATATAAGAAATGTTATCAAACTTGAAAAATGTCAAAGTGTTAGGACAACTGAAATGTCACATAGCACATTAAAAATAAGGATAAAACAAAGACATACCGTTACTCCACTAACAATAGAAAAATAGAAAGTGTCGTCTTTCAAAACTTCAATGACCCAAACAAAGAATTTGAGTGATCCTTATCTATAGGCCCCCAGTCTCCTAAATATATGATTTGCACCCCTCAAGTTAATCAATTTAAAATATGTAATTTAACAAATGAATTGTACCAAAACCTCTTTATGAACGAGCATGCAACTCAATATTCCATGTTTCCAACATATAGATGTGAAAATTATTTAAGATACCAACTCAAATTGAGTTATAGTCTCATAACAAAGATGATGAATCTATCCTTTGAATAATGGGGAATTTATGTAACCATACACCAAGGGGCAAAATTTTGCTTATTCATATCCAACAATTCTCATGTGTGATCTTATTTTTGTTTTAGCTATTAAAGCTAAAATTCATGAGAGATTGAGGTATCTTCCATTCCTTTCTTTTTATATTTTCATTACACATTGAGGATAATGTACAAGTTCGGTTTGGGGGAGGGTTAAAAATGAAGAGAAGGAAATATGTTGTTAGTTTTGTTAGTTTTTTTTAGAATTTTTTTCATAAATCACATTTGTGACTTATTTGGTGAAATTTTTTTGAGATGACTATACCATTTGTTATTGATGAATGAGCAAACCTTACTTGAAAAAAAAATGATTTAGAATACTAGCTTATTTGCTTGATCTTAGAAGACTTGTTATGTGAATTAAAGCTAATTTGACTTTGAAGTCTTCATTTTATAAATGTCATTTCTATTTGAGTCTTGAAACATACTGTGCACTCTAGACCCCGGATATAATATGAAAAACTAGTCTAACCTTAAGACTTGGACTTAATTATCTTGTAACATTGATTACTCTTGAATTGAGTTGAGACACCTTAAAAAGAGGTCAATGTGCCCAATTTTAAAAAAAAAAATGAAAAAAAAAAAGTTGATAAATAACAAGGTTGAGTTATGCTTATCTTGAAACCCAAGCAAGGTTTGAGGGATATATGGCCCAAAGGTCTTTGAAGCCCGGTGCCCTAAGCCATTTTGGTTGGGAGCCACTGAACTCAATGCTCGTTACATGGGTGGATAGGTGGAGTATGAGCTCAATTGTAGGTGTTAAGGTATTGTATCCTAATTTGAGGAGTTTGGGGTGAAGTCAAAGGAGTTAGTGGCTAGTTAAATAGTCTTATAAACTTGGTGTCCTATGCCTTATGGTTGGGAGTCATCGGTGAATCCCCGCAACATGGACCATATACTTGGAGATACCTTTAGCATTGCACTTCTACAATAAGTCATTTGAAAAAATAATAATAATAATAATAATAAAATAAAGTTAGGTGCATTCTTAAGCTATGAGAGTGATTTTTGTTGTTTGAGACAAATTGAGCTAGGTTGGAGGGAGGATTAGCTTTAAGTACTATATTCGGGGGCTAGCTTAATTACACTCAAGACTTGTTTGGAAATATTGTTTAGAGAATGAAGATGGATATGTTTTTGATACCTTGATTTGTCTGATGTTCTTTCTATTAGAGATAGTAAATAAGTTGGGATTTTGTTGATACTTATGGATAGGAGGGTGTGCTTGTTTATCAACCATTTATGCTATGGAAATTTCAAAGTATTTTTTTCAATTGATTTGCTTATGTGACTTATGATTTCTTTTGTTTGGTATTGTTTTTCTTTCCTTTTGTCATATCATTGCTAAGGGACTAGCAATGTGTTGGTTGGGGGGAATGATTACTACTAAAAAAAAACATATTTTAAATAATAATTCTCATGAGTTTCACATCTTTTGAGTAGTAATTAGGCCTAAAACACTCAATTAACATGTTGTTGCCCTTGCAAGAGTTACTAACAAGTTGTATGAAGTTTTGGAGTCATTTCAAGGTATAAATTTGATAAATTGGTGGCAAAAGAGATGAATCAAATTGAAGAGAACAAATAATGTTAATGATGATCCAAATGCATACTGAAAGAAGTAATGCAATTGGTTTGGATCGGGATTTGAGCTGATTTGGATGTAGTTGAAGTGGAAAAAGAAGAAGGAAATGGAAGAAATGACAAAAGAAAGCTTAAAAATTTAATATTTCCATTTCGCATGATCATGCGAAAATTTCACATGACCATGTGAAATGGACCAGGAAGTGGATTTGTGTTGCAAGCCAAGGAAAATTTCAAAGTTGATTTCGCATGATCATGCGAAAATTTCGTACAGTCATGCGAAATGCTCCAGGAAGATGTAAATTGTTGCTGCTGCATTTTTTATTTCACACAATCATGCAAAATTGCTTGAGTTCTTGCGAAATGGCCATTTTATTATTAAACTCTAGATTGCTTGATGAAGAAGCTTCGGGAAGACCTCTTAGATGATGCCAAGTGTCCACTTGACATTGGCCTATAAATAGAAATTTGATTTTCTCATGAAAAAGTTTTTTTAGACACTTCTAATTGTAGAATTTTCCAAATTTTCTCTCTCAATAGAATTCTTTATTTTCCTTCATTTTCTCATCAGGCAAACATGCCTTGTGAGACCAAATCTCCAAACATGAGTGGCTAAATCTCATTTTTCTCGGAGGAAGGAGGATTTGGAGGCAAAATCTATGGTGAATTAGATAAATGAGCTTTAATTGCAAAGGTAATTTGATCCAATAAATTGATTAATTGAATTTTGGGGATTTTTCTCTTCAAATTGTCTTGGATAACTACTAGAATGCAAACTAGGTAGATTCATTAAATTCTTAAAGCAAGATTTGATGAGATTGAATAGTTGCATTGTGTGAATCATTGGAAGATAATTTAAGATGAATTGAATATTGATTTGAATTGATTTTTTGGATTAAATAACCTAATTTAAAGATAAATTAGATCTAGACTTAAAGCTAAATTAAAAATCGGTTTAGATGAAAATTTAGGTTTTCAATCTAACTTGATGGAAATTAGATCTCAACATCTATTCACCATGGAATTTGTTCTCTAGAATATTCTAACTCTGAGAATTTCATTTCCTATTAATTGTCTTATATTTCACATTTCTTTGTTCTTCTCAATTAGAAACCATTGTTAAATTGATTTTTCACCATGAATTTTCAAATCAATTTCACTTTATCATAATCATTTATTCTCCTTTCATTCAAGCCTTAATTACCAAGAACAATCCATTCTAGTGGACGACACCTAAAAACCACTATACTATAGTAGTTTGTACTAAAACCACTTTTTGATCGGGTTCAATCTACTCTAGATAGTGAATTAGGTTATAAATTTTGTTTTGATCCAATAAACGACGAAAAATCAATCGATCAGAATGTCCATTATGACCAAGACCAAAGAAAAAACCCTTTGCAGTGGAGGTAAATACTTGTACCAATTATTCTAAATCTATTAACCAAAGAAGAGAAATATTTAAATGTAAGCTAATTAGAAAGAAAAACACTTGATGAAGAGCCTTCTGATTTTCCATACCTAATTATCAAATGACAGTAACTATTTTCACTAGGGTGATTGCAAAAATCTTGGAAGCACTTTCTTATTGTAATATACCATAGATGTCTGAGTTTGAACCACTTGCTGAAGAGCCTCAATCACAATTGGAGCTGTTGCAAGTGCTGCATCTATTTATTATTGAAGTTGAGACGATTAAGATAATTGCCTTGCGGGGTGCCTATAGGTGTTATCCATTGGTCTACTAGTACAGAAGATTGAGAGGGTTTTAAATTTTTTCAATTTTGCTTTTCATATAAGTCTTGTATGGAAGCTTCAGTTACAAAGAATGAGTACAACACAACTATACTCCTAATAAACACTAATTTATGGAAGCATAAAGAAATTGTCAATAATATAACCTGAAAAAATAAATGCCATTTTGCTATAGTTTTATATATAGAGGGAAGGGATATCAGCTAACCTAGTAGTAAAATGAGCCATGCATGCATTGGAAGTAGAGGTATTGATAACTTATCTCTTCTATTGTACCATAAAGAAGGCATGACATAGACTGAAAATCTATTATTCACTACCTATGGCCAGGTAAGAATTTAACTTAGAATGTATAATTAAAGAATTAAATGAAATATAACAAAATAAATGAATTGTGAAGGTTACCCAATACTATTATGCATTGTTGGTCGACCAAATTTTAGTTACAACATTTTCACCAAATTCATTTTCGCTATCAGGAACCATTTGAATTGCAAATTTCAATCTTTCAAGACTCATGTGTTCCTACACATTAATCTTATGTTAGGCCCTACATCTTGGTAACGTTTAACATGCAGATTTGAAAATAAAAGCATAACATCATATTTAACAACTTACAGAATTAATGGCTCTATTAAGACTACTTCCATCCCAATGTTGCATATAAAGAATAGCATACATACATCCCAAAATGACATCTGCAATAACGAGAATGATTTTTGACATTTTATTAACGTAGAACCCAATTAAGATTGAAAATAAATACATGAATAAAAAAAAAACAAATTTATCTCACAATTTTGGATCTCTTACTATATTTTCATACTGTGGATGTAAATTCTTTATATTAACATCATTCCGTTTGAAGGGATTTTTTAATAACCGTGACATAAATCTAACAACTTTGGAAGCTTCATTAATAAAGTGAATTTGTTGCATGCTATAATATGATGAAAGTAGATCCACCTTTTCAGCCTCCAAATTGATGACCATGATCACCCATTCATTAAATTGGAATAAGGGGATATAAAACTACAAAACATACAATCGCCATAACAACAATGAAGACTTAAATATTTGAAGTATAAACTTGAAATTATAAATAGTTGCCATCAATCTATGTAATCAATACAATAGTCAAGCATTACCTGGTTGCAATGTTCAAAATCAACACAATAGCCACCTAATCTTTTCTTTAGTGTTGATTTTGTGCTCATTGAACCACATATTTCCTGTCAAAAGTATTTGAGATCATAGTAACAATGTATGACTAAAACTATACATGTATCTTATATGGACAAGATTTAGTGTACTCAAGAAAAAAACCTCACCCCAAAGTATGGAGAAAAAAAATGTCTACGACAAGGATTCTCTTCTTTTACATTCATGTACCGACAAAGCATGGAAATCACATACATAATGCCTCTTCATTTGTTAAAATGATCCATGGAAAAATGAGGTTAGTTTTTCTTATTTGTCATAAACCTTACTGAAATATCAATGAATCTCTCCCCTACTAAGCATTGAAGTTGTTCCCGTGTCATGTCATAGCCACCGTATGCACAAAGCACCTCACTATTAATTACATGAAACACAAGACATGAGTAATATTATTTTTTTTAGACAAATCCATATCATAGTATTGTAAGAACAATACTTACTAAACTTGTGATTTGGGACTAACCTAGGATTTTTTGACTCATCAAACACATAGTCGACAACATGAGTCTCTTCCTCAATCAACATTTTGTATTTTGATACACATAATTGTACAAAAGGTGACTTGCACACAGTTGCTCGTTGCTTATGACAACGTGCTTTAATTTTTACTCTTTGTGGTTTTATTTCTTTTGAGGCTTGTGGCGCTACATCAGCATTGTTGTCCATGCACGATTGCACTAACACCAACATATTGTGTGGCTCGGGGTGAAGGTGATCCTCATTTGCAAAGAACACACCCTCTTCTACGTTGGGTCTTTTCGATACCCCTTCATTTGTACATCCAAGGCCACCTTCAAAAGATGTTCTTTGACCACCAAAATGAACAAGTGAATGTTGTGCATTATTTGCATCAAATGGTGCACCACTTTCATCCACATGTTCATACGAACTCGATGGTTGGCCTTCATCTATGCGATAGTGTGAAGGGATAAAACGACTCCTCAACACATTCATGTCACGATTGTATGATGCAATAAGGCTATTAACATGACTTTGTGCATCGATGATTTGACGTCGCGTTGTCTCCATGCGAGCAAAAATAATCTAAGTCAAACATAATGAAGGGACATTAAATTACATATATTTGAAGTGAGACTTAATATAAGCTACTATTCATAGTCATTAGGTATGAAGAATTACATCAAAGTCTTCAGTCTCATTTGGGTTAATTGGGTCATCAACTGTTGGAGCCTCATTTCTTTCAGTTTGATCTTGCTTTATTGATGTGCTAACCAACTATCATTGTAAAACATGTAAATTGTCATCCCAATAATCTAATTACAATATTCATTAACTATCTTAATATAACCAACAACCAGTTATACCTCAACTTTGCCAAATCCTCCAAGCATTTCCAACTCCAACTTTATGCGTTGCTTTACCAAAAAATCGTTCCATGCAGCAACGCGAGGTGTGGTAAGTTCCACATACATGGCTGGAAAATTCGATATTGAAAAGTAGAATATATATGTTGCATTATATAAGACATAATTAGTGGTAACATCATGACTAACATAGTGTAGTATTATTATTAAATATCAAATGCTTGAACATATACTTATAAATAAGACAAATGGTTACATGTAGAAACATCAAACACCCTTTAATCCAAACACTTTCTTTCCTCCTATGTTCATGTATAGCTTGAATCAGAAATTCTAATACAAATTCTCTCCAATTTATATTCCCAAGTAACTGCTCTTAGGGTGTATACCATAATGCGTGACTACTTTCCAAACGAGATGTGGGTGTCAATAAGGTTGCACACATGAAAATCAAGAAGACTCGCTTAAATTCCTCAATATCACCAATGTCAACCATTAGTGCCTCTATATCCTTCAAACTCAGCATTGGACTAGCTTTAATGGTTCTCTTGTCAACAATTAACTTCCTTCCACTATGTGGAATGCTCATCGTGATCCCGACATCATGACATGTCAAAGGGACTTTCTTACCCCAAATAACTTGAGTTGGGAATAAGCAATGTTTGTGTTTCTTATCAACCAAAAACATAGATCTAAATTCACCTCCTTGCAACCTAATTGCAATAGCTCGTCGAAATCAAGTTCTCTTATTACATCCTTCTTCACTTCTGAGAGCAAATGTATTCCAGAAAGGAATCTACGGCCAGAACAACGACACCGTCTGTTCATATTATCACTACATTAAACAACCATAATTCATTAATAAATGAATCAAATGTTAAAGACATGTGAATGTGAATATAGTGTTCCTATATACATTCATCATAATTATTACACAAATATAACATATATTAACAAAGAAATGGGAAACATTTTGTTACATCATGTAAATGAAAATCATTGAGATAGGTTTCCCTCAACCTCTCAATAATATGGTTATAAATTGTTATATATAGGGCCACCCACTATGATACCCACTGCCTAAATAAAAATGCACAATGTGCATTTCAATAGGATAAAATGACTATATAAAATTTTAATTTCTTTTAAAATTAATAATTTATGTAAGATTTAATTATTGTTACTAAACTTGTTACCATGGTATGAATTATGTGTGTATCACCAAAATGAGATAATGTTTTAAACTATATTTAATACTTAAATTCTTAATTAATATATACATATAGTCCATTACTTTTAGGTTGCTAATAAATAACTGAGAGCTCTATCCACCAACTTGAAAGGCACATTATTTTGCCCTTAATGTGACTCAAATCCATATTTATTGGTTATTATATTAATATTTAGATCAAGATTTAATCATTTCATATTAAAATCAATTAGTATTCACTAAGAATAAACTGGATCTCTTATGATATTTAAAATCACATTTTATAGTTCTATTTCAAGAATATCACTTTTATTTGTAATACTAATATTTGGATCAAGTTTGAATCATTTCATCTTAAAATCAATTGATGTTCAGTAAAGATAAATCGAACATTTTATGATATTTAAGATCAAGTCTTATAGGTCTATTCTAAGAATTAATCATCTTTAACTCAAACTTTAAAAAAAGTCATCCATATAACTCTAAATTCCAAGAAGTTCTTTTGAGGAGAGGTGAAGAAATATACTAGCTAGTTTCTTGTAGTGGGAATCCCAAATCTGACTAAATATGATAAAGACATCTAAGAGAAGGACTAAACTTCACACTAAGATATAACTTATTCCACTATCTTTTATTAAGTCCCATTTCATCACTGATTTTGTGGATTGCTTTATTATTTAAGAAAAAGTTTCTCTAATCTGTCTGATTTTCATAATCTCATACCAATGATGAGACTTTATCAATCCAACACACCATAATGTGGGTAACCAATTTTGAAGCAATGGATCACAAGTTTGTCATCTTTTGGTGATCAAATCAGCTCGTGATCCAAGAATTTATCGCTAATTTAAAAAATAATTGATTTTTGAATCCTATCATTGTCTGATTTCTCCTCAAACCCCTTCATGCATACTTGTCCTATAAGGACAATCCCATAATATGGAAAATGATGCCATTTTCCATGACTAATGAACAACCTTTTTAAATTATTCCACAATATTTTAATAAAGTGCCTAATTCATGATCAAACTTTGTTTCATCTGGTCCTAGCTCATTTTCTCACACCTAAGATCAACAAATTATTGAAAAATAAATGAATTTTCTTTTTTTTTTTTAAAAAAAAAAACCCAAATCATAGCTTTTGTTTTATTTTCTTTAAAAAAAAATATTTTATTTTCTTTAAAAAATACTATTAGTTAATTAGCTAAAAAAAATTATTCAACTAATGGATTTAAAAAAATATAATAATTACTTTTCCCATCAATGTCCCATTAAAAAGAAACTCATTTAAAAAAAATTACAAAAGTATGTATAGGGTAATTAGACAAAGGAAATAGGCATGTCATAACATTTGGAGTTGAATAATTGATGACGGTAAGATAGATTCATGCACTCACTTTAATTAACAACAAAAGAACAAATTAAAGGGCGTGTCATAAATGTATTGTGTCGTAGAATCATATAGGAGCTGATGATAGAGTTCAAACAAAGCTAATAAAGAAGTTTAAGTATATGATTAATGGCTCATATGTGGAAAAAAACATGTTGTTTGGCCACATTAGCTTCTCGCCTAATAGAGAAAATGACAAATTAAAGGTCATTTACATCATATATCACATATATATGCCTTGATATGATACACTAAATTTATTTCTAGATTAATGAGAGTTGATATGTTAGAAGATAATGGCCTCTCTTTATGATATGGTCAAAGTATATATTGTGTTTTTATATGACTCCTCATTAATGTTCTTTTCTGTTATGCCACTATATAAAATTATGCCTCCATCTATCATGTTCTAATTTTATACAAAATCCTAATTCTATCCCATAATGCCTTGAAGATTCTAGCCCATGCAAGAGGTACCTTCCATCTCGTTAGCAATTCGGATTTCCACAAGTTATTAAATAAAATAATTATTTTATAGTCTATAAAATATAAGTCACATCATCAAATAAGAGATTAAAAATTATATATTTCAAAGTCATAAAATGAATAATTAGTTACTAATTTAACATAGCTAATTATTCATAAAATTAATTTTTTTACTGTAAAAAATAATTTAGTAATTATAGAAAAACAATAAACTTAATAAATGAATAATTAGTTACTAATTTAACATAGCTAATTATTCATAAAATTAATTTTTTTATTGTAAAAAAATAATTTAGCAATTATAGAAATACAATAAGCTTAATACTTGAAAATTAGTTACTAATTTAACATAACTAATTATTCATAAAATTAATTTTTTACTGTAAAAAATAATTTAGCAATTATAGAAAAACAATAAACTTAATAATTGAAAATTAGTTACTAATTTAACTATAGACTCACATTTTTCACGTGCGTCCCACTCAATCGGCGAAACTCGCTTTTGTTTTAATGGTGAAAAATTAGTTTTAGAAAAGTTAGAGTCGCCACTTATTTTAATTTATTTTAAAATGAAAAATAAAACCTTAAAGAAGTGACTTCATAGTTTTGAAAAAGCATGTCTTGAAAACCCAAGTTATTCAACCAATGAAATATGCATAAGTTGTTGCAAATAGAATAAAGTCCTTCATACTCATCAACAAACATATATAAGTTCAGGAAGTTGATATTTGGCAAAAAAATATGATGAATATTTGCATAAAAGATTATGATAAAGAGAAAGGGAAAGTAGAAAGGAAAGAAATTGATTTCACCAACTTGGTATGCCTTTTAGATTTTGAACATGGTATGCCAAAGTAGTCACTAGAATGGAGAGAGGAAGAGACACAAAATCATGTGTCAACAACTCACCTAAAACAGATTAAGAATTTGTAGACATAATAATGGAATCTAATTGATCCCAGAATTGGCTTGAAGATAAAGTAAGCAAGGAAAGAATAAATAGCAGAGTGGTACCTTTAACTATCATGAATCCAAAGAAGAAATCTCACAAATAAAGTCAAATGAACATCCCAATAAAGGGCATGATTAAAGATGAACCCTTGGTGACAATAGTCTTCTTGTTTATTTTCAAAAAATAAAACAAAATAAATTAGAAAAGATGAACTCTCCATCTTGATTAAAGAATATTGATTAAAAACTACAAGCAAATGTCTAACAAATATAATTTAGAGTTTGAGAACTCATTAACATTTGGCAAACTCAATGGGTTGGAAGTTTTGGTATGAAAAAAAAAAAAAGGGTGGGTGGGGGGGGGGGGGCGTAAGTTGCAAAGCAAATCATTTAAAAAAAATTCTGAATATTAACAACTCAAAACCCTACCAGAAAAAAACATAACATATTAGGAAAGAAGTTTATAAAAGAAATTGCACTCAACCTTCCCAAATGATTTAGATGATAGTGGAATGATTAATAAAACCTTGTGATATTCAAATTCCTTCATTCACATGAAAATCGATTGAATCCAAAAGGCATAAATTGCAGTCAATTGGAACAGGACATTGAAGTAGGTGTTGTAAAGATCAAAAGATGGAGAATTTATATCTGGCAACAGTGGAATCTAAAATCTACCTTTAAATTCTTTGACAAATGCCTTAAAAAAACAAATGATAGATAAGAAATGAGAGAGTGAAAAAAAAAAACAAAAACAAATGATAGGTAAGAAATCTTGTGAATTTCAAATTCCTTGTGAATTGGGTTGAATAAAACCTTATGAAATTCAAATTCCTGCATTCACAAGGAAATCAATCGAATCCAAAAGGCCTAAAACTCAATCAATTGGAACAAGACACTGAAATAAGTGTTGTAAAGAGCAAAAAATAGAGAAGTTATACCTGATAATTAGGAACCTAAAATCTACCTCTAAATCCTCTGACAAGTGCCTTAAAAAACAAGATGATGTAAAAGAAATGAGAAAAAAAAAATGATAGATAAGAAATTGAAGAGTGAAAATCACAAAAGAAAAATCATAAAGTGAAAATTAGATGTAAGACAATAATAATGATAAACAAGAAATCAAAGAGTCAAAACTAGATCAAAGGAAATAGAAAAACAAGAGTCATGATGAGAAATATGAATTGAATAGAGAATTATATAAACCTAAAATAATGTTGGTACCCGGTGAATGCAATGGTGGTGTTGGTGCCAGAAATACAAAACAAAAAAAGTCATGATGGTAGTAAAGCGGCAGCCATTGATGAGATGACAGTGGTGACGACACTAGTTTTTGAGTCTTTGTGGTTTTCAAGCAAGGGTTTTAGTGTGTACGAGCAAGAGGATGAGTGGAACAGATCTTAGGCTAATTATGCATGGCCCTACGGTAGTAGTCAAGTCATGTGGCTTTTAAAATTCATATGGTAGCGACTCAAAGAAAATTGTGTCTATATGACCATTATGGTAGCGATCAAATAATTATTGCAGATATAGCACAACTGTAGAAGCAATCAACCCACTCCTACATCTACACGATTATATTAATTTGGCAGGGAACTCCATCAATACATTTTAGACACAGGTTAAATAGAAGGCTATACGTTACAATTAGTTGCAAATTTTATTAACCTCTACTAAAATTATGTGACTATATGTTAATTTTTTTGTACTGTGAACTAAAAGTACTTGAAAAATGTTCAATAAAGGATAATAAACTCAAAATCCACTAAAGCAGATTGATATAGTTTCATGGATTAAATATTTTCAATTATAAATACAAAGAGAAGATACAATTTAATAATTATTTTTTTAAAAAAAAATCTTAAAGTTCAAGCGTGCTAAGGTATTCAAAATTTTCAACCAACATTTTTTCATATTTATGTCAATAAAAATTTCATGTCCAATCATAATAAAATGATTTCAAAATATTTTTACTCTAATTATCAAATAAAAAATAATACTTAATTAAGTGAGATTTTACAAATGAGTGGTTAGTTTTAAATTCATTCATTTTTAAAATGGATGAAACCAAACTTTATTGGTATCAGTAACTTCAAACCAAACCCCTACAGGTTGAAGTTTAATGCAATTACATTTCCCATCAAAGGAATGCAAAGGTCGACAAAAATTCCCTTGTCAACTAGGGTCAAACAAACCAGAGGCGACAATTTTGTTTCATTTTATTGAAACTTACAAAAAAAAATGTAATATCTTCATATTCTTCTATTATAAACAATCAAAGATGATCTAACATTTCTTTTATGAAAAAAAAAAGTATTTGATTCATGTATATATAGAAACAAATTATAGGGAAACTTAGGTTTCAGGCTATCAATATCAAAATAATAGTATATTCAAACCCCAGGTTTGCCAATTTCAAGTTTACGATGCTAACCCCAAAAATATTTTGGGTCTCATGCACTTTGGGCTGAGTTATTTTTTAATTCCCAAAATGCCCCCATCCTTCAATTAGGTCAGCTTCCACATGTTTAAAAAAAATAAAAGACTAAAAATAAAAAACAACTTAATAGCAGGAACTTTCCTTCTTCATTTATTTTTGTGTGTAAACCCTCAATTCACTTTTCCTTCTTATCTTCTTTATTTCCCCCATTCCTTTATACACATCTAACTAGCATAAACCCTAACGGAAAACCATAGTCATTTTCTTCATTTTTCCTCCTGGTGTGTGATCTGGCAGAAGCTGTGCATCCTTGGGTGCCTCTATAATTTTTCTTTTCAATTTTTTATTGCTTGAGAATGATTCAGTAATTCATTGTAATTCTAGGGTTTTCTTATTGATTCTTGCTTTTTTTCTTTTTTTTCTTTTTTTTCTTTTTTTCCATGCCAACATGCTTCAACTTGATTGGACTTATCTGAAATTTTTAGCTTTCGTGTGTTCAATTGCTGAGAAATTTGTTGAAATTGAAAGGAAATATTAAGTTTTGACATTTTCAAGGATTGAGTTGGGTGAAAGTGAATGACTGAGTTTATCTTTGCCGAATAGTTGTCCATACATCACTAAACTAATATTTTGATCAGAATCATTGAGTTAATTGTTATAATGTTAATTAAATGAGGGATTAAGCTATTTTCCAACAAATGTTAAGCTTGTAGGAAAATTTTGCTAAAAAAAAAAAAACAAATCTTTTTTCTTGTTTTTTTTTCTTTTTTGTCTTATGTGATGCTTTGTCTTGCAGGAGGAAATTTTAGGGAAATGATTTTCTACAAGTGAATAAGAATCAATGGAAAATACACTTTTCACTTATCTAATCAATCAAATATAACTGAAGGTTTTAGATTTTATTTTATTTTCTATTCTTTTCCTTGGTATCTTAGCAAATAAATAGAGAATTAGGAAGATTCTTTTGATAGATTTGTTTTTCCCATGACTAAGGTGTGGTTTGATGCACTTCCAATTTTTCATTTTTAAAAATATAGAATAATAGCAACTTTATATAAAATTTAGGAACTCTAATACAAAAAAATAAAAATAAAAATAAAAACGAATTTATTTTATATTTTAGGTTCCTTAAACTCATTATTTGTTTTAATGTTTCTTAATCTAAATTGTTGTTCTTGGATTTTAAATAAGAAAGGTATGCGAGTTGATTTTTTTTTTTTTTTAAGGAATTAAGATTTGAAATAGATCAATGTTGGAGTTACCAAGCATTACATGTCCAACTGTGGTCCTTATTTTGTGCATGCATTCCCCTAAAGGAGAAATTTCTTTCACTTATACCTTTCAAGTTAGCAAATAGATTGTCATTGCTTAAGCAAGGAACAAATGGAGTTGCCTTCTCCGATCATTGGGGTTTTTTTTTCTATTGTGGATTGAGTTCCTTTTCCCAAATTCTTATTCTTGATAATGGTAATGAAGTTTATAACTTGTAGAAAATAAGTAGAGTTATTCAGTGCTCTTCTTTACCAACGTGTCTTGCTAGGTCCTTCTAATTGCATTTTTTTTAATGCACATTTTGTTTGTAAAACTAAAAACAAAAGAAAAATATTTTGGTACAGTTAAGTTTTTGGAAACCAAAAATGTTGAAGGCTAGTAAAATAAAATAGAAATCACAAAATCAAAATATAGAACACCATCAACTAGGCCTTTACTTTTTATGGACTTTATTTTAAAGCCTGAAATGTAGCCTTGGGGATTTATAGCTCAGTGGGTCATTTCTCTGGTTTTAGAACTTCACATTTGAACACAATTATATTCTTTCTATTAATATATGAAACGGTTCTACTAAGTGAAGAATGCGGCTTTAGTAATTCCATGGCAATTATAATATTACTTTATACACTTGTCTGAAACTAATATTGGTAGCTTTGTACCATAAAAGAAGCTTGCAAACAAAGTTTCCAAGTTAACCCTAGAATTTCATTCTTTTTTAAAAAAATATTTTTAGGGATTTCATTATATGTTTTCATTTTTTTTTTTAATTGGGAATTATTGCAGAATTACTAGATTATGAAAAAAAAAATTCATGTTTGACTACATTCCAATTGAGGTGAAAAATGATGAATTGATTAAGGCAATAAGTGAAAATAACAAAAAATTATTTCACAAGATGGGAATTTAATATACTGTTATAATTTTTGTTCTTAATTTATTTTGCTCAACTATGCATTCTTGTTGAAACTAACTTTCTTAAGATGGCCACCCTTAGGTACTTACTTTTTCAACCTTAGGTACTATCTTACTGAACCTTGGGCACTACCTTAGTGAACCTTAAACCTTAATGCACCTTGGGTACTACCTTAGTGAACCTTGGGTACTACTTTAGTGAACTTTAGGTACTACCTTAATGCTCCTTAAGTACTACCTTAATGTTCCTTAGGTACCACCTTAATACTCATTAGGTACTACCATAGTGAACATTGGGTACTACCTTTGTGAACCTTAGGTATTTCATTCACTTCCATCTTAGTTTAAAGATGAATTGATAAATGTCAAACTTCTCTACTCAGTACACAATTTTCTTAATTAAGCATGAGATTATTATGCTCTAATAGGTTATTCGGGAGGTTCTTCTTAGGTACTACCTTAATGCACTTTAGGTATTACCTTAATGCATCTTAGGTACTACCTTACTGCACCTTAGATACTACTTTAATGTTCCTAAGGTACTACCTTAGTGAACCTTAGGTACTACCTTAATGCACCTTAGGTACTACCTTAATGCACCTTAGGTACTACCTTTGTGAAGCTTAGGTATTACCTTAATGAAGCTTAGGGTAGTTTGTTCGTGAACCTTGGGTACTAAGTTTATTGATCCTAGGTAGCTCCTTCCTCAACCATAGCACAATTTGTTTAGGAAAGCATGGATTAGGATTTAGGAATACGTAACTTTGACAAATTATTTTCTATTTTTTTTAATTAAGTGGATATAATATTCATGTAACCCCTAAGATTAATCAGAAAGTTTTTATATCCGTTTTTTTTATTCTTTTCAACATATATTAGAGCATCTTATAAAACATGTGTGAACCTTACCCAATTATTGTTGTTTGTGCAAAGAAAAAGAAGAACCGGATGATAACCAAAAAAATCCAATATCATTTTTTTTTTTTATGAAGTTTAGTTTCCCCTCTATTTGAGGTGGCTTAGTTTCTTCCCTTGCAATTAAGGTAGGTCAAATGTTTAAGAGATGTGAGTTTTCTCATTTTATGCTTATTTGCTTTAGGGTTGGTTTTATTCATTGTGCCTAACATATAGTTTTCTTTTATTTTAGCTTTGATGAAACTTATGTGCTTTCTATGACTTAGATCATACACTCCTTGTTAGCCACTTTATCTAACATATATCCTCTTAATTTCCCATACATGTCAATGTTTGTAGTGATGACCCTCATTTTGTTTCTCACTATGCAGCCTGTAGATCAAAGGCAACATCTTTCTATGTGCTTTGACAAACTTATGAAAAACATAAATCAAAGCTTGGACTCAAAAAACAAGGACAAGTTCACCAAAATCTGACTAGATTCAAGAACGAATTTTGCAACAAATAAATTGTGACATCTTTCACGCAACAACAACAATTTTATGCCAGTGGGAGGAATTCATGTGTTTGCCCCCCTAATCTTTGAGCAAAAAACAAAACCGAAAAAAGAGATGGAGGAAAAGAATAAGAAACAACTTCCTATGTTGTGAAAAAGTGCTGCAAATTCCTTGATTATTGTACAGGAAGTGATTTACGTGTAGTTTTCTCGAATGGTATCATAAATCATACTGGGAACTGGAAGGAAAAGATAGAAAATACAGAGTGGTTGTCAGGCTTATATGGGTTCACCGAGGTGGGATTAGAAGATTGTAGTTTTTTTTTTTTTTTCAATTCTTTTTTAGGAGAAAAAGAAAAAAGAAAAAGAAAAATTATGATTTATTTTTTTAACAAAGATAAGTGGTGGAAACTTAATTTTTTGAATTAGATAATATAAGTGTATTTTTCCTCCGCAGAGTTCATGCTCTTGTTGGATTATTATAGGGTACACTCTCTCTATGATCTCTTTAAACCTAGAAAGAACACTTAAAACTTTACAACTATTATACCACCTGGATAGAAACCAAAAGGTCTTCTGCCTTTTTAGGTTTCAAAATATTATTGCCTTGTAGTGGCAAACTATAAGGTTCAAGGCTCACTATAATAACAAGTTTGATCAAGTCAGATTCTCTCTGCTTATTGTAAACCGTTTGTACAAGACATTTTTTCAATGAGTTATATGGATTATAAGAAGCCTATTGCCAAATGGTAACCATGAACTCCAATATCCTATCCTCACTTTAGATTGGCATTTACTTAGAATATTTAGTTTGGAGAATAGACAACGGGTAATGTTTTTGTTTAAGCATGTCATCATTATCTGCTTTCTTGTTTCTACATTCTAACATTTACATTATGCCAAAGTTTGGGTCCTAAGCATCTCGTGGTAAGAGTGTCCCTCCAATATCTATGTTAATCGAACAAGAACTAACTGACACAAATGGCAATTTAAACAATGGAGACAACCCTTGAAGTGACATTTGACTCTCTTAGGGGAACATCCTGATTCATGTGTCCTGAGGTGCCTCTTGATGTTCTTTTTCAGCTGCTTAGTGCCACATATGTCACAAATAATGTGTTAGTCGCAAGATTGGAGATGAACCTTAAGGCATTGTTCATTACTGAAGTGCTTAAAACAAGCTAGTTTTGAACAAATTGCCTCCACTGAGTCCAATTTAGCTGCAATGGGAAGAGCATTCTTAAGAGTTCGCAAACAGAAATTGGAAAAATTCTAAGGGGTAGATATGTTTCCAAATTTTAAAGAAAAATGCAACTAGATTATGTTAATTTACATTATCCACTAAGAAGATATGTAAGAAGGATTTTTAATACATAAATAAAAAGAAATTGATAGATAAAAGAAACTTGTCATGAGAATCCCCATGCTCCTACAACTTTGAAGCAAATTTGAACAATTTTTTCATAAATTAAGTAACTAAGATTCACAAATGAAGTTTTGAAAGTTTATATAGGTAGTACCCAAGTTTCACTAAGGTAGTACCTAAGGTTCACTAAGGTAGTACCTAAGGTTAAGTAAGCTAGTACCTAAGGTTCCTAAAATACTAAGATGATTGATTCATGCCTAATTGGTGTCTCAGCTGATTCGTGTCCAGCTGGTGCTCCTTGATTGAGGGATTAATCAACAAAATTTATAACCTATTACACCATATACTAGGGTAGCAAAGACAAAGCTACTATAGCATAGTGGCTCTAGGATCGTTCACTGGGATGGGTTTTCACTTCACAAATGATATTAATTCAAAGCTGAATTGGTGCCTTTTCATTTCAAGGTTAGCTTTAAAAGAAAACATAAAGACGTTTGAACAAAGATTGGTTTTAAGCTAACCAAAAATAGTAGTTGATTTTACTTACAAAGAAAAGTGTTTCTTGGAGTTTCAGATCACTAGGCTCAGATTCCTCATACAAAAAAGGAAAGTTCCGGTCACTTGTTTCTTTTCCTCGCATTAGAGAATTAACATATAGTTCCTTCTCCAACCGGTGTTGTATAGATGCTTCCCATTAATGGGTTCAAACACTAAATCCCTCTCACTGATGCAACTTGCAATGGCTCGTGCCTCTCACCTAGCACTTGCCATTCAAGGTGATCTTTAACCTTGGATTTCCCTTCACAAGCTCGCAAGAGATAACTAATGGGTGTCTCCTTGGAGTCCAAAAGTTTACCAAGTGTTGGCAATTCTAGAAAATCCTACCTTCAACTCACCTCCCAGAGGCTTGCAAGGGGTAAACTAATGCATCTCCATGGATGGAGATCACTTGCCTTACCAAGTGTTGGCCCAGGTGATTTAAAGGCGTTTTAAGTTAACTAAAAAGATAAAAACCATCAACGGGTCACACTTTCTCTTCATTAAAAACTAAAACAGCAAAACTTCCAATTTATGCATGAGGAAACTTACCCGGCTTTCTTCACTCCAAGAGACAAAGAGACTAGCCTCTCATCCTCTGAGGAAAAATCCTCAGAATTTGATTGGCTAGAAAGAAAAAGAATGAGAAAACAAAAATATATAGAAGAAACAGAGCAAGTGCTCTGTATTTTACTTCCTTCCCAAAACTGTACAAAGGATCCCCTCGAACCCCCTCAGAACAGGCTCCTCGGGCTCCCTTTAAAACCAAAATTACAATGATAGCGATTCCCTTGATATTTTGCCAAATTCCTAGCTTAAAAACTAAGGAAACCTATCATTGGTGACTTACAAGGAGAATTTGGGCATTTGGGCAACAAAAATCTAATGAAAAATATCTCCAAGTGTCGGTTACAAATATCGGGAAGCACTCAGGACCACTTCGCAGGTGAAAAGTGAGGTCTGCGAGATTTCGCAGATGCACAAGAAGGGCTGCGAAATTTCTTCATAGCAACCAGGTGATTCAACACCTTTGCAAAGTGGACTTCCATCTTGTGGTGTTTGGCTTCCATCGCGGCGTGAAGATTCAGGGGAAATCCATGGCACTGTGCAAAAAGGCTGCGAAATCACTTCGCAACAAAATGGTGATTTCGCAACACTTTTCTGAAGCCTTCCTTTAGCTTGGAGCAGTTATCTTCCAAAGGCTGTAACTTCCTCATTTCAGCTCCAAATCGTACACGGTTTGAAGCATTGGATTCTTGACTTCCTGGGCTTTGAAATGGTATATAGAATGTAGAAAATGGACTTCGGAAAGTGCTCCAAAAGTATGAAAGAAGACTGCACAGCTGCTGTCCTCTGTTTTCTTCACTCTGTTTTTCTCCTCTTTGCTTCTCTCCTTGCATTCCGGATTTTGCTTATGGCAAAAATGCTTCAAAGCTTTGATTCTTCATGCCTCTAAGCTTCCCATTCTTTTCCAAGGATTCCAAATAACACTCCTCAATCTTGGATTGCTTTGGTGATCAAATTACTAACAAAAACACCAAAACTTACACAATTTGGTTAGAATTGATTGCAAGGAGACTTAACATGCTAATTGGGTTAAAAGGCACTAACTACTACTCAAAAGTGTTTAAAAGGATTAATTATAAGCTATCAAATAGCACTTTTTGAGTAGTAATCAATGATGTCCAATAAGGTAAAAACATCTCTTTTAATGTCCATTATAGGGGTCTTAATTGGCCTAATGGAGTCCAATACAGTAGGGCCCCTCTGCTTGTGAGAGGGAATCCAATCACAGTTGTTCAATATGTTAATTAGAATTTGAAAGGGGCACATTAGTTTCCAAAACCTAGGCTTTTGAAAAGCAAAACCTAGGCCTAAATGGTTTGTCCAAACTAAAACTGGACCATCTCAATCGGATCCTATCTTAATTGCTCACAACCACACCATATAGTTGGTAAAAGATACATGTTTCCATGCTGATCAAGCCCTGAAAAAAATATTTCCTTCAATTTTATTCAAGAAATAGGGTTCTAGGAATTTTCAGTAATACATGCAACAAGTATTCTTCAAGATGAAACTTGTCTTTATTGTTGTGAAACATACAACTAAACAAGCCATTAAATACAAACATATATATATATATATATATCAACGGAAAAAAATCTCCTCAGAATAAAAGCTTTCTCCATACATACACTCCCTATACAAGAAAAACATGTACATGCTCAACTCACTTCACTCTTATAAAAATTTCAGTACTGCTTCTTTTCAATATAGCAAAATGCGATTCAAGATAATATCTGCTCAAAGCTTCAAAAATATAAAGTCATAGAGAAGAAAAAGAAAAAACCAAATTCTTGACAAAATTATTGACTTTTACCTGTCCAAAAATTCTACCATTCCTTGTCTTCCAAATTTTCCAAATTATCCAAATCAAAGTGAGGCTCACCAATTACCAAAGAATTCTACCTCTAGGGAGTATCCCAAACTCCTTAAAAGAGATAGTCATCCTATTTATCAAAATTCTAAGAAGCCTACCCTATCACAGCTATGCAAACAACTTCTACCAAAGCCCTAAAGAAAATAGGCAGTGAAGAAAGTTATAACCAATTGATTCACCATGCCACAAGCACATAAAACACAATTTGAACATAAAACTTTATAAGGCCTGCTCACCTATAACTTCTTGTTGGTGTTGCTTATTTGCCACTGACCATACAAAAGGCTTTTGTGGATGTAGATTTCCAAATGAAACTAGCTGGAAAAAAAAAAAGTGAGTTCAAGGTTTGAAAAAAGAGCTAAGAAAAATGAACCATTAGAAAACAAGCTTGAAGAGGCCAAAAACTAAACCTTAAAAGAGGTGATCCTAGCGGCCCATGATATTGATCACATAATCTCAAATGTGCCATACATCATATATCATTGAATTTTACAAAACAAGATTACAAATAATTAACAAAATGCAAGAGGATGTAAGTCTTTAAAGCAAACTGGAGCAACAATTATAACATGCTAAGAGAATAACATAAAAAATAGATGAACTTTGATAACTTAACATGTACTTTTTCATAAGATTTGGAAGTCACAAGTTTGACTCTTGGACATATATACCAATAAGAGTACCAACATCATGAAGCACAAATTTTCTCATTGTTAATCTAAAACAAAAGCAACCACATCAAAAATTCAACAGAAGTTAAAAAGTTCTCAATATATATACCTAAGATTTATTGTGATTGTAATATGTATCTCTAAATATATATGCACACACATCTATTTCCTTGTATGGAAGACATACTTCTATCAATTCATGGATGACATATCCAAAGGCAAACTCTTTTTATTAGCCAAATCTATGATCTTAAAATTCAAGGTCTAGAAGAATCTAGCTAGTAGACAAATGGCCACTCCAATACCTAAACAACGTAATGATAAAGTGAAGGAAATGGTTTGCATAGAGCAAGGAAGGTTTTCTCATCTACTGAAATAATAGGACTATGTCTTGTGAGGCTTAAGCTTCCTATTCATAATTATTTAAATAAATAGACTCACAGGTAGCAATCATAAGAGTTGAATGTGTTTTCTTTGCTAATCATTTCACAAATGCAAAAGCTAAACATTTGATTCAAAACCACATGCATCAGGTTATTGTTATATTTATGGAAATGACTAATGAGTAGTAAAAGCACCCATCTCCAACTGCTCAAGGTGCTTTCACTTTTACTAGGTAAAGTAGAAGAGAAAAGGGCTCAACATGTGAGAACATAGAAAGACCCAACAAAAAATAAAAATGAAAAACACAAGTTGAAGATCAGCTAATAAACATAACTTTTTTGAGAGCTACTAAATTCTTACCATTTGATTATAAAAAAATATATGAATTATTTACCAGCTATATGGACAACTTAGAAATCTTTGATATAATGAAAATGGTATAGATAGACTCCATGTGAACAAGAAATTGTAGAATTATTCTGACAATAATGAAAATCCCTTCTAACTCCAGCCTCCACCCTCATTCTGATTGCCAAGCAAATGTGGCAAAATAAAAGCGAATAAAAAACTCTGAATCTTATAACTTTCTTTTCTCATAGAAATATTTAGAATGAAAATTTTCCACTCAACTTGACCAAATTCAAGTATTTATTCATAAAAATTGTAAATTTGGAAATTTATTTTCCTTAAATTTTGATAGGAATCACAATAAAAAGAAGAATTTCGTAACAAAAATATACAGAAAAAGCTGTAAAATTGAAATTTTATTTTCCTTAAATTTCGATAGAAATAGCAATATAAAAAATGATTTCTTAACAAAAATATATAGAAAAATACATAAAAAGATGACATTCTCTAAAACATACATACATATATGTGCTAAAATAGACATGAACAAAGAAAACCTAACCTTAATCAAACACCGAAATCTCGTGATTTTGACATCCAAATCCTAATACCAAAACCCTAATTCTGAACCTCAATATTGTGATTTCCACAACAATGGAAGAAAAATAAACATACAAACCGCTCTCCCCCACCTAAAAAAAAAAATAAACCTTAAAAGAAAACAACATAAATAGCTTGAAGAATTGAAGAAAACCAAAAACCCAAATGGGAAGCCCAGATTTGGACATGAACATTGTTGATAGTGGTAAAAGACAAAAGACAACAAAATCATACCTATGGACAAACAAAGAAAAATAAAAAACAAAGTCAGATGTCCTTCAACGAGAATGATTAAATTGAAAATGTTAGCGGTGCTACTGCTCCATCACAATTCCGAGATAGAGAGGACCGAGGAAGATGGAAATGAAGAGCTTGGAAAGTGCAGTGCGACTGAAACACATGTAAAGAAGTCGATAATGATGGGTATCCCATGCCCTCCAATCTGTGTCGTTCACTTCTGAAAAGAAGAGGTTAGGGTTAGGTTTCACCATATTCTTAGGATTTCGGGAATATTTAGTAAAATAAGAGGTCCGTTTTTTTTCTACGAGATTTGGGTTTTTCATATTCAGATCAACATGAGGAAGGTATTAGGGTTTCTGGATATTTGGGTTTCAAGAGAGAGAGAAGGAGAAAGAGGATGAAGTTTTCTATTCAATCTTAGTGTCGATCAGGGCAGAGAGAAAAATGTAAGTTGTTTTTTAGTTTTTTGCTTTTTTTTTTTTTAATCTAATGTGGAAGATGAGTTGGAGGAAAGGGAGGGCAATTTGGGTATAAAATAACAACTAGACTCAAAGTGCATGCAGCTCAAATTATTTTTGGGATTAGAATAGTTATATTGAAAAATCAAAAGTTGGGTTTCCAATTTCCTATATTTTTCATATTACCAACCCATAACACAAGTTTCCCTTTTATATAATTCAAAATAATATGTAAAAAAAAAAAAAAAAAAAACTTTTATTATATTAATTTCTCTTACCTTGAAGAAGAAGCACACACAATTTAGAAGATTTTAATTTTGAAGAACTTACCATTCACCTAACATAACATAAATGAAAAATAACTAATACTATTTCCTTTTTATCAAAAATAATAAATTAACATTTCAAATAATATTTTATGTGTAAATACCATCATCATCATCTTCAACCAATTTGAGTAGAAGTAATTAATTTTTAAATTTTTAAATTTTCAACTTATATAAAACTCTTGCTCCCAAAGTTTGTTCTCTTTTTCTTCTTCTTCTTCTTCTTAATATTTTTATTGTACTTTTTACTACCTTCCATTATTTTTTTTCTAGACTGCACATCCTCGCCCAGCCATGAACCAAGATTTTAATTTTGAAGAACTTACCATTCACCAAACATAACATAAATGAAAAATAACTAATACTATTTCCTTTTTATCAAAAATAATAAATTAACATTTCAAATAATATTTTATGTGTAAATACCATCATCATCTTCTTCAACCAATTTGAGTAGAAGTAATTAATTTTTAAATTTTTAAATTTTCAACTTATATAAAACTCTTGCTCCCAAAGTTTGTTCTCCTTAATATTTTTATTGTAGTTTTTACTACCTTCCATTATTTTTTTTCTAGACTGCACATCCTCGCCCAGCCATGAGCCAATACACCTAACAGCATGACTACAAACGCACTTGATAGCCATTATTATTATTATTATTATTATTATTATTATTATTATTATTTGCATCCTCATAGCTAAGGGTGTAAGTAAAACATGAAAAAATCAATAAACCAATTCAAACTAACCAAAATTAACCATATTTGTTCGGTTTTCAAAAATAAAAAAGGTCGATTCGATTTTGAAAATTTTAAAAATTGATTCGGCTGATTTTTGGATAAAAAAATGAACTAAATTGATATAATCAATTTTATATGTAATAAAAACCAGACCAACTAGATTTAGAGTGAAAAAACCGAACCAAACAAAACCTTTTGAAGTCAATTTGGTTTAGTTTTCGTGGATTGGTTTTGACCTAACTTAATAACCTTTTTTAGTCCTAAACTTGGTTATAGATTTATATTTATTTTGAACTCAAATCTCATTAATTTAAGTTTATAGTAAGTCATGTCTAATTCGTTTTTAAAATTAAATGAAACCAACTTAGATTTGATGTTAAAAATATATTAAATACACTTAGAATTAATTCGACCATAATATAAAAACTTTGATAAAATCTAAAATAAAAAATTTTATTAAATATCAAACAACTATATGTAAGTTTTTTAGTTTGATTCATTTTTTTGGGTTAGGAAACAAGAAATTCGAAAACCAAATTGACAACATTGGTTTTCAAAATTTTAAAACTGAACCAACCTTTTTTATTTTTGAAAACCGAACCAATTTGATTGATTTTGGTTTATTTGGATCGGTTTGTCGGTTTTTTTGGGTTTTGCTTATACCCCTATTGAAATGTGAGTAGATATTTTAGAGAAAAACAAATGTGAAAACAAAGCTCCGATTCTGCCATTGGCCCCAAAAATTCCTAACCTACAGGCAGAAACAAAAGGCCTTGTAAAAGAAAAACAAAGCTCATTCTGTTTTGTAGGTACAAAGAGGAGGATGAATCATGCATGGGGATATGGGGGTTCCTATCCCACCTTTCAATCTTTTCTCTTCATAAGAAATTAAAACAAAACTTCGATAATAGTAATTGAATCGATTCCTTAATTTTCAATCATCTCCCCTAATAGTAAACTACTTTGCACTACAATCCCAACTTGGGTCTTGCAACGATAGTCACAAATGAATACCCTTTATGAGTAGGTATTTTTATGGACAGATCCCCTTGAGAAACTGAAAACATATATATCCACTAAAGCAACCAAAAAGACGAACATATATAAAACAAAAACCCCAAATGCCTATATTCTTCTCCCTTTCTTGCTACTGCTTTGGCCTGCCATAACTCCTCACACAATCTCAAGCTGGTAGGTGGAGCTTTTCATTGTTCTTCCAGCTGGAAACCATTAAAATGGAGTGAGACCAATAACAAAATCAGCCAGCATACATTGAGATTGATTGAAAAAGATCAAAAAGTTTGGTTACCTATGGAAATAATAATAGAAGAAATCAGCATAAAGCAATGTTTGAACAAGCCCTGATATCCAAGCTGCAAAAGTAGAATTATTGCATAAATGAGGTGTTGACATGCATGATTAAAAACATGAATATGTGCATGCCTGTGCATACATATGCATATGAGAAAGAGAGAGAGAGAGAGTCATACTGATCCAATGGACATAGTGTGGCTCCGTAAAGTAGCGGTAAATCCAATTTAAAATGTACAAGGCTCGATATGCACTGTAATAAGAGAGGTAGAAACAACAAATATATAAATTTTTAGCAAAACTTTGATGAAATAGTGGCTGAGATAAACCCTACAATGTGGCATCCAAATAATGGCAGTTAAAAGTTGCTTGAGATTCTTCTTGCAATACACTACCCAGGAACAATAACTACGAACAAGAAAGAGATGCAACATGCACGAGAAAATCACTCACAATAGAATTTTATAGCCAAAGGGGAATATACCTTGCATGACCAGGGAACAATGTTAAGTTTAGCCAAATAACATGGCAAAAGTCCACTGCCTATAATTTCCAATAATCAGCTTTAAAGGACTTCAAAGGAGATAACATACATGTGTTTGGTAGAACAAATCTATGTTTCCATAGACAAATATACATAATTTTAATATTTATATCTGAACTCCTGCTGCAAACTTAACCATCTGGTTTTGAAGTATTAGATTACATGGGCAAATGTGAATAAAATTTGATGCAACAGCCCAACACCATGATAAATGTAGTAAGACTATAAATAATGAGTTAAAAGTATGCTATCAGGATAAAAGACCACAACATAAACCAAACTAGGGGACATGCATGTGGTCGATCCAATCATCTCCAAGGAGAACTATCAAAGCTAGAGTGCCTGGGCAGCCTAGAGCTTTCTAGACCCATTCAAAATAGAAAATCTCATGACTAATCTCTGTCTCACAATTCAACTTAAATGTAAGATTAGACTTCTCATTTAACCTCAAGACAATGTCACAAACTAAGCACATCTTATTTCAGCTCTGATTAAATCTTGCCCACTAAGCAAGATTCAACTGTAGGCTTGCATAAGAGTTGCATGACGTAATATCATTCTCACACTTCAATTTAGATTTATGCCCTGCTTGTTTGCAGACAAAGAATAGGAAAATATAAGATCTAAATTTAGAATCATCAAATTTTCATTCCTTGGCACCTAGAAACAAAACAACTGTGCATGTTCTGGTTAGGTTGCCTATTTTATTATAAGGCATGGTTTAAAAGCCCCCATGAAAGTAAAGGCTTCAGCATGGCTGGCTGGTGACAATTAAAAAGATCAATACTAATAACTTGCTATAGTTGAGGAGGCATTCCAAAGCCTTGTGTCTTCACCATTGTATAATGTGTTGTAGTTATGGAGAATTGATTTATTTCTCCATTGCCCAATGGCTATATTCCTTTGACACAGATAATTTCCAATGGTTTTTTAGGCCCCTCCTAAGAGTGCTGCAGTTGTGAAGACTAGCCTTCTCAGGGTTTGGAGAACATTAGGAACAAGGTTCTCTGGTGAATGGCCATTTGCACCATTCTTTAGTGATCTGGCTAGAGATAAATGTCAGATATCTTTTAGACAAATGGAGATGCATAGAAACACTATAGGAGTCAACATTCTCTCTCCTCTCTTTAGGCCTTGGCTACACAGCTCATCATGGAATCCTATTGAGTACTATTGTGTTGAATTTGGGGATCAGCCTCTTCAAGTAGCAGGAGGGTTGTGGAGGCTCTCCTGGAGTGAAAATCTCTTCCAAATAACTTTCTCAAGGTCAACTCTGATAAGTGGTCAATAGGCTTATTTGCAAAATCCCTTTTTCTCTAGAGCCTCTATGGAAGATTTGCATATGACACCATTTTTCCTCTAAAGCCTCTACGGAAGATTTGCAAAACCTTGTTAATTATATGAGTTTTTAGGCAAATATCAGGGCTTAAGATCAATTTAGATAAGAGTACACTCTTTGGCATCAATACAAGTTAGGATTTGGTCTCCAAGTTGGTCTCAATGCTTGATTGTAAAGTCTCACATTGGCCTTTATCTTTTTTGGGTCTTCCACTAAGAGGGAATCTAAAGGCAAGCAGATTTTGGGATCTAGTGGTTGATAGAATCTTAAGGAGAATGGATGGGTGGAAAAAAAACAAAAACTTTTTGCTCTTTAAGGGTAGAATAACTTTAATTCAGTCATGCTTGTCTCACATCCCTAGCTATTTCTTATCTCTTTTTAAGATTACAACATCAATAGCTTTAAAGATTGAGAAATTGCAAAGAAATTTTCTTGGGTTTGGTACTGAGAAGGGTAAAAAATATCATCTTATCAGTTGGGACATAGCGTGTAGACCAAAGGAGTTTAAAGGTTTGGGGTTTAAGGAACATTTCACCCGTTGGCATTAGGTCATCAAGTATTTATGAGACACATTCTAAAGGATGGGATACCAACATGTTGGTCAGATGTTCACATCGATGTACTTAGAAGGCCATTGCACAAGTATTCTAATATTTTTCTTCACACCTGCTTTCATTTCGGTAATGGGCAAGAATTAATTTTTGGTGGGAAAATCAATGTTTCACAATATTCAAGTCTTTATAGAGTTATTACAATAAAAAATCTCACCATATCACAAGTCCTTGGTAACTCTTCTTCTTTTTCGTGGAACTTTAATTTTCATTGCAACCTCACTGATTTGGGAATTAAGAACCTTGAAAGATTTATGTCCTCTCTCACTCTTGTGCACTTGTCTCTATCCATCATGGACACAAGAGTTTGATCTTTATCCTCTTCATATTTTTTCTAAATAAAATAGTTCTCTTTAAATATGTCCAATTTATATAACCAATTCCTTTTTCTCCAAACAATTTTTTATGGAAATCAAAAGTCTCATCTAAGGTCAAGACATTTGTTTTGATTAGTGGCACACAAGAAGATAACACAAATGAAATGCCATAGTTGAGAAGACCTTACAAATCCCTTAGTCTTGATTGGTGCATCTTATGCATGGGGAGTGGACAATCGATCAACAACCTTTTTCTACATTATTTTATAACAATAAGGCTATGGCACATGTTATTCAGTCTAGCCATTAGATGCCACCCTCGACTATGTGCGACATGATGACAACTTCATATAAAGGTTTAGGGAGTTCTATCAGAGGCAAGACCTTAAAGCAAATCGCTTATCTCATACTGCCTTAGGTTTGGGAGACAAGAAAGAAATGTTATGATCTTGGAGCAAAAGTGGAATACAGTAGAGATGTTGTGGGATCCATGTCACTTCTATTCCTTCTTCTAAGACTCTTGTATCAATGCCTCTAAAGGCATTCTACTCAATGTTATTCAACATAGTTAACATTTGTTCATAAATCAAAAAGGTTGGGGACACAATGAGAGGAGCTTAGTTTGGAATTGAGATGTCACCTATGTGTATCCTTAAGTCGACTAAACAATTTTGTATAATTCTCCTTGCATAGTAGAGGAGTTTACTCATACTTAGATTAGTTTGTTGCATATTGTGGGGAGGACCCCTCATCCTTCTCATTTACCTTTTATAACATTAGTAAGTCTTTTGTAGTTAATCAAAAAAGAAAAAAAAAACACATTTGAAAATGCTCAAGTCCTATAGAAATCATTGCCATATCCCCATCCTTGAATTCATCAAAAGGTCTCCTGAGATTAGCATAAGCCTTGTATGTTTCAAAGCCAGCTGCAATGCTCTCATATATTTCATTATGAACCTCCCTCACGTGACTAGCAAATTGCATTTGAAGGAAAAGGAATTAAATCAATGGGCTTTCAAGGTTGCAAACCAATAAAAATTTCAAGAGGATTGTGCCCTATGGTCCATATATGGAACAACACAAGCAAATTTGGTCATGGGAAGTAATCGGTTCCAATTGCCAACATGGCCATCACTAAGCATTTTAGAAGATCACCATGGCTACAATTAACTTCAGTTTGATCATCAATTTGTGGGTCAAATGAGGAAGAGAAATTAAGTTAGGTGAGGTAATCCTAGATTGCATGGCAAATCGCTTTTCTCACAATGCCTTGGATTGTATAGTGAGAGAGAAGTGTTATGATCTTTAAGGAAAAGTGTTATAGAGATTTTGTGGTATCTACTTCACTTCTATCCCTCCATCTGGCCCTCTTGTACTGACGCCTTTAAAGGCATTCCATTCTATGTTATTCAGCTGACTTGGCATTTGGTTTGTAAATCAAAAGGGTTGGGGACAACAATAAGAGGAGCTTAGTTAGGAATTGAGGAGATGTCGCCTATGTATACTCATGTACCTCTTTTTCATAATTACCACTTGGATGCTAAAAAGATGTATTTGATAGTAACCAATTGCATAGCTACCAACACGTATGTGCCAACTGTCATGCCTTTTAGGTGCAAGCAAAGCTAGCACAATACATGGACTAAGACTTTCACTAAATAAACCTATTCGAAAGTAACTCAACTTATATTTTAAACATTGCATGCTCTAATAGATTAATAGTAACCCAATACAAACTGACATAGGTTAGATAATTGAGAACCTTACATTAAATCAATGGTATATTAAACTTCACACATTGGTGGCAGCACATTGGATAAATCCTCCACTGCAACATTTGAAAAATTAAACAGCAACTTGGACTCTTCCAAGGCACTTCGTCAGTTTCTATTGGGTTAGATTTTTGTTTACTTTGGGCCTTGGCTAGGATAGCATAAACAATACCATTTTCCTTATTCTACCTTTTGAACTTTTTTCTTATTAAGAACAAGCATAGGCTTCTTTTGAGTTCAACAAAATTCTTCAGCTTCTAATCTTGACGTTTCTTTATTTGTTCAATTCTCATAGGCTTCACATGTTGTAAATGTGAAATGTAACCCTTCTTTAACTTATGGAATCAAAATAAATAACAAGAAATCAACCAATAAAGGGGCTAGAGTACCTAGTACCTAACACCTTTATGAGGGTCATGATAAAGGATGGTCTCCATGAGTGGCTGGTTATGTCATTTGATCTCTCTAATGCACCTAATGCCATTATAATGGTCATGAAATGGTGCTCCAAGCCTTTATATGTACTTAACTGTAGCCACCCTTCATGTCACTCTTTGAGAAGATTGTAAAACCTGCCATCGTACCCAAGATATCATGAAATCTAGGTATTAGAAACTTGCATTTGATTGTACTCTTGTTTAATGCATGGATACAAACACGTAAACAACAACTGTAATCCTTTTTAGATGTAAGCAAAGATAGCAAAGCCCTAATCTCACTTGAGGAGTCATCCGCTTCATCATTATTCATTCTTGTGATCTCGTCTTGGCATCAATGTACAAATTTCTTTTGGGGATTGTCATGCATAGTTCCCTTTTCTCTACATTTAAAGCAACGGACTTTGTTGTCTAGCTGTTGATCATCATAGAAGCTCTATTTTTTGAATCAGCTGCAATATTAACTTTAGGGCCAGCCTACATTGTAGTTGTTCTCAGTGCTCTCCCATTTTCATCATATTTTCTAGTACTTGTACTCCCTAACTAGGGTAGAAAACCTTCTAGTTAGTGGCTGTTGCAGATACTTTTCTACCTTCAAAGCCAATTGGAACACTACGTCAACATCATAGAGACATTGTGTTACCATTTAGCTGTCAATTTCATCCCTCAATCTGGTATTAAATTGATAAAGAGTTTGCCATGGATATTCAACTTATACAGAATTTCAGCTCCTTAAACTTGTCCATATACTCAATCAGTTATCATGTCTACTTTCTTAAGAGTGGTCATTTAATCATAAAAATCATCTTGCTAATCATAAGTTAGGTATGTATTTTTGTTTTAACTTCTATTTCATCTCAACTCAATGAATATTTCATGGCTATCCCAAAATTTTAGACTTGTTCACCTCACCTGTTCACTAAATTTGAACTTGTTTAATGAGTTTCATAATAGCAAATTGAACCTGCCTTTTTATCCATCATATCATACCAATCAAAGTACCTCTCCAAGGTAGCTAACAAATCTGAAAAGGCTCGTAAATCAATTTTTCCAGCAAAATCTATTACTTTACACATACTTTCTTTGTAATATCACCAATCATGCCATGTTTATCATGTCTCTCATGCCAATCTAGCTCCATGACATCATTTGCCATATCTAAGAGAGTAGTTCAAGGTCTTTCAAGATAGGAGAGAGAGTTGAACCAAGTCGTTGCTCCACTTTCTACCCAACACACATGCTCCCTTCAACCTTCCCCATAATCATGCAGAGAAAAATCATCACCTAAAACTTAGACCACCTATGGTTATCATAGTGGTTTGATAAAAAAAAAAATAGTTATCATAGTGCTATTTTAGGCTCTGATATCAAATTTGGTGATGATAAAAGTTTCAGCACTATAGAAATTGTTTCTTTGTTTTATAATGATATGAGAAATCAAAGAAACAAAAGAAAAGGAATAAAAAGAAACATCCTTTGACAATCACACATAAGGTACACTAAGCAATCACACTCCAAAAAGAAGGCATTTGCACCCTCAAAGGAAGGATAATAGTTGCTAAAAACTTATATTAGAATTCTGGTTCTCGGATTTCCTTTATAGACTCTTTTAACTCTCTTCCCTAATAGGACAACATTCCTAATTTTTACCTTTCACAAGAATAGGAAAAGAATATTACCTAGAAACTAAAAAACAAACAATAGAAATTTTCCTAATATAATAAGAAGGCTAATAGAAATAAAAACTTAGCAAAAAGTGAACGATCAACTAAAATAGAAACTGAACAAGCTAAGTATGGTCAGTCCCAAGAGGAACTTAAATCATTGTTAACATCCCAAATTAAGGCTTGGGCACTAGAACAAGCCTTTACTCTTGTAAATCTGCAAAAGACATTTCAAATTTGCTCAACCTCACAAAGTTAAATCCTTTTCCCAAACAACAAGAATGGGATTGACTATTGAAGCTGAGATCCTTGCTTTAGTGGACGTTCAAGTAACACAACTTCATGGTAAGGGAGAGTCTATGTTGCTGACAGCATGGACATCTTAAGAGAAGTGCAAGTCATGAAAATCTGATTCATGGTTGCACAAATCTATGGACTTTACTATCTTCATTTCTTCTTTGAGTCCCTTCCATTTTATGTACAGAGCTCTAAATCCTTGTCTTCTCTTTAATATTAGGACTCTGATAATCCTGATTCAAGGGCACAATGATGCCAATGTTAGCATACATGGTGGTAATGACAGTGGCAGTAGTGACAGGCAGTGTCTCCTTAAGGACTTCGGAAATTTCTACCAGCAAGGCATATACTTCTCTAAGAAATTAATCTGATATTATCAGACAAGTGAATGTAGATCCCATGGAACTATACTGCATTAATAAGTACAAAGAAAAAAATAATAAAAAATAAAATAAAAAGAGGTCCCCATCTGCCATCCCTGTTAGATTAGTTCTTACACAGTTATTCTTTTTTCCTCCATACTATTGTATCCATAACACACATCAACGAGAAATATTCACAAATTTAAACACTGGCAAAAGAAGTTTATTACAATAGATATTGTAAATATGACATCCATCATGATTAGACCTAGGTAACCAAGAACCATCCTATTTAAGTCCCGGTCAATATGCGTGTCATAGTATTTCTAAGAATGATGAATGTTCCTATTTAACACACATCAACGAGAAGTATTCAGAAATTTAAACACTGGCAATAGAAGTTTATTACAATAGTTATTGTAAATATGATATCCATCATGAATAGACCTAGGTAACCAAGAACCATCCTATTTAAGTCCAGGTCAATATGTATGTCATAGTATTTCTAAGAATGATGAATGTTTTGGTCTTGTTTCTTCCAAAAGCTCCGGATTCTTACCAAGGAATTTGAGCTGCTACTAGAAGGAGGTGGCTCCAATGTTTTTCTTTCTCAAGAGAACCGCAAAATAATTTAAGCCTGATTATATCAGAGACAAACTATAAACGCTAGTCTTTGTAATCTCATCCCCTAGATGACAGTTGGATCAAAATCTCTCCCTTTTTCTCCAATCATCTTCAACCCCACTTATTTACTTATTTAAAGGCAAGAAAAGCAATAGATTAGTAACACCCAAAAAAGGTGCACAAAGCAGACAAGATGTAAACAAGGGCACCATAAGGCAAACAACAAGATGAGGGAAAACACAAAACACTCCCTCCCCTTACTTGCATCCTAACCAATTGAAAAAATCTACTGTAAATGTGGCACATCCTCTATACTCTTTGACCCACTGCATAAGCTCTACATTGTCAAAAGCCCTCCTATTTTTCTTTTTCTAAATAGCCACGCGCCCCGCCCCCCACCCAAAAAGGAAAAAAAAAAAGAAACAAAAACAAAAAGCACAAAGGAGTGGCTTTCATGCTTTATTTCATGCTGATGAAAAGTCGATGCCAACTGAGTAGAGTTGTTTTAATTGATGAATTTAGCATCCATACAATTCCAAACAAGGAATAGTCTTGCCTCATAACAATGAAGGAGTATATGCTCAACAGATTCTTCCTCATATTTGCACATAAAACATCCATTCACCAAAGTCCACCCTCTCCTCTTTAATTTATTCATTGTCAAGGTTCCTTTCCAAACTACTTCCTAAGCAAAAAGGCTTAATTTTGTTGGAACCCAAGGATACCAAGTAACAGTCACTGGAAAAGCTCTGATCTCCCATGCTCCAACTAAGAGTATTAGGATTTAACTGATAAGTTGTCACTCTTAAAGGCCATTCACACCGCCCTCCTTAACATCTCTTCTTACAGAATTCCCTTGCAATCTTAGAAGGAATGCTTCAAAATCATCCACCTCCTAGTCAAGGAGTATTCTTTGAAGGAGCTATAACATACAACAACAATAAAGAAACCCTCAAAGAAGATCCCCACATTATATTTTGTCCTAAAATTTTAGTCCATAACCCTCACGTTTCTTCCCTAAAACTTCCATATAAGAATTTGCTTCCAAAGAGATTCCCTTTTAGACATAAACCTCCAATACCACTCACTAGGAAAGCCTTGTTCAAAGCAGAAAGATCACAAATGCCCATCTCCCCTTTCCTTTTTTTTTGCATACAAACATTTGACTAATTCACCAAGTGAGGCTTTTCTTAAAGAATTACCCCTCCCCCAAAAGAAATTCCCTTTGGATGTTTTCTAATCTTATGCCCACCCTTCTTTGAACAATAAGCAGTAACATGAGACAAATGAGGTGACTCCACAAGGTACTATTAATCAGAGTTAACCACCCCCCCTTTTGTCAGATATTGTAGCTTCCACATTGCAAGTCTTCTCTGAAACCTCTCTGCCATATGTCCTAGACCACCTTCAATTTGTAGGATATTCTCAAAGGGAGAAGCAAATACATGGGTGGGAGCATCCCCACTTACGGTCAGTAAAGCCTCCACATCAGAAACACCCCCAATAAGAATCAACTCACTCTTTTCCAAAGTTATCTTGAACCCAAAAATGGTCTCAAACCACTTTAAAATCCAACTAAGATACATCATCTAATCTTTGCATGCTTGACAAAAAATCAGGGTGTCATTAGCAAATAAAGGGTGAGACACTTTGTCCACCCCCTCACCACCTCTACCACCCATCTTATAGCCCAAGATGAAACCCCCCCTCCCCTGTTGTCTTAATAAAACAGCTAAGAGCGTTCATCATATTCACGAATAATAAGGAGAAAGAGGGTCTTTTGGCCCCTTAGAACTTTGAAAAAAGCCAACAAGAGTACTATCAACAAGCACTAAGTACCTAAATGTAGAGATACACCATTAACTTATCCAAACCATTTTTGACCAAAATTCATTTTCTTCAAAACTGCAAGAAGGAAACCTTAATATACATGATAATATGCCTTCTCAATGTCAAGCTTGCATAAAACGCTATTAGAACTACCTTTCAATCTCCAATCAATGACCTCATTTGCAACCCTTCTATTATTGTAATATTTTTCCTTGTTTTTTTTTTCACAGGAAGAATCAACAGCAAGCTTTTACATCTGAAAATCCTTGAATGCATACTATTGTTTTTCCTTTTTCCCATTCCAAAAGCATAACAGAAAAGAAATGGGTAGATCGAGACTACATTGGGAAATATTTGTTTAAGTTAGAAAGGTTTTATGATCAAATTAAATTTCAACCTGTGATTCATTTAATAAGTAATAGAAAAATCAGCTTCTTCCATTAGATGACCAAGGAAAGAAGTGAAAATGATCTAACATAGAAGTTAGATAAGGATGATAATTTTTTATTCTGTACAATCAACCCCAACAAGTTTGGTTGCTTTAGCTCTTCTCTCCCGTATTGATGAATCCCCAATCAACTAGACTTTGAAGTTCAAACTGGTTGTGATTAGCATTGAAAATTTTTCTAGAATGATTCCTCACTTGATTAATGTCCTATAGGTATGTAAATCATCTTTGCTTACATTAAGAACAATGATCTACTCTTTGTAGTATCCACCCAGACTCAATTTGTTAAAAAAGAATGTCGCATAAGAAAAAATTTTGCATGAGAACATAGAAAAGCAACAAAAAGAGAGAGATAATGTATTTAATCAACAATCCAAGCTATTTGACATTATATGGAAGGTATGAAGAAAAGATTAGGAGCCAACAAAAGCATATTAGATCATACTTTGAGATGAAAAAGTTCAATAGTCTAATGGTAAAATATATAGCTTTAATTAAAAGTGACAACAAACAATAATATCGTCATGATAACAAATGAAAATCATTTGTATTAATGCAACTTCATGAGCAACAACACTTGGCTGGGAATTGACAGAACAAAAGTTTGAAAATGGTTGATTACCCAAGGAGAAAAACATATTGTCCTGTCAAGTTGTCAATATTTCTAGTCCTTTGCAATAAAACCAGTTGAGGAAGTATGGCAACAGCTTCCAAGTATAAGGAAAATGCCCACAATACCTGCTCAAATATATTGGATGGAAGTATTTACGAAAGTTAAAAAAAATAAACAAAAAATGAGGCACTGTGATAAATATTTGTTTCCAAAAAAGGAGAATATTCAATGATACCATTTCTTTTCATTTTATAATTACTAAATATATCAATGTGGTCTTCTAGTTACAGAGAGGATTATAAACAGTAGACTTTTCTGAGAACATATATAACCTTTGTATATAACAATAATTAAATGGAACAAAAATGCATACCTCTAGGAAAGTGAACTTCTCATTCATAACTAGGGCTAAAAGTAGGCAAGGAAGCACAAGGAAAAAATGGCGAAAGGTGTCTTGATCCTTATCATAAGATCTTCGAACAATCTTGTGGTGCCTTATGTACCAAACGATTGAGAACGAGCTTCCCAAGAATATTAATTTCATTACAGTATTATAAAGTGAGATATAATCAGTAAATATATCCAAATAGCGAGTTGCAAAAACAAGAGCATAAAGTTCTTGAGTCTTTAGAGAAATTCCTGCATAAAATGGAGGAGCCAAATATCATGGATTAAGTCAAAACAGTTTGTTACAGCCAAAACGTAGGAGCGACCAGATTAAACACTGAGGTGAAAGCCAAAAGAACATATTGCAAGCTAATTACCAATGAATAAATTACAATAGCACACTAGTCCATGTACACAAATATTAAAAAAGTTTTAACCACATAACAGCAATGCTTATGTATATTGCAATTTTCAAATCCAAGTAATAAAAAATTACTAAGCAAATGAAGTATGACCATTTCAAATAATCAAGTTGAGGATAGGGTTACACATACATAAACACGCAAATCCATGTAACAATATGTTAACTAAATGTCAAGGTCTATACACACACAATTTAAGTGAAAATTTCAAATACTAAACACGAGAGTCACAAACCATATATGCACACATCCATGTAACAGATATCCTAATAACAAAATATCAAGCCATGTACCTATAAATTCAATATTTCAAATTCAAGTAACCCAAAATTACTATCAGCAGCTTAAGTATCACAATTTCAGTAAGTCAAGATGAGAATCAGAAATTTATCTCTCTAATATAAATCCTAATAAACAGATGATCCTAACAAGATAACTATAGACAGTACCACAGAAAAATAATTCTTCAGCTTATGGGTGATCTATTCAACTGTGTTAGAGATCACTTATAAAACAAGAAATTAGTAAATAATAAAAAAGAATAGATGAGTTAAGCTTAACTGCAAGATTTTATGTGCTAATGTTGCATGGTAGATAATGTTTCTAGTAAAACAGAATATATCATATGCTGGATCCAACTTTTCTGAGGAATCTTCAAGATTGGATGTATAGATAGTGGGAGAATTCTTCAGAAATAGTTAGGTATGAGATGATGGGTTAAGTAGTAATGAACAAAATGGAGTGTTAGTGTGAACTTTTTATTATAAGTTATCAACTTATTTAGGAGCGGTTTTCACAGTTAAAGAGATGGGTAAATTGACAGCACCACAAAAAGTGGTTTTTTTTATTTTTTTATTTTTTTCATTTTTCGGAAGCAGTTTGCAAGAGCATTCCAAACTTAGATCATGTCATGGTAAGAGGCTGGAGCTTGACTTATTGGTGTTGCTTATGCAAAAGGAAGAGGAACTAGTGCATCACCTTCTTATTCATTAACCAGGTAGCTCTGGAGTTATGGTCCATGGTGTTTATTGCTTGGATCACTAAGATCTGGAAAGAGGTACCAGAGTTGGAACACAGTACACACACACACACACACACACACACACACACAATGCATGAGCTGTCCTCTATATTTGGCCTAGTGCATCAGGAAAGAGAGGAATAAGATGACTTTTGAGGGATATCCCCAGAATTAAAGAGCATGGGATGCTTCCTTTACAATCAATGCTGAGATGGTAGGTGACTTGTGGATTTAGTGGATAAAGAGATATGATTTTCCTTTTTTTTTTCATTCCATATACAGTTGAGATTGCTGCTTCTGAATACATTTTTGTTGCACATGGGTTGCTCCTTATGTAGCACAGTTTTAATCTAATTTCTTTGTTACCAAAATAAATAAATAAATGATAGAACTTGTCACTGCTAAAAGTAAAAAACATGACGATTAATTTTCATTGATATATATTGCTACCAATTGGGGGTAGGCAAGAATATCACTAAAAATATAATCTAAAATTAGTAATGAAGAATCTTTTTTCGTTGTTAGGCCTTTTGCCCAGATATAGTTGAAAATACATGAAACAGAGAGATCGGAATTGCTAAAAATCTCCAAGAAGAAAGGAGGTGGCAATTTCATTTGTCCAACTTATTATATTAAGATGATAATCTCATGTCCAGATGTATATTCAGACTGCTTTTCTCGTATTATTTACAAAGATGTTGGGTCACGCAGAACATTCTTGGACAATCCAAACATTGTCACAGAGATACCATTTTCCATTAGATTCATTTAAGACCATAGCTTCAAGGAAATTCTAGATCATAATGTCTTCTAGCACAATCATGCCCTACATTCTATTTGGCATTCCACTTATTCTGAATAAACCAAATCTTCTTAACAATGCAAGAGTTCATCTTCACAAGTACCATGAAGATATCACCCAACTTTCCCCCGTCTTGCCCTTAATTGGTGCCATCCCTAACTTCTTAGGAATGTGTTCATTTGCAATTCCCTCTATCTTATTTTACCACCCATCTATCATAGACTCCTCATTTTTAGCACCATTATTTTATGAACATTTTGGTAACCGCCTATCATTTCACACCATAAAAGCAAGGTTGGCCTCACAACTGTCTATAAAATGTCTCTTTAAGTTGATGAGAGCACTTGTTTATCAAACAAAATTCAAAAGCATTTACCCACTTCATCAGTACCCTTTTAATTTCATTGCCCTTTTTAATCAAGTCATTTGTATTGATGATCAATCCATAAAAAAATAAAACAAAATAAAATAAAATAAAATAGAGAACAGCACTATCTGTATATCTCCTAGTCATTAATATTCAAAATCCATTAGATTCAAATCAAGTTCTCATCAAATTAGATTATGTTGTATGCATACCAAAAGAAAAATATAAATGCTATAATACAAACTCTCCATCGTCAACAAAAAAAAAAAAAAAAAAAAAAAAAAAAAAGGAAAGAAAGAAAGAAAAATGCTAGTCACCTAAAAATCAATTTGCTAAGAAAAATGAGAAAATATCCAAGTAATCATGATTTTGTGCCGTCCTGAGGCGATTGTTATCACAAATTTTCTCCATCCCCATAAACAAAACTGTCAAATATTTAAGCAAACCCAACCAATTATCTAAATCACACGAGTTTCTAACACTCTGATCCACAGGTACATAGTCCAGACACAAACCTTCACAGACAACAATGTGAATGACATAATACTTCCATCATATCCCACGCTTCTCAGAGCATCAAGCGTTCCACCAGTGTTTGGTTTCTCAGAAAATGTAGGGAGATAAAAGAATATAAACGGTCAGGTCTCAATATATCGTAATTTCAGTCCCGTAAAACAACCCCACTTATCTTTATCTGACCGGAATTCAACAATTTCCAATAAAACATCATAGAATTAGAACCCAAGATCTAAAAATCATGGTTACTCTTTATTGCTGCTCTTATCTCAGTTTTTTCAGCAACCCAACGTGGCGAATCAATGTAGAGATCCGAGACACAATAGAAAAAAGAAACAGCAAAATGATAAATAAATAAGAAAAAAATGAACAAATGAGAGAGAGTAGTGACCTGCGCATGATTTGATGGTGTGAATTTTGAGAAGTAAAACCAGGACACTGGCCAGATGGGTCATGTCCCCTGCTAATCTGAAAATGTTCATTTTCCCTTTTTATTTTTGCTGAGTGTTTGGATCACCGGAGAATTATGGACTCCAACAGACCTACAGGAAAAGCTTTCCCAGAGATCCGACTGATCCAACCAAACCAAGGACGGAATTTTTTTTTTGTCTTGGGGTTTTTAGGATTTTCCTCTCTTTTCTCTCCTCTCTCTGGTTTTTCCTTTTTCTCCTTTTTAGTTTTTCTCTATAACTTCCCTGGAGCTTAGGAGAGTTCAGGAAGGCACCACGCAACGGTAAAGAATGGATGGTAATAAACCCCAGCCTACCCCACTCCTGCTCGCCATGTGACTTATTGGATACTTTTATCATTTTAAAAATAGGCAAAATTATTCCTGGATTTTTTTTTTTTTTTTAATATTCAACAATTCTCTTACTTCCTTTCCGGATTCATCCCCTTTGCTAAATAGTAAATACACTCATTTTCTCATTTTAAATTTTAATTTTAATTTTTTTTAATGAATTATAATAATTCTAAAATTCACATAAAATGTGTACTTTAAAATAAATATTAAATTATAAGAAATAAATATAAAATAAATAGATGATAATTTTCAAATGAATAATATATTATAAATTATAAAATTAATTAAAAATACAAATTATATGTTTGTTTTTTAAACAAGAATAACACTATATTATTACTATATACATATATATCATGATAATGGTTAATAATATGTTATTTAAAGTGATTTATCAACCAAAATGTAATTCTTTTTTTCTTTCTAAATACATAAATAAACCAACATTTTTTCATTGTATACATTTACTTTTCCATTACCATGCGAATATTCTAGATCGATTTCATCTAAATTCTCATTATAATTGATGCATTTTTTTAGTTTCAATTTATTTTTAAAAATGATTTGGAAAAATTTATTTTCTAAATGAGGAAAATTAGAAAAATATAATTATATGTAGAGAATACGTTGACATAATTATTTTATATGATATCTTAATCACAAGTCTTTTGAATCACCCAATAAGATACATTATCTCAATCTTATGAGATATCATTATATCTTTATTGAGAATACTTATTCCTATTAGCCTCCATCAATGATGACCTTATCCATAGGAAATATATAATCACCTTATATACTGGTCAAAACCTCCTAATAATTTCAGCATAGACTTAATATCCTTTTAAGGTTGAAAGTCTATATAGTATAGCAGTTTGGTGAATCATGACTATTTGATAGTCAATGTCATAATTCACCATAGGTCTTATCCAATATGTAACCATACACACTAGTACACTCACCATGAGAAATTCATCCCGATAACCAAGACCGATCATTCCTCCAATTAGAAGTTAGTATACTATAACCTTATATAGATTGTCTAAGTTCATAAACTAATTGTGAATAACTTATTAATTTTACAAGGAGCCTATGACTTGAATATTCTATGCAACTCCTATTACACTCAAGTCATATATAATGTAAATGATGGATACATAAGTAAAAACTCAAGTTTAATTTTCTTACATCATGTCTTGCTTTTAAGGATTATATCTCAACACCGACTCAATTAGTTCCCCTGTACTTCAACCAGCTACACCAAAAACACTTTTTTAAGACCAGATCAAGGAGAAAAAACCTCAAGAAGGCTTCCAACACTCCTTAGAAACCCTTTAAACATATTTTTGAAAGAGTTAAGCCTGGGTTTAGAGAAAAACATGAAATCTTATTTAAGTATTATTACTTATATGAGCATTCAAGTCTACATCATTTGTATTGTATTATGTATTTGACTTGAGTGCATTAGCAATTACACAAAAGATACAAGTTATGAGCTCCTTGCAAGTTAATAAGTTTAACGACCAATTTATGGACTTAAGTAATTCATCTAAGGTTGTAATATACTACCTCCTAATTGGAGAGATGACTTATCTTAGTCAGAAGTATGGATTTCCCGTGGTGAGTACACTAGTGTCTATGATTACAAATTAGACAAGATTTATGGTGAGCCATGACATTGGATCGATGGTAACTATTGTTATGATAAACCCTTAAAAGTATGACATGATGTAATAGAATAAGTTCTAATTAATATGTTTATATATTGTGATTTTTTGTTTCCTTTTATATCTTTGATTGTATTATTTATTATTTGAGCATTCACGCCTACATCATTTGCATTGTGCATGACTTGGTGCATTAGAAATTGCATAAATGAAATAAGTCACAATTTCCTTTCAAGATAGTAAGTTGTTTACAATCAGTTCATGGAATTAGGTAATCCGTATGAGACTATAGTGCACTAATTTCTAATTAGAGAAATGACTTTTCTTGGTTATTGCATTGGATGAGTTTCCTATGATGAATGCATTAGTGTATATGGTTACACATTAGATAGGATTTATGGTGAATCATGACATTGATTATCAAGTAATTATGATTTATCAAGCCACTATACTACATGGACTCTCAACCTTAAGAGAATCTTAAATCTGTTTTGAAGTCATCAGGAGAATTTGACTTATGAGTGAGACCCTAAGGTAGTAATATATCCCCTATAGGTTGGGTCACTATTAAAGGAGGCTGGTGGCATTAGATATTTTCAATTAAGACACCATGATATCTAATAGGATTGAGATAATGTGTCCCTTTGGGCGATCTTGAGGACATGTGATCATGAAATCTATTATTATAGTAATTCCTTAAGTGGAATTTGACATATGTTTTTATAAGTTAAAGTATGTCAATTAATAATATAGTAGGAGGAGTTACAACTCAAGGATTTGAAAAGTAATCTTAAGAGATTGATAACATATATCTCATTAAATAACAAACACTAGTTCATGAGGATTATTCATGTAGTGGATAGTAATTCATGGACTCAAGTTGTATCTCATTGTAATTTTATAGGATATTGGAGTGTTGTTAACTCTTTGTAGTGGACTATTAAGTTAACTTTAGAATTAGATTTTTGAAGAAGTTAGTATTTTCCTATGGGTCCTAATGGTCCTCACTTGAGCTCTTGATTCATATTGGCTCAAGTTTAGAGAAAAACATGAAATCATCGAATTTTGAAAAGTTAAGAGTATCGCTAGGTTGATAAAGATAGCACGTGCCTATGATCTAAAGGTACACTAAAGTTATTATATTACATAGACTCTCAACCTTGAGAGAATATTGAGTTAGTGTCGATGTCTTCGACAACTTTAGCCTATGCATGAGATCTTAAGTTGGTTATATATTGCTTAGTGATTGGGTCACTATTGATTAAAGTAGATGATAATAAATATTCTTAATAGATACCATGATATCTCATAAGATTGAAACAACATATTTCCTTGGATGATCTTAAGGACTTGTGACCATTAAATTTATGTTTGCAATGATTCCTTAAGTGATATTTGATATATGTCTTTTATGGACAAAATTATATCAATTGATCATAAAATTGAAGGATCTAAGACTCAAATATTAAACAAAAATCTTGAGAGGTTGATATATGTTACCTTGTTATATTATGAACACAAATTTATGGGAAGCTTGCATGTAGTAAATAGTAGGTGAGAAATTGATTAAATTAGATTTAATCAATTTTATTTTGATGTGATTGTTGGGATTGAGACCTAGAAAGTATGACATGATGTAAAAGATAGAGATTCATTTATAAATTTATTTATTTATGTTTCTTGGTCTCTCTTTATTATACCATTTGCATTAATTGGTTATTTGAGCATACACGTTTCACATCACTTGCATTGTTCATGACTTGGGTATATTAGGAGTTGTACATAAGATCCAAGTTATGGGTTCCATGTAGAGTAATGAATTGTCCATAATCGGTTCATGAATTTTGGCAATCCATTTGACACTGCAGTGCATCATTTACTAATTGGAGGAATGACTTGTCTTGGTTATTAGGATAGTTTTCTCATGACGAGTGCACTAGTGCATGTGATACATATTAGACTGGACCTATAGTGAATCATGACGCAAGACTATCAATTGTCATGATTTACCAATCTACTATATTGCATGGACTCTTAACCTTGAGAGGATATTGAGTCTATGTTAAAACCAACAAGAGGCTTTAACTTATAGATGAGCCCTTAAATTGGTCATATATCCATATAGATTGGATTACTATTTATGGAGGTTGGTGACAACAAGTATTCTCAATAAAGGCATCATGATATCTCATAAATTGAGATAGTGTGTTCCATTGGGTGATCCAAAGGACATGTAATCTAAAAAATTATGGTCATAACATTTCTTTTGGTAGAAATTTGACATATGTTTCTTGGAGTTAGAGTATGTCAATTGATCACACAATAAGTGAGACATGTAACTAAAGGATTGGAAATGTAATCTTGATAGGTGATAATACTATTTTGTTAGATTATGACACTAGACCATGGGAAATCTGCATGTAGTGGATGGTAGGTCATGGACCCGAGCTTCGTCTCATTGTTATTATATAGGGTACTAGAGTGCAATTGATTCTTTTTAGTAAAATATTGAATCAACTTCTAAATTAGATTTTGAGGGAGCTAGTACTCCTATGGGTCCCAATGGTCCCCATTCTAAGCTCATAAACCATGATGACATGGTTTATGAGGGTTGGATTGACTTTTAATTCTCTCTTGTGCATAAGAGCATTTTGATAATTGCTCAAAGTTGCACAAGGAATAGTGAACAAGTTATTTGTATTAGGCTAATTAATTATTTAGATGACTATGTATGATTAATTAATCAATCAAGACCTGTTTTAGGTTAGATTAAGTGACCCAAGCCTTAGTGGACTCAAGTCACTTAAGCCCAATAAAAGACCCCATAAATCCCCCCTTAGGACTAGGGTTTTCATCACTTTTTGGTGAGAGCCATCTTCCACTTCTAGAGAAAGAGAGCCTAGGATTCCTCTCTTCTAAAACCCATACTTTGGAGAGCCAAGATTGTGGTTCAAGTCATTAAGTGAAAGATCTTGAGTATATAAGACCTCTATATTCTTCATTCATCTTCACCAAGCGAAATTGATTTGGGAACATCCAAATCAAAGGTAAAGTTTTCTATTGACTTTTCTCTAGATCCTAGAATGTTAAAATTTTGATTTTTTCTTTCATTACATAAGATCTAAACACCTAGGGTAGTTTGCATGTAACTATACAATCCAGGCTATGGGAACGAAGAAATCTAGGGTTCCCAATAGTAATGTATTAGAATGTAGTTTACTCTCTTTAATGGAATGTTGAATTAACTTTAAAATTAAATTATGAGGGACTCAGTATTTTCCATGGGTCCTAGTGGTTCTCACTTGAGCTTATAGTTTTTTGCTAGCACAAAAATTTATGGGGAATTGAGTTTAATTAAATATATGTGTGCATAAGTCATTTTAGTAAAAACATAAAATTACTCAAGAACTTATGATTATCTATTCTAGGTTTTCTAGTTTTGACTTATTAATTAATTGGAGTCTATTAGAGTTAATTAATTAATTAGGATCAATAAACTAGATTACATGACCAAACCTATGTTGAGTCTAAGCCACTTAAGCCTACAAGAAACATTACATAAACCCTATTAGGATTTAGGTTTAGTTTCCCTACTTTAGTTCTTCCATCATTCTCTAAAAACCCTAACCACCTATTTCCTTCAAGATTATGTAGTCACCTTAGTGTCAAGGATCAAAGACCGAGTCTTCATGATCCATGTGTCAACCATAAATTGATTTAGAAACATCCACATCAAGGTATAGTTTTTGTTTTTTTTTTCTTTTGAAAAAATGTATTTGCTTCTTATTATACTTGGGTTTAGTAACCATAGGATCTTAGATGCATGCATCTATGATCCTTATCCTAACTTAGCAATATTCTCCTTTTTATGATGATAAAACTAGGCTATTTAGATTTTTAATCAATACTATCAAGGCTCAATCAATTGGTACCAATATTATTTCGAAACAACAAGACGAGATTCCTTTATCTATCAATTCTATTGAACCACATCAATTATCATTTTGATACTAAAGAGCCATTACAATGTAATATGTATAAATTAATGATATTTAATGAAATAAAATCTTTCATGTAGCTTCATAATGAGTGTACACTTATAAAAATCACATTTCTTATCAACCGACACAAGATAATTAAATTTAATATCCCAAATCATATTTTATATATATATATATATATATATATATATATATATATATATATATATATATATATATATATATATATATATATATCAATTTCTTCAATAAAATAACTTTAAAATGTCTATTATACTTCTAATTTCATTTCTAATAGTTTTATTCTTATATTTCCACGAGTTTTGAACAATTTTTGGTCCATTGATATTTTATGTCAACATATCCACCGATATATCCGTAAAATCTAAACACTAAGCTATTTTCATCCTTGTAAATATAATTCCAAAAAGCATTGATTATAACATTTTGTTTTTTTGCTTTTCAGGAAGTCTACTATGCAGAGATTGTTTAACCAACTATATACCTTTCATGGTTTCCGACTATAATAATTATATATTCTATATAACTTTCCGAATTTAAAATTCTCTTATTTCATAATCATTTTTTTTTTCTAATTTTATATATTAGAAAGGAAATTACAAATTCTTTCTTATATAATTAAATTTCTCTATGATTTTATATTTTGAATTATTGCTTATATAATCATTTCTACAATTTCTTATATTAAGGATAATTTATCATTTAACGAAAGTTTAACTTTTAGTATTTATTTAGATGCATTTCTTGTTTTTTTTTTTAAAAATAAAATAGTAATAATATTTATATAAGATATAATAATTCTTAGAGATTGACAGTTAAAAATAATCGTTTTAAATGTTTTTTGTTTATTTTAAAAAAGTGAAAATAAAAATAAAAATAAATCCAAACCACAATAAACGTATAGTTTAAATTTTTTTTGCATATCTATCTTCCTAATTTCAGGTATTGTGATTGATTGTTTGAAATTGAATAAAAGTATGACCTTTTACTCATAGTCATAGGTTAAAGTTTTAAAGTCGGAATCATGTTTCAACAACATGCAACATTTGTGGCATCAAGCAATCTTTTTGTGGAACACTAAAAGTACATTTGACAGTGATTTTAGGAAGTGTTTCTAATATTTTTATCACTTAAATTTTTTTATCTTTCAAGTATTAAAGATGATAGAAACACTTTCTAAAATTACTAATAAACACACTCTAATATTAATAGAAGGAATTCTCAAATTTTTCATTTAGGAGTTAGAACTATCTTTATTTATTTATTTATTAAGAATTTATTTGAAGATTTATTTATGTCACGATGTTATTACATGATGGAAAAATCCCTAGAGTGCAATCACTTATTATTATTATTATTATTATTATTAAATATCATTGACATCATCTTCTAGGACATTACATGAAACATATATTAAAATTAATTAGTTAAAAGAGATGAAATAATCTCCAAATTTATGAATGTAATTCTTCTCAAGTTTTTACTTGAAAAGTAATCAATTTTTGACATAAATGTTCTTTATCATTTTAAGTATTTACATATAAGTTTTAAAAGATAGAGTTAATTTTATAAGTAAATAATAAGGACATTTTTGTTCAAATGAGACTAAAAAAGAATAAAGGGTTAAATTTCAAAAAATGGGTTTTGAATGATTCTTTTAATCGAAAAACCTATATATTATCTAGGAGAAATTTTCTTCGATTGTAAGGACTATATTCAATATAATTTGTTTTTGTGATCATTTTGATCAAGGCTACCTATTAAGCCCCTTTAGCATATTACTTAAGCTTATAGACACCATCTAGTCTAAAGTGTTGTTTTTTTTTTTAAACTAAATGCTAAATGTAATTTACTTTCAAATTTTAAATGATATTTTTAACTTTTTATTTATTTATTTTTTAAAAAAATTTGACGAAATAGACAAGGTAAAAATATTTGGCATTTTTTTTAATACTAAAATTTAAATAAAATAAATTTTAAAAATAAATAAATAAATAAATAAAGAGAGCTAAGTGTAGTTGGTACCAAGCCCCATTAGGTAAGCCACAAATCAGCATCAAGTGCCATTGGATTAGTCTCCACTTATTATTTTTTCTTTTTTCTTTTTGAGCTTTTATTTATATAAATTAAAGGGTTGATAGACAAAAGCAGAGATACTCTAAAATGTGACTAATTTAAGCATCAGTGTCCACATTTCGATCCCAGATATCATCTTGATCTTTTATTATTATCATTATCATACATCTTGTTTCTTGGAGATCACCACTCGATTCAAACCCAAATTACAGTGGAAGGAATAGCTATTAATAGTTTCAAGTTTCAACATCATGATGCTTGGGATGGCGTAATTTTTTGGGCACCATCAATTAGCTTCATGGTTGGCTTGTTTACATTAATGGATTTCTTGCTTACTAAATCCTTCTTGGTTGACCCTAAAATTAGTTATATTCATAGGATGTATTATTTCATTCACTACTCATTATTACTCTATCAAATTAACCTCTCCTCAAATTAATTTTTGTACCTAAAAGTAATATTATGCTACATACATATATTTTTCATATCTAAAGCCATCAATTTCATCAAGTCCTTTCGTATTGTTGAAAACGATAATGTACTCATTTGTCGCTACCAAGTTGTCACAAAAATAAATATTTGATAAATCAAAGTAACCTTTCATTACAAATTAATTTTTGTACTTAAAAAGTAATATCTTGCTATGTAGTTTTTCATATCTAAAAACGATTAATTGATCGGATATAACATAAGATTGAATAAGAAAGAGGATATTATATCATATCCTATATTTAGTTGGTGATGTGATAGAATAAATTATCTTATCATTTATCTTATCCTATCTTCAACCTAAGATGGGATGAGATAAATAATAGGATATATTATCCATCATTTTTTTTTATTCATTTTACATGAGATATATTAATCTTATACTAAAATATGAGATATAAATATCTCTCATATCATAAATTTATTTTTATATCAATATTTTTTTATATACTTATTTTGCAAAATGAAAATATTTTATTATAAATTAAATTTTAAATTAAAAAAGAATAATTTAAAAATATTTATAAAATAAAATAATATTAATATTTGAAATATAATTTTTTTTATATATTGAACAACATAATGTAAATTTTTTTTATTAATAAAATTTATATTTTAATCATGAATATTATTAAATATAAGAGAAATTTTATTTTTTTAAATAAAAAATATTAAAATGTTATAAAAATTTTATTTTAAACATTGAAAATATTATCTATTTCATAAATTTTTATTTATTTCATAAATTAAATATAAATATATTATAACATAATATTAGATATGCTACTATATAAATATCATGTTTATAGGATATGTATATCCAATGATAAAATCATATCTTAAGATATTTATTTCCTATCCAATGAGATATGATATCTAACATATATATACCTTATCTTATTATAAATTGCATATCAAACATTGCCTAAATCTTTTCATATTATTGAAAACAATGATGAGGGTATTTGGTAAATGAATTTAATAACTAATATGATTTGATAATTTAATTTAAATTATTAAACATATTAAGTATATTTGATAAAATAATTAAACTTAAAATTATCATTTAAGTCATCAAGCACTTATCAAGCTATTAAATATTAAGTTTATGGATGACACCCTCCTTTGTAATAAAAGCCCATATTTCTTATAGTGAATCATCGTCCATTTGTTTCAAATGTGTGTTGTTTATGTTAAGGAGTATGATATGAATATCGCATATGTTAATTAACGAATGTATAAATCGTATATTTATCATATCATATGCTGAAATCATGATTCGATCATTGAATCGTGACTTGATAAATTTTCTGGTTCAATGATCGGTTTAGTTATAAAAACATTGGTATCTCAAGTCACCGATATTGTAAGTCTCTACAATGCATGTGCGGTTTCAAATTACAATCCAAATGCTTGTAAAGCTCAATCCACTCATTTCCATCGAGTGTTTAACTGCTCACTGGCTAAATGCTTTCAGGTTTCAACAAGCAAAGATATCAACAGCAGAATCCACCTATCTGTTTTGCATATTGACAGGAAAAAAGGTCATCATCAAGCAAGTATGCTGGCTAAGTTTAAAACATGACATTGCGTAAAATTTGTTTCTTAAGCAAATTCCAGGAGAAAGCAAAGAGCCCACTTTCTCATTGATCTTTTACCATCTACCTATTTTTCTGTATGCAGTCAGAATGCCCTGCAACCACCTCCCATCTGGTGCGTCAAGGCATCAATTTCCTCGCCGTCTTCCATACCAAGCTACACATTCAAATCGAGACCAGAGATGAGAATCGCCATATTAAATAAGTGGTATTATATACATTAGAATGCCACATGTCCATGGTGAAATGGCCGAATAATATCGACATTTATCCCAAGCACATCCACAACCTATAAAAATGCAGGGGTCACAAGCATGGTATGAATGAGCAGGGAGACCAGAAGCTGAAAGGGTAACTTCCTTGTACTTGCTCATGTGTTCACTGAATTCCTAAATTCATGTCTCCTGAATTTTAAATAAGTTTTGTCGAGATTTAGGTGTGAGAATGTGTAGTAAATATTGCAAAGTTGAGAAAAATACTTGCTCGGGAGTTTGTTTTGCAGTCACACGGTTACCATTGTAGACGAACTGCATAGTTTTGTAATCAAGATTTATTCGCTGACAATACGCAACCAAGAGCCTCTGTAATGGGGTAGAGCGATTGATCCTGAAATACAGCTGACGCCCGTCCTAATAACACAGAAAAGGATGAGAATAGAGGGCATATCACTGAAACATATTTTTATCTTGAGAGATCATGAGATGACCATATGCATATCTGAAGCTTAACGAGTAAAGTAAACCTAAGATATAGAGACACACATATAGATGCCTCTATACTAATAAAAGCAATGAAGGCAATAATTTTTATTATCAAAAAGAGAAAATTTAAGAGTAAATTACAAAAAACCGATCAAAATCATTCAAACGTGCTTATCATGTGATTTTCTCCATCTCTATTTTTAATACAAAAGGATCGACATTACTTCACAAATATTTTTTTGGGCCAAGTTAAGGCATGGGTAAAAGCACATGAGTAATCTTTGTAATTCACTCCAAAAGTAATAATTTTTTGAACAAAATCTATTAAGTGCTAATCCATAAATCACTTAATTGATTCTCGATATTTTTAAGTATGTTTTCTAAAACTTTGCAAAATACTTTATTTGTGTGAAGAACAAGCTTTCAAGCATTAAAAAACACTTCTCTCTTCAAGTGACTCTCCAATGAGTTCTTAGATCCAATTTGGATGATTGTTGAGAAGTCAAAAACATTTTTCCTTTTTTTTTTTTTAAGCTCAACAAGAGTTTCTATACCTGTTTGGCTATTTGTCCAAAAAGCTTATAACTTAAAAAGGAGCTTAATATGGATGTTAGGAAAATATTACTTGTCATAGAAACTTAATTTTGGCTTATGCAAGAAGTTTTATCATGTATAATGTTTAAAACGATGTTGACTTCAACTTTAGTTTCCAATAAAAGCAAAAAACCATAAGCTATCCCGAACAAGACCCCTAGAATGTCAAGGTCACAATTAATATCCAAGCATATTTATAAATTGTGAGAAAAAAAAGTCAAAAATTATTTATGGAAAATTTGGGTTAAGATGCTTTCAACTTTTGAAACAAATAACTGCAAAACCTTCAAAGTTTAATATATATTAATCTTTAATCATAGAGCATGAAAATTAATTCGGATGTTCTATTCATATTTTATTTTGTTTATAGTGTTTTCGCAAGAAAATCCTATGTAAAAATATAATATTTAATTTCTACTCTGTGCTTCTAATCAATCCATAGTTATATAAGATGAAAAAAAGACGTAAGGCGCAAAGGCTTCATTAAGGCCTAGGCACAAGGCACAACTCAAGCCATGTCAATATTCTAAAATATTGTAAATCTCGATATGCAATTACTCATCATATAGTCATGTCATCAAATATGATCCAAAATTCCAATCCACGTAACAAAAAAATCAAGATTCCAAACATGTAAAAGAAACATCTAATAAAAACTAATAAAATAACGAAAAAATTTAATATAGACAATAACAAACATGGACAAGGTGCACATCTAACAAAAACTAATACAATTGTAAGAAAATTCGACATATAAAAGAAAAGGAAAGAGATAAGATGTGAATCCCCAACAAGACACACACCTTGGCCATAGTACAACTAAAGAGTCTTGATGGCCCAATGCCTCATTTTATCTCTCCCAAGTCTTAAAGCCCAATCGAATGTCTAATATGACCTTACTATCAATGTTACGAACGATAAAGGTGATTGGGCAATGAAGTAAAATGGCTTATAAAAGCAAATTACATGATGCTTTACCTTGAACCTAAAAGTCATATCCCATACATCTTTCAAGCTCTCATCATGAAATCATGGTAAATTTTCCAATTAACTCTGAAATCATGGAATAATTCCGAATCCCAAAATTTTCACTGTGGTCCCAATTCTAGTTCCTGGTCACAATTTTAGAGGCAAAAGACAGTGTCCAGACTCCAGTTCAATTCATAAATAGTGAAAATGATTGATCCTGGGTTGGCTTTCAACAGCACTTCTGTGATGGAGGAGCTGCTGTAACCTAAACTGAAGAGGGGCTGCAAGTTTCAGAGACATGCAAGTGATAGAGATTAATTTGAAGGTTGATATAAATATGACAGAAACGGATGGGGTGAGGGTGGAGCTGTTTCCTTAAGGTTTTGGGGTTGTTTTTGGGCATGCCTCAACATCAATCAAAGTATACCGGCGGCCATTAACACCAAACAGCCAATCCAAAGTACAAAAAATTTCTTTAAAATGCCCCTATGTTTGCATTAAATCGCCTCCTGTAGCAATTTCCGAAATAAATCATTTTCCTTTACCCAACTATTCATTCAGATCCTCTTTTAATCCACATTTTTTCCAACTCAAAATTCGCGCCAACCTTTTAGCAGACTAATTTGTTCCAAACAAGTCATTCTTCACAAGACAAAAACCAAAGCCACAGGTGCACCTGTGTCCCACTCAAAGCCCTCAGACGTTGTTATCTCCTTTTTACAGAAGGAAACCCAAAGCAGGTGTATGAACAAGAAACTATGAGAGATGGTCAACATGGTAGAAGCATAGATGCTACTGAAGTCAAACAACTAGCACCAAACAAACATTTCATGGTAACAAAACCAAAACAAAATCACACAAAACCCATATCTGAAAACCAAAGGGAGCTTGAAAATCAAAGAAATGTGGACAAAAGAAAGCAATAAGGTGCACCTGACTCTTCACTTTGACTTCGATAGTGGACTGATCCAGGGGCCTCTTGGCTGGTTGAGGCATTTTGAGTGGTGTGGTGTGGTGCGGTGCTTCCCTCTGCAAACTTTGCAGTGTGGGAAAGAGCAGAGAGCAGAGAGCTGAGAGAAAGTAAAGGAGGCGAGCAAGTGACAGTGGGACAGTAGCAGTTTCAAATTTCCTTGTGACAGCAGAATGCACTATTTTGGCCTGTAATACTTTCTTTTTTAATTAATTTTTGGGCCTTGCATGGATGCCATGTCTGGAAATGATTACAAGTTTTAAATTTTTTTGTCTTTATTTTTTCTATTTTTAGGTGTCTTTTTTACCAGTTATAGACCATGGGACCCATTACACAGGAGGTAACATCAATACGATTTGAAATTTTCATTATAAATACTAATTTTTAAGTAACACAAGTCATCTCTCTCTCTCTCTCTCTCTCTCTCTCTCTCTCTCTCTCTCTCTCTCTCTCTCTCTCTCTCTCTCTCTCTCTCTCTCTCTCTCTCTCTCTCTCTCTCTCTCTCTCTCTCTCTCTCCTCTTTTTCAAAAAAATAAAAGGGGAAAAACAAAACTATTTTCAAAATAAAAATCCTTTTTTACCTCTCTTTAAACATTTTTCCTATAAAACTATCAAACTATATATTGCAAGGAAAATTAATATTTCTTTTGTGCTATAAATTTAGAAGGATAAATATAATAAAAAAGTTTTCACTTTTCAATTTAAGATTCATCCTTTTATTTAATAATGACAATAAAAAATTATTTTTTATTTTATATTCTTAATAAAAATAGAATATTTCCAAATAATATCTTTGAGTTATTTTTTTATTATTTTCACTTGTTTTCTGATAACAGTTTTAAGAAATAATTATACAAACATGTAAAATAATTAAAAATAAAATACTAGATATAAAAATTATTTTTAAAAATATTAAAAATATGTTAAAAACATTTTAAGTTTTCAAAAAAAAACTTTTGTTTTACAAAAATCAAATAATAATTTTCAAAAACAATTTTTTTTAAAACTATATTTCGGAATTGTTTTCGAAAGCGGTTACCAACAAACCCTTAATTATTTGCATAAAATCAATAACATGTTGAAGAATCACAAATAATACAAAATGATTATAAAAACTAATCATCTAGACAATAAACACGTCAACATCTCACGTTAAATCTATAAGATAATACTAGTGGAAGACGTTTCTAAATTCATTGAGATTATGTACTTGGATCGTGTCTTCCACATCTGAAACAAGTATTGTAACCTCAAAATCACTCACTAATGGAATGTAAATAATAAGTAATTTTTTATATATCTTATCGTTTAGACTAGAGACCATAAGCCTATTTATACCCCTTATTATTTTATTTTATTTATTGGCCTATTACTAATAAATAAATAAAAAATTGGTCTCTACACATTTCCAAAATAAAAATCCTTTTTTACCTCTCTTTAAACATTTTTTCTATAAAACTATCTAATTATATGTTGTGAGGAAAATTAATATTTCTTTTGTGCTATAAATTTAGAAGGATAAATATATTGAAAAAGTTTTCACTTTTCAATTAAAGATTCATCCTTTATTTAATAATGAGAATACAAATTTTATTTAAAAACAGTTTGACAATAAAAAACAGTTTTTTATTTTTTATTCTTAATAACAAAAAAAAAAAAGGAATATTTCCATATAATATCTTTGAGTTGTTTTTTTATTGTTTTCACTTGTTTTCTGATAACAGTTTTAAGAAATAATTATACAAACATGTAAAATAATTAAAAATAAAATACTAAATATAAAAATTATTTTTAAAAATATTAAAAATATGTTAAAAACATTTTAAGTTTTCAAAAAAAAACTTTTGTTTTAAAAAAATCAAATAATAGTTTTCAAAAACAATTTTTTTTAAAACTATGTTTCGAAATTGTTTTCGAAAGCGGTTACCAACAAACCCTTAATTATTTGCAATGTTTTTTAATTAGCAAAATGTAGTTCCAAACGCCCATTATAAAATCAATAATGTGTTGGAGAATCACAAATAATACAAAATGATTATAAAAACTAATCATCTAGACAATAAACACGTCAAAATCTCACGTTAAATCTATAAGATAATACTAGTGGAAGACGTATCTAAATTCATTGAGATTATGTACTTGGATCGTGTCTTCCACATCTGAAACAAGTATTGTAACCTCAAAATCACTCACTAATGGAATGTAAATAATAAGTAATTTTTTATATATCTTATCGTTTAGACTAGAGACCATAAGCCTATTTATACCCCTTATTATTTTATTTTATTTATTGGCCTATTACTAATAAATAAATAAAAAATTGGTCTCTACACATTTCCAAAATACAAATCCTTTTTTACCTCTCTTTAAACATTTTTTCTATAAAACTATCTAATTATATGTTGTGAGGAAAATTAATATTTCTTTTGTGCTCTAAATTTAGAAGGATAAATATATTGAAAAAGTTTTCACTTTTCAATTAAAGATTCATCCTTTATTTAATAATGAGAATACAAATTTAATTTAAAAACAGTTTGACAATAAAAAACGGTTTTTTATTTTTTATTCTTAATAACAAAAAAAAAAAAAAGAATATTTCCATATAATATCTTTGAGTTGTTTTTTTATTGTTTTCACTTGTTTTCTGATAACAGTTTTAAGAAATAATTATACAAACATGTAAAATAATTAAAAATAAAATACTAGATATAAAAATTATTTTTAAAAATATTAAAAATATGTTAAAAACATTTTAAGTTTTCAAAAAAAAAACTTTTGTTTTACAAAAATCAAATAATAGTTCTCAAAAACAATTTTTTTTTTTAAAACTATGTTTCGGAATTGTTTTCGAAAGCGGTTACCAACATGCCCTTAATTATTTATGGTTTTTTTTTTTAGTTTTTTATTAGCAAAAAGTAGTTCCAAATGCCCATTATAAAATCAATAACATGTTGGAGAATCACAAATCATACAAAATGATTATAAAAACTAATCATATAGACAATAAACACGTCAAAATCTCATGTTAAATCTATAAGATAATAATAGTGAAAGACGTATCTAAATTCATTGAGATTATGTACTTGGATCGTGTCTTCCACGTCTGAAACAAGTATTGCAACCTCAAAATCACTGATTGATGGAATGTAAATAATAAGTAATTTTTTATATCTCTTATCATTTAGACTAGGGACCATAAGCCTATTTATACCCCTTATTATTTTATTTTATTTTATTTATTGGCCTATTACTAAAAAATAAATAAAAAATTGGTCTCTACACATTTCCAAAATAAAAATCCTTTTTTACCTCTCTTTAAACATTTTTTCTATAAAACTATCTAATTATATGTTGTGAGGAAAATTAATATTTCTTTTGTGCTATAAATTTAGAAGGATAAATATATTGAAAAAGTTTTCACTTTTCAATTAAAGATTCATCCTTTATTTAATAATGAGAATACAAATTTTATTTAAAAACAGTTTGACAATAAAAAACAGTTTTTTATTTTTTATTCTTAATAACAAAAAATATATATATATATATATATTTCCATATAATATCTTTGAGTTGTTTTTTTTATTGTTTTCACTTGTTTTCTGATAACAGTTTTAAGAAATAATTATACAAACATGTAAAATAATTAAAATAAAATACTAGATATAAAAATTATTTTTAAAAATATTAAAAATATGTTAAAAACATTAAACTTTTGTTTTACAAAAATCAAATAATAGTTTTCAAAAACAATTTTTTTTTTTAAACTATGTTTTGGAATTGTTTTCAAAAGCGGTTACCAACATGCCCTTAATTATTTATGGTTTTTTTTTTTTAGTTTTTTTATTAGCAAAAAGTAGTTCCAAACGCCCATTATAAAATCAATAACATGTTGGAGAATCACAAATCATACAAAATGATTATAAAAACTAATCATCTAGACAATAAACACGTCAAAATCTCATGTTAAATCTATAAGATAATACTAGTGAAAGACGCATCTTAATTCATTGAGATTATGTACTTGGATCGTGTCTTCCACGTCTGAAACAAGTATTGCAACCTCAAAATCACTGATTGATGGAATGTAAATAATAAGTAATTTTTTATATCTCTTATCATTTAGACTAGGGACCATAAGCCTATTTATACCCCTTATTATTTTATTTTATTTATTGGCCTATTACTAATAAATAAAATAAAATTGGTCTCTGCACATTACAAAGCTCATACAGTTAGTCTATATATAGATATAAAGATGCTTTAAAGATCCATCATTAACTTAATTGATAAAAATTATTTAGACCTAAAAAATAAGATAGCTTAATGTACAATGTGTTAATATATAGGGCTCATAATCACCAAAATATCCAACATAATATGCATGAAATATGATCATTGGTGTTCCTAAAAAACATATTCAACCAAAATAAAAACAATTTAAAAAGGTCAAGAAACAAAAAGTAAAATATATTTTGAGAGAAGAAAGGGTAGTGAAAGACAAAAAATATTTAATAGAGAAAATGATCGGGATATATAACTTCAAACTATGCACAATAGTCACAATAGTTTTTTCTTTTAAATTTATGAAACTATCAAAACAAGAGTAGGTTATTCATATATTATAAAAAATGACACCCAATCTACTAATGTGAAATAAATTTTATCTTATCCTCTACTTTGAAAAGGGAAAAATTTAATCATTTAAAAAGTTTTCATTATGACACACTGTAGACCTCTCTTTGGCTGCAGGAGAATGAGCTGGGCATTTTTTGTAAAAGTGGGGGATGACCTCTCCATGAGTGCTCAAAGTTGCATGGGACATGTGGCAAGAACACACCACCACATCGCCATGGTGGTGGTTGAGATGGGACTTTTTCTGAACAAAAAACAGAGGAGTGGATGGGGGAGCAAAGAGTTGGTGGAAGCTGAAGAGTGAGCTGTTTTTGGGGGGAGAAAAAGAGGAGGACTGTCGATGGGTGGGTAGATATCTAAGGGATTGAGAGAGAGATGTGGATTGAAGGGGGGTATCTCTGCATTCTTTTGGGGTAAAATAAAGAGTGTTAGAAGATGTGCAGAGCTTGCTCGAGAGGAGATCTTGTTAATCCGTGGGAAGGAAAATAGAGCTTGAAGCCAAGCAACTCTTTGCTTGAGGGGAGTTTTCCAAGTATGACTACTGTAGCTTCTTGTTTCTCATTTTTACGCCGCTTTACTCACATTTTCAACTGTTTTTTTTTTTTTTTGCATTGATTTGTTGGTTGGTGTGGACATCAGGGGCACTCGTTTGCTTTGCTAGATCTATTCTTCATGTGCATACTCTGTTTTGGCTTTATATTTTGGTATCTTTGTTTTTCTCTGGTAAATACCTAATGCACGGATCTTTCCCTAAGTTTGATGCATAAAAATCATGTTTTTGTTTCCTATGGATTCCATCTGCTCCTAGTTTTTTTTTTTTTTTTTTTATCAATCTATGAAACAGAGCTAAGATTCTTTGATGCTTGGTTATTTGTTTTTTTATGCTTTGCTCCTGTTTCCGTTCTTCCTTGTATTACTCTGTTTCTAGTATCTTTGGGTAAGGATACAATAGTTATGGTCAAGCAACCATTAAGAGGTCTTCGTACCCTTGGTATCCGTCATCATTTGGTTGGCATGTCGGAGAAGTATTGCATGGGACCAGCAAGATATAGTTAGACATTTCTAGCTGCAGAGTGATATCTTCACTTTCTTGTTGAGTACCAGAATTGGTGGATTGGAGATCTGATCATTAACGAGAATGGTGAGCCTTTTGGGTTGAATGAGGGTCTTTCGAGAGTCTATAGATAATGGGCACTTGATTTTGAAGTTGATGGTGTGGGTGTTATAAATCTTCATAGATGCATGGAAGTGAAGCCCGAATGTTGGCTTCTCAGTGGAAAGACCGATTTTGGAGAGTTTATTCCTCAGCAATGCAATAAAAATAAAATCAGGGAAATGGGTTTTAGTATGGAAGGAAAACCAAAATGGGGAGCAGAGTTTAGACCATGAAGTACAAAAAGCCTTGACGTAGCTGTTAGAAATGAGCAGAAAGCTCAACTCGGTTTTGCATTCTTTATACAGTTCATAATGTGTTATCTGCATGAGAACATGGGAATACAGAAAATGGTCACCATCCATTGAGCGGAGATGTGTTATGCTCGAGATGTCATCAGATGGCTGGATAATGCACTAATCCATTTTGCTTCCAAGTTTAGGGACTACACACAAGAAGATCTATCTTCCTTTCGCCTATCAGCCAACTTCTCTTTGTATCCACAACCCACGTACCATTTAAGGAGGTTTTTTTTTTTTTTTTTTTTTTTTTTTTTTGTATTTTGTATTTTGTATTTTGTTGTATACAGTACCGATTTGGGTGGCGGTGATGATTGGTTTGGAGATTGGGTGGTCAGAGGATAGATGGGTAACAGGCCCAACAGGTCCTAGTTCAGGAGAGTGCCCAGTTTGATACTACAGTACCACCACACCCTCCACTCGGTCAGTTAGCACCATAACCTATACCTTTCACTCTGCATAGTCAGATTGAGGTTACCCCGCCTCCTGTCACATTGCCTATCCCGACCTTAGAGGACACATATGCACATATGGATAGACTTGAGTAGAGGTTGAGGTAGATGGGGGCTTCAGATGGAGCTATTACTTGGGAGGATTTTAATGGAGCACCAGTGGCCAATTTACCGGCCAAGTTTAGGATGCCTGAGATTGAGAGATACACGGGTATTGGCTGTCCTTGCATCCATTTGAGGCTTTATAGTACAGTTATGATGGCCTATTGTCACGGACTTAGTCGTTCACTAAGCTCGTGCGGCACTTAGACAAGCCAAGACGCTTGATCTTGCTAAGTCAGCCTTGTTCCCCCAATGCTTAGCTCGCTCGGCTAAGACACTTGCGACTCAAAAACTTAAGAAGCTTGATAGGCAACTCCTTAAAGAATGGAAGCTCTATTAACTCAAGAAAGCCTTTACAAGTGCTTGGATGCTCACTTACTTGGTTAGAAAGTGATTTGGGTGGTGCCTTGGCCAAATGAGGCCCTCACCTATTTATAGGCACCAAGGGAACTCTCTGGAACCTTGGAGGGTTCCTTACAAATCAAGAATATTCTAGAACATCCTACCCTATTCTATGTACAACCCTATGTACAAGAATATACAAGAGATTCCTAGAAGTCTCTAGAAAGCCTTAGACTCCTCTCATGCCTTCCACCATAGTGTAGAGATGTGTGGACATCTCTAGGCATTTCTAGAACCTTCCACACTCTTCCCACCAATGGCTTAGTGTAGATGGCTCTAGGAGTCTCCATAAGCTTCCCTCATCCTATATAAGCCCATGAGGAGGGTCATTTGAAGCATCCTGTGACACTATGGACTGGATGAGGCCCAGATGGTTATGTTTTTCCCTATGTCCCTGAGTGGCGCAACACAACATTGGTTTGCTTCATTTGATGTATCATGCCACCGGACTTGGGATGATTTGGCCCAGGAGTTCTTGAGACAATTTGCATTTAATACTGTCATTGATGTTTCGAGAAAAGAGTTAGAGGCTTTAAGGCAAAGGCTAGAGGAATCAGTCACCTCATTTATCTCCCGCTGGAGGGAGAAGATTTCACAAGTTATTGATTATCCTTCAGAGAAGGATCAGATTAGTATGATCATAAGGAGCTTGCAGTCTCGATTTGCTAGGCACTTAATGAGATTTCCTCATACGGATTTTGGATATTTGGTATAAGCTTTATATGGTATAGAGGAGGGCATAGCTAGAGGATTATGGTCTGAGTCTTCCCCTACACTCTAAGGGGAAGAAACCTTTTGGAGGACAGAGACCAAGAGATGTGGGTATTATTAGTTCAGCAGGGTTGAGACCTCTTAGACGCTATCAAACAATTGGATAGACTTTTGGATTCTACTACCCACCACCACCTCATATGCAGTATAGGCCACATATTCTCTCCAGATCCATGACTCCCACTTATTTACATCCAGTCTTACAACTTGTTTTCACTGCATAGGTCTCAGAGAGACCTCCCACTTTATACCCTCGGCCCCGAGCCCCATAGACTACTATTCCTTTTGTGCAAAGATTGACACGACAGTTCTTCCAACTAGGTATGCCTTTGAGCCGAGCTTTCCAAAAGCTCATGGAGGGTGGTTTGTTGACTCAGTTAGCTCATAGGCCTGTACCCCAACCCGTGCCACCTCGCTTCAGGATGGATTTACATTGTTCCTACCATTAGGGTCCAAGACATGACACAAACCATTGCGTTGCTTTAAGGCATGCCATTTAGGACTTGATAGATCATGGTTTGGTTCACTTGGGTTAGCCAAGTGTAACCATTAACCCTCTACTAGCTCATACTTCGCATGCAATCCCTCCGCCAGCCGACGGTATACATTTCATAGATTTCACCAAGCCTAATGATCGCATTCACATGCTAAGTTGGGATGATTATGAGCCAGAGCCCATAGTAGTGGATGAGAGCTATGAGGTTGATGGAGTGGTCTCAGACTCACAGGCATCTGCACCATTTAGACTGGTCCCTAACATGCCACCATTGCAATTGACCACGGTTAGGTCGTTGATTCACCCATGTTATAACATTCAGTCTCTGTTTATATTGAGTCAAGATCCTAATGAGACGGTTGCTCAGAATGTTCAGTATGTCATCCGTGGGGAAAGGGTGGTCCGACAGCAGCCTCCCATAATTGCTAGACCTTTAGAGAGTGACGTCACTCGGGAAGAGACCAGATAAGAGGACAATGAGATTTTGCGGCAGCTCTAGAGCACTTAGGCCCGCATATCCATTTAGATTCTTTTGGCATCATCTACATCCCACCGGGAGGCACTAGTCAAGGCATTGAGTCAGATATGAGTTGAGACATCTACCTCTCATGAGGGATTGATCTACATGTTGACAGTTGGCAGGGCTACATGCATTGTCTTCTCTACTGATGATCTACCCCTCTACATTTTTGTTGGCTGTTCCGGGCAACGAGTTCCATATGTCATTTTGGAAAATGGCTCTACCCTGAACATTTGCCCGCTAGCTATAACAGTCGCTCTTGACTTCGGACCTTTAGACTTTGAGTCATCTTCTCAGACAGTTCGGGCTTATGACAGTACACGCATAGAGGTTTTGGGTACATTGACATTGGATTTGCAGATAGGTCTAGTCACATTCTCTGCTTTATTTCAGGTTTTGAGGATTCCCACATCATTTAACATGTTACTGGGTTGGCCTTGGATCCATAGAGCATGAGCTATACCATTTTCCCTTCATCAAAAGGTGAAGTTCATACATGAGGGCAAAGTCATTACTATACAGTTTACTAGAGACTCTTATTCTACTTCTAAGCTAGTATTAAAGATTAGTCATGGCAACGACGACCTATTTCTGACTGGCTTCACCTTTGACAAGATACAGACTATGGAGGTTGAGCAGTTTTGTAGAGATCATGTAGCACTTCCCTTTGATGAGCATGGTAGTACAGTGGTTTTGGACATGATGAGATCCATGTATTTCTTACTTGGCTTGGGTTTAGGGCGTCGTTAGCATGACTCTAGAGAGTTTATTGTCGCAGTTGATCACGATACTCCTTTCGGTCTTGGTTTTGTTCCTACGAAGGTTGATTACAAATACATGGAACTTCTACGCAAGGAGAGACTTAGAGCTCGTTTGCTCCACATGCTATTTGATTATCTTGTTCGCTCATACAGAATGAGCTTAAAAGATTATTTCATGAAGGCACTAGAGGCACAGGTGCATTCAGAGAGGATCACTAGTGGAGTTAGTGTTGGTTAGGAGACTGATGTCACAAGATGCTTCAAATGACTCTCCCCATGGGCTTATATAGGAGGAGGGAAGCTTCCAGAGACTTCTGGAGCCATCTACACTAAGGGAAGAGTGTGGAAGGTTCTAGAGATGCCTAGAGATGTCCACACATCTCTACACTATGGTGGAAGGCATGAGAGGAGTCCAAGGCTTTCTAGAAGATTCTAAGATCTCTTGTACATAGGGTTGTACATAGATTAGTGTAGGGAGTTCTAGAATATTCTTGATTTGTAAGGAACCCTCCAAGGTTCCAGAGAGTTCCATTGGTGCCTATAAATAGGTGAGGGCCTCATTTGGCCAAGGCACCACCCAAAATCACTTCCTAACCAAGCAAGTGAGCTTCCAAGCACTTGTAAAGGCTTCCTGGAGTTAATAAGAGCTTTCATTCTTTAAAGAGTTGCCTACTAAGCTTCTCAAGCTTCCGAGTCGTGAGCGTCTTAGCCTAGTAAGCTAAGCATTAGGAACAAGGCTGACTTAGCAAGATCAAGCGTCTTGACTTGCCTAAGTGTCACACGAGCTTAGTGAACGACTAAGTCCGTGACACTGAGCTTCAACGTCTAGTTCGTCAGTTATAGTTGAGTGACGAAGCTTCTGGCACTTCCACTTCTGTTTTGGTTACTCATTTGTCTCCGGATCGTACAAGCCTATTGATGCTTTATTTCCCAGATGAGATTGATGAGTATGGGACATCTGCTGAGATTGCAGACACGATAGATGGGGCTATTCCGCGTGATGAGTATAGTGATGAGATGCTCATGGTAGACATGAGTCAGATTACTGATGATGTTCATCCAACAACGACTTCTCCACTCTATTTGTTTGGGGTACTTGCTATCGAGATGGTTGAGGATGTTTAGCTTGTCCCTACTCCTGGGCTGCTTATTGTTGTTACTCCTGATGATGATGTATTTGTGGGTGTTACTAGCCCAGTCGTGGTAGAGTCCAAGCATGTGGACCCACCACTTTCTTTTGATGTACTGTTAGGATTTGTTTCCCGTTCTGATGATGTACTGACTCTTTCTTCATATATGGATATGAGTCTTTTTTAGTATTTGCCTTTCTTTTATGACATCACTTTATCTACACCTCATTCACCCACATCACAGATATTTGATATAGATGATGAGATTGTATAGCACGATTCAGATGAGGACTCTTCTTCTGCTTCTGATTCGAGTCCTAGCGATCAAAGAGTTTCGCCTACCATAGGAGACGCTGAGATTGTTGATTTTGGTACAGTAGACCAGCCTAGGGAGTTGAGGATTGGATTGGATTTGTTTATAAATGAGAGGGATGGTCTTGCCCAGTTGCTTAGATCACATTTGGATGTTTTTGCATGGTTTTATGAGGACATGCCAGGCCTTGATCCATTTATAGTCTAACATCACTTGCCACTTTTGCCTCATGTCAAACCAGTTAAGCAAAAGTTGAGGCGATTGCACCATCCCTGGAGTTTGTAGGTGAAGGAGGAGATTCAGAAGCAACTTAGTGTAAGATTCTTATTAGTGGTTGAGTATCCTGAGTGGTTGACCAATGTCGTCCCTGTTCCCAAAAAGGATGACAAGGTGAGAGTCTGTGTTGATTTCTGAGATCTCAACAAGGACACTCTTAAGGATGATTTTCCTATCCCATACATTGACATGCTAATTGACAGTACAACAGGTTATTCGATGCTATCCTTTATGGACAGGTTTTCTGGGTATAATCAGATCCTGATGGCTCTAGAGGACATGGAGAAGACGTATTTCATTACTGAGTGTGGTACTTACTGCAACAGAGTGATGTCGTTTGGTTTGAAGAATGCAGGAGCTACCTACTAGAGAGTAGTGACTACCCTTTTCCATGATATGATGCATTGGGATGTCGAGGTTTATGTAGACGACATGGTTGTGAAATCCCAAGATAGAGCAGATCACTTGGCAGCTTTGGAGAGATTCTTTGAGAGGATTAGATAGTTTAAATTGAGATTGAATCTTAAGAAGTGCACTTTTGGAGTGACTTCCGGGAAACTATTGGGATACATGGTCAGTGAAAGAGACATAGAGGTAGATCCAGATAAGATCAGAGCCATCCTTAACATGCCTGCGTCGAGGACTAAAAGAGAGATAAGAGGTTTCTTGGGTAGACTTCAGTACATCAATCGATTCATCGCCATATTGACAGATATCTACGAGCCCATTTTCTGACTCTTGAGGAAGAGTCAACCTACTGTTTGGGATGATCAGTGCCAATGTGCATTTAAAAGGATCAGGGAGTACTTGTTGTCGCCTCCAGTCTTGGTGCCTCTTACACTAGGTCGTCCTTTACTCCTATACTTGTCGTCTCAAATATAGCCTTGTGATGCATGTTAACTCAACTTGATGATTCGGGAAATGAGAGAGCTATTTATTATTTGAGTAAGAGGATGATTGATTATGAGATGAGATATGTCATGATTGAGTGCTTCTGCTTGGCGTTGGTTAGGGCTACTCAGAGATTGAGACATTACATGACGGAGTATTCAATGCACTTGATATCTCGTTTAGATCCTCTGAGATATTTTTTTGACAGGCCTGCTTTGATTGATCGACTCATGAGATGGTTGGTACTCCTAACTGAGTTCGATATTCATTATGTCACTCAGAAGTCTATCAGAGGGAGCATTGTTGTAGATCACTTAGCCTCATTACCAGTTTCTGAAAATAGAGCGGTTGATGATGACTTTCCAAACGAGGATATCACTACAATGACTAGTTTGTTAGGTTGGCGCATGTACTTTGATGGTGCGACCAACCATTCTGGATACATGATAGGTGTTCTACTAATATCCCCTCATGGTGACCATATTCCTAAATCTGTTTGTTTAGCGTTCTCTTATCAGAACCCTACCACAAATAATATTGTTGAGTATGAGGCTTGTATCTTGGGATTAGAGACAACTCTTGAGCTTGGGATTAGACAGATGGAGGTATTTGGTGACTCTAATATGGTAATGAGATAGGTTCAGGGCTATTGGAAGACTAGAGATGTGAAGTTTAGGCCTTACCATGCATACTTAGAGTTGCTAGTTGGGAGATTTGATGATTTGAGTTATACACATCTGCCTAGAGCGCAGAACCAGTTTGTTGATGTCTTAGCTACTCTAGCTTCCATGATTGGTATTCCTGTTGATATCGTTGTTTGCATTTTACTGATTGAGTCGAGATTAGTTCCTGTCTATTGTTGCTTGATTGATGAGACATAGTTGGATGATGGTTTGCCTTAGTACCATGACATATATCAGTTTTTGAGACTTGACATATATCCTAAGGTCGCCACGACCAAGAATAAGAGAGCATTAAGATAGTTAGCCACCTGGTTTGTGATATGTGGGGAGATATTGTACAGATGATCAATTGATGGGATGTTACTATTATGTTTAGATTGCGCCTCTGCCAATCAAGTGATAAGAAAGGTTCATGCGGCAGTCTGTTGACCACATATGAGAGGACATATGTTAGCTCGTCAGATCATGAGGATTGGGTATTTCTGGTTGAATATGGAGACAGATTGTTGCTAGTTTGTTCAGAGATGTCCAGAGTGCCAAATTCATGGGGACCTTAATCACGTACCCCCTTTAGAGTTACATGTACTGACTTCGCCATGGCCATTTTCAGTATGAGGTGTAGATATTATGGGAAAGATTTCACCAAAGTCTTCTAGATGTCATGAGTTGATCTTGGTCGCCATTGATTACTTCACCAAGTGGGTGGAGGCTGCTTCATATGCGAGATTGACATCATTTGGGGTCGCTAGTTTTATCAGATCACACATTATCTGTCGCTATAGAGTCCCTCATGAGCTAATTTCGGACATAGGAGTACATTTCAAAGCAGATGTTGACACTTTATTGCAGAGATACGACATCTAGCATCATAAATCATCTGCGTATAGGCCGTAGACTAATGGAGTGGTAGATGCTACAAATAAGAATATTAAGAGGATCTTAAGAAGGACGATTGAGACTTCTCGAGATTGGTCAGAGAAGCTTCCATTCGCATTGTAGGCTTATCAAACTTCTTTTCGCAACTCTATAGGAGCCACACCTTACTCCTTAGTGTATGGTATGGAGGCAGTGCTATTAGTTGAGATAGAAATGGGTTCATTGAGGGTAGCATTGGAACAATAGATTTCAAAAGCAGATTGGGCCCATACTCGATTAAACCAGCTCAATCTCCTATATGAGAGAAGATTGAGGGCAACAAACCATGTTCGTGCCTATCAGAGGAAGATAGCTCGTGCATTCAAAAAGAGGGTCAAGCCTAGACCGCTATAGAGAGGTGTCTTGGTTTTGAAGGTCATTAGGGGATTGATCAGAGATCCTATAGGGAAGTTCAGACCCAATTGAAGCTGACCTTATTTAACCCTAGAGGGCGTTGCATGGTTGATGGATCTAGATGGAAACCGATTCTTAGAGCCAACTAATGTAGATCAACTAAAGAAGTATTATGTTTGAGACCTGGTCGCAAGATGTGTGGCCATCATTTTGGTTAGCCATATACCTTGTTATTCTCTTTTGACATACAGACCGTAGCTAGCCCATTGAGCTTCGCATGTGCATCAGAGCCTTTCTTTTTTATTGCCTTGCTTACATTTCTAAACCAGGATATGGGCCTTTTGGTGTATGCATGCTTCATTTAGGAGTTTCATGAGCCTTGGGCCTACGGGCACATCTTTCTCTCATTATTTTTCCTACCATCACAATACTGCATTCCATCATATCTCATTGGTTGTATTCTTTATCTCTTCTTCTTTATTCTATCTACTACTTGTTTTGCTTCATATTCTCTCCACTCTGAGTGGTGATCCTCTTTAGTTAATTACATAGAGGATAGTCACATCATTTCCACTATCTACCCTACTGACACTGATTCAGAGATCCTTAGTTTGAGAAGGTCATCTTGTTAGAGAGAGTTTGTTACTTTAGCACTTGAGAGTGTGTTTATCCATTATTGATATCATCTTTGGGGTTCATTTTTTTATGTTCAGGGTATGTGCATTTGTGTATATGTAAAAAAAAAAAAAAAAATTGAAAAAAAATGAAAAATGAAAAAAATGAAAAAGAAAAATAAGCACATGTGTGTATGTGCATAGTATTCTCCATCATTGGGCGTGTATATTGACATCCGAGGGTCACTTTATTGAGTATGATTGTTTGTGAGACTTCACATGTGAGCTTTCTGAGATCCTCTTTTATTTGTATTCACTTTGTCATATCTCTTTAAGAGTGAGATGATTGACCTTCTCCTAGGAGCTTTGGGTCGTTGTCCTTTCCATCATTACATTCATTGTTGATGTGACTTCACTCCATGTTTGATTTGAGTCGATCATCATTTTTCTTCTTATATTCATTGTTTCGCTATCATCCTTGTCATTGCTTGTGATTCATCCTATTCGCTTCACTCCCTTGTTCTTTTCTTATAATGACCTATTCCAGGTTTGATATTTCCCTTGCATCATTCTTGCGTATCTCATTATCAGTTTGATTTGCTTCATCATCTCATTATTGATATTATATTCACATTGGGCATCCTCAAGTCCATGGCTCACGAGTTTTTCTATACATGTTGCATTTTATACATGAGGACATGCATTTTTTTTTTTTGTTTTTTTGTTTTATCTTTGGGTATTTGTGCCTAGTTTCCCTTCATTTCTATTACCCTATCACCCTAGCCTACATTACATCTCGTGTCTTAAGACCACCTTGAGACCATGGGATCAGATGTCGTCTTTGATAGTCCCTACTTGGACAGGTATTTGAGATTTGGTTGATATTTAGATACACATCGAGACAATGACCTGTTTGTTATCTCCACTTACAAGATACACACCGAGACAATGACCTGTTTGTTATCTCCACTTAAAAGATACACACCGAGACAATGACCTGTTTGTTATCTTATCATGATCCCTTAGTGAAGCCTCTTTTGGGCCATTCAGCCAGGCCCACACTTTTGGATATTTAGATGTCCTCATGCTTCTTCTTCTGAGAGACACCTTTTGATATGTGGATTTGTTTCAGCTGTGGATTTGGATGACTAGGATCACACATTTGATGATGAATGATTTGAGGTTGTCCGATTTTCAGATCTACCATATATTTGATGTCATACTGAGGCATATTTTCCTTTCGATTGAGATTTTTAGATCTTCATGGAGTCACATGATCCTCATCACTCACAAGATGCATGTCGAGTTGACAGACTATTGTTATCTTATCATAATCTCCCAATGGAGTCTCTTTTGGGCCATTTAGTCAGGCTCACACTTTTTGACATTTAGATATCATCACGCTTCTTCTTATGGGATACGCTTCTTTGATGTGTGGATCTGATTCAGTTGTCGACATGGATGACTAGGATTACACACTTGGTGATGGATGATTTGGTGCCATATGACTTTTCGACCTACCACACATCTGAGGCCATACTAGGGCATATTTCCATTTTGGTTGAGATTTGTAAATCTCCATTGATTTGCATGATCATACCCATTTACGAGATACATGTCGAGTTGATGATCTGTTTTTATTTTACAATGATTCCCTAGTGGAGCCTTTCTTGAGTCATTCAGTTAGGCTCATACTTTCTGATATTGTCATGATTCTTTGATGGAGTTATCTTAGGCGCATAGACTCCCATATCATCATTTTAGTAGAGTACATGATAGATCTCTTATGCATCCCCATTGAGTTATTCTCAAGTCATCAGGAAGGACCAGATGTACTAGTTGCTATACTGGGGTATATTTTCCTTGGTTACCTACATGGTGAGATGCATCAGTTTCTATACTGGGGCATACTTCCTTTTTTTGCTATGGAGATGATCATCTTCTCATGGAGCAATTACCATTTTCTTTATTCAGCCGAGGGGTACTTATTCGCATTACTGGTCATAGTATCGATGATTTATGCTGAGATGAGCCTTCAGAGAAGCCTAACCTTTGGGTTTTGACTATCTCATTACCTATGACTCTTCAGTAGATCGTTATGTTGATGTGGTGATAGTTGCCCTAATGGACTATTTTTCTTTAGACTCCCCAGTGGATCATTCCTTTGGGATGATGATGGGTTCCTCTAGCAGAGTATCTTGAGATAGAGACATCCAGATTATTATGATACTTCTTCAAGGTTTATGATTTGTGGATCAAGATTTGTGGTGACACGCCACATTGAGGCATATCCCCCTTCATATTTTTCTCGCAGTTTGGCGTTCAAAGCCATGTCTTTAGTTCGGCATTAAGAGCCATCACCTTCTTCAGTTAGGCATTCAGAGCCACATCTTCAGTTTGGCATTTAGAGCCATGTTTTTTCAGTTTGACATTCAGAGCCATTAGTCAACTTGGCATTTAGAGCCATTAGTCAGTATGGCATTCAGAGCCACCATTGTTCTTTAGTTTAGCGTTCAGAGCCACATTCCTAGCATTTAGAGTTGTCATTTTCTTTTAGTTCGACATTCAAAGCCACACTACTAGCATTTAGAGTTATCACTTTCTTTTAGTTTAGCATTCAGAGTCATTTTATTCACTTTAGATGTTTAGAGCCTTGAGTTCACGACCCAGAGTCGTTCTTCTTATTTATGACTCAAAGTCATTCTTAGCATTTAGAACCCTGAGCTCACGACCCAGAGTTGTTTTTCTCATTTATGATCCAGAGTCATTCTTAGCATTTAGAACCTTGAGGTCATGAGCCAAAGTCGTTTTTCTCATTTATGACCTAGAGTCATTCTTAGCATTTAGAGCCCTGAGCTCACGACCTCAAGTCGTTCTTCTTATTTATGACCCAAAGTCATTCTTAGCATTTAGAGCCCTGAGCTCACGACTTAGAGTCATTCTTCTTGTTTATGACCTAGAGTCCTTCCTAGCATTTAGAGCCTTAAGCTCATGACCCAGAGTTGTTCTTCTGATTTATGACCCAGAGTTATTCTTAGCATTTAGAGCCTTGAGCTCACGACCCATAGTCATTCTTAACATTTAGAGCCTTGAGCTTACGACCCAGAATAGTTCTTCTTATTTATGAACTAGAGACATTCTTAGCATTTAGAGCCTTGAGCTCATGGCCCATAGTCGTTCTTCTTATTTATGACCCAGAGTCATTCTTAGCATTTAGAGTCCTAAGCTCACGACCTAGAGTAGTTATTCTTATTTATGACCTAGAGTCATTCTTAGCATTTAGAGCCCTGAGCTCACGACCCAGAGTCATTCTTCTTGTTTATGGCCTAGCGTCATTCCTAGCATTTAGAGCCTTGAGCTCACGACTTAGAGTTGTTCTTCTGATTTATGACCCAGAGTCATTCTTAGCCTTTAGAGCTCTGAACTCATGGCCCATAGTAGTTCTTCTTATTTATGACCCAAAGTCATTCTTAGCATTTAGAGTCCTTAGCTCACGACCCAGAGTTGTTCTTTTTGTTTATGACCCAAAGTCATTCTTAGCATTTAGAGCCCTGAGCTCACAACCCAGAGTCGTTCTTCTTGTTTATAACCCAGAGTCATTCTTAGCATTTAGAGCCTTGAGCTCACGACCCAGACTCGTTCTTCTTGTTTATGAACTAGAGTCATTCTTAGCATTTAGAGCCCTAAGCTCACGATCCAAAGCCTTTTTTTTTCCTTCTAGTTTTAGGCGATCTAGAGCCATATCTTCAGTTTAGCACTCAAAGCCATGTTTTAGTTAGGCGTTCAGAGCCATGTCTTCAATTTGGCGTTCATATCCATGTGTTCAGTTTGGTGTTCAGAGTCATGTCTTCAGTACAGGCATTCAAACCCATCTCTTCCCGTTTTAGGTGTTTAGAGCTATCTCTTTCAATTTAGGCATTCAGAGCCACTTTTCAATAGTTAGGTGTTCAAAGCCATCTTTTCCCGTTTTAGGCGTTCAGAGCCATTTCTTTCATTGGTTTTAGGTGTTTAGAGCCACTTCTACAGTTTTAGAAGTTCAGAGCCACCATTTTCATAGGCCTTCAGAGCCATTCCTCTCACAGGCTTTCAGAGCCTTAGTTTAGTTGTTCAAAATCATTCGTCTCAATCTTAGCGTCTAGAGCCACATTTCAGGCATTCGAAGTAGTGATTTTCCAGAGTTTGTCTTCCTACATTGTGTGTGATATAGCTCTTTGAGCTTATAGCTTATGTCTTGATTGGATCATTGGTGTCCTTCAATTCGTGCTCTTGTATGGTGCATGTGAAGTTTTCCTTCTATACATGTTTGTCCCTATGCTCCTAGGTGGTTCGACTACTACTCAACTTTGACATCAATATTCGAGTCACTTTCAGAGACATCTTAGAGGGAGTGTGGATCCATAGCGCAACTTTAGAGGCACCTTGAGAGCTACCTTTCTTTTAGGATTTTAAAGCCTTAAGCGAGCTTGTAAATTACTTGTGTACTTTTGGGGGTCTTTCTTTTTCTTCAATAGAGTTCACTTTGTTTCACTCACTTTTCACACTTTCTTTTCATTCTAGTGTTCATATTCCTTGCACTCGTGAACTCTACCGAAGATGGGCATATTTGTAGACCCCTCTATGGCTGCAGGAGAATGAACTGGGCATTTTTTTTTTGTAAAAGTGGGGGATGACCTCTCCATGAGTGCTCAAAGCTACATGAGACTTGACACCATGGTGATGGTTAAGGTGGGACTTTTTCTGAATGAAAAATAGAGGAGTAGATGGGGAAACAGAGAGCTGGTGGAAGTTGAATGGTGAGCTATTTTTGGGGGAAGAAAAAAAGGAGGATACTTGATGGGTGGGTAGATATCTGAGGGATTGAGAGAGAGAGAGAGAGAGAGAGACGTGTACTGAATGGGGGTATCTCTGCATTTTTTTGGGGTGGAGGAAAGAGTGCTGGAAGATGTGTAGAGTCTGCTTGAGAGGAGATCTTGCTAATCTATGGGAAGGAAAATAGAGCTTAAACCCAAGCAACTCTTTGCTTGAGGGGAGCTTTCCATGTATGATTACTGTAGCTTTTTGTTTCTCATTTTTACCCTGCTTTACTCACATTTTCAGCTGGTTTTTCTGAACATTGATTTGCTGGTTGGTGTGGACATTTAGGGCCACTCGTTTGCTTTGCTAGATCTATTCTTCATATGCATACTTTGTTTTGGCTTTATATTTTGGTATCTTTGTTTTTCTCTGGTAAATACTTGATGCACTGATCTTTCCCTAAGTTTGATACATAAAAATCATGCTTTTGTTTCCTGTGGATTCCATATACTCATAGTTTTTTTTTTTTTTATCAATCTATGAAACAGAGCTAAGATTCTTTTATGCTTGGTTATTTATCCGTTTATGCTTTGCCCCTGTTTCTGTTCTTCCCTGTATTACTTTGTTTCTGGTATCTCTGGGTGAGGATACAATAGTTATGGTCAAGCAACCATTGAGAGGTCTTCGTACCCCTAGTATCCGTCACCATTTGGTTGACATGTCGGAGAAGTATTGCATGGGATCAACAAGATATGGTAAGACATTTCTAGCTTCAGAGTGATATCTTCACTTTCTTGCTGAGTACCAGAATTGGTGGATTGGGGATTTGATCACTAACGAGAATGGTGAGAATTTCGGGTTGAATGAGGGTCCTTCGAGAGTCTACGGATGATGGCCACTTGATTTTGAAGTTGAGGATGTGGGTGTTATAAATCTTCATAGATGCATGGGAGTGAAGCCCGAATGTTGGCTTCTCAGTGGAAAAATCGATTCTGGAGAGTTTATTCCTCAACAATGCAATAAAAATAAAATCAGGGAAATAGGTTTTAGTATGGAAGGAAAGCCAAAATGGGGAGCATAGTTCAGACCATGAAGTATAGAAAGCCTTGATGTATTTGTTAGAAATGAGCAGAATGTTCAACTCGGTTCTGCATTCTTCATACAGTTCATAATGCGTTATCAGCATGGGAACATGGGAATGCGGAAAAGGGTTACCACTGTGGCAAGAAGATAGGTGGAGAAACACTCATTAGAAATCGTTGTTGCGTTTGATAAAAAAACAACAGCTTCAGTCATGGCCAAACTTGCCATCCATCGGACGGAGACGTGTTATACTTAAGATATCATCAGATGGCTGGATAATGAACTAATCAATTTTGCTTCCAAGTTTGGGGATTGCACACAAGAAGATCCATCTTCTTTTCGCATGTCAGCCAACTTTTTTTTGTACCCACAACCCATGTACCATTTAAGGAGGTTTTTTTTTTTTTTTTTGTATTTTGTTGTGCGCGGTACTAATTTGGGTGACGGTGATGAACGGTCTAGAGATTGGGGGGTCATGGAGGCCGTGGTGGACTGGCCTAGTCTACCTTGGCCCCCAGAGCAAGTTTTGCTTCCTCTGGATGACACCGTCTAGGTTCGAGGCTCATCGCCTCTGGTTGGCTTTCACAACGCTCTCCGCGTTCTTGGTTGGTAGGACGATTTGATCCAATTTTAAAGTGAAGAGGAAATGAGATTTAAGGATTATGTTTGCTTTTGGGGGGATGCCGTTGTTGCACACGACACTGACGACGTAGGTGGTGCTGTGTCACGGTGTGGCGAACTCACTTTTTTCCAGTGTGTCTAGGATTTAGCCTCATTGTGATGTATGACGCGACTGGAGTGAGGAGGCATGCTGGAATGTAGGTTAGGTACTCAATATGATAGTTGAGAACTTATTTAAAGGGCATCTCATCAGTCAAAGAAAGCTCAAGGAATTTCTCGGCCACACTCCATCGCAAGTTCTTACTGGAGCTATGTTGGGTATCATGATTGCATGTATCCGCTGTCAAGGTTGCTTGGTTGCAATCTAATTCACCCGTAGACCCTCAATTTTGTCATTCGACACTTGCATTTATCTTAGGGGTGTCACATGCACCCAATTTTTTCCGTATGGCACCGCTATGGCCCCCTTTTGGGCTTGATCGATTTTCGAGCCTTGTGTAGGTTCATCTGTGGTCCAATGTAGTGTGAGTGTGTAGTTCATTTTGGAGTGCCGTCATGGCAAATTCCCTAGTTGTTCACATCATGCTAAACTAAGGAAGTGAGGTCTCCTCAAAACTTCAGTTCAGTTGGAGTTCATAGGAGCAGGTTCGAATACGGAGCACTTGGGCTTGTTTCGATCATATCTCCCTCATCCGAACTCAGAATCATGCACCATTTTTTTTGTTGGATTTCTTATTCTTTAAGGAATATTGTATCAAATTTTGAGAATTCTTCTCAACCAGTAGACTGGATGGTCAATCGGGTCGGGGTTGCTTGCGAACGACTCTGTTTTTGGCATTTTTTGTGCCCTTGTTCAGGCTAGTTTGAGCCCTAATACTCTAGGTGGGTTAGGAGGATGGTTTTATGTCTAATTTAGGCCATTTTTTGGGTTGATTGCAACCCATCTTGAATCCATGTGGATTCTTGGCGGGCAAGGAATTATAAAGTTATGAGGGGCAGTTGCCCATCTTGGGAAAAGGAGAGCTGAATGAGTTGGGGTTCCAAGGCTGAAAGGGAGGATTTTCCAAAGCTGAAGGGAAAAGAAAATGGGGTGGTGCGGATGCTGAGGGGAAGGAAAAGAGGGATGTTTGGAAGAAAAAGTGGAATTTTTGAGAGATTTGGGTAGAGAGATTATGTAGGAGGGGAACTGAAAGCGTGGGAGAAAATTCTAAGGGTCTCTAAGGGTTTGGCACCTAGAGAGAACAAAAAAAAGAGAGTTGGGAAGAGAGGTTTGAGAGGCTTTGAGGAAAACAGAGAGAATGGGAAAAAGAAGAAAAGAAAGAAAACAAATGTCTGAGAAGAGGGAGGAGTAGTTTTGAAGAAGAAGGGATTCATGAAGAGAAAGAAAACAGAGAACAAAGAGATGAGAGAAAGAAGAGGAAAGGTTTTCAATAGGGGAGGTTTTGAGATAAGGGTTGAGAAAGCAAGAAGCGGAGAGCAAGAAAGTAGAGTTGGAATCCAAATGTATTCTTGCTTGAGATGAGAACCTGCAAGCATATTTGTTGTGATTCCCTTACCTGCTTCCTTTTATCACTCTATTTTTCATCCACTTTTGTGGCTCTTGAACATTGTTGGATAGTTTGGTTGTGAAATTGTGTTACTACTATGTTTTTCTTCCCATTTGCTTTCGATTTTCATCAGAGGGTAATCTTGGATGTGATTTCAGTTGTGCCACTAATCATGGATCCCATTGACTTCCACATGAAATGGGTTTCCATTTGATAGGTCTTTTGTTTGTTCTCCATGACCTTTTCTGTTTTTTTAATTTGGGGCTACCCATCAATAATCTGGACTTAAACCCCAGGTCTTATGGCCACATGTAGAGGTTCCCTGTGGTTGAAATTTTGGTTTGCTTCTTGGTGATTCCAGTAGCTGCATTGGGGGCTTTAGGTGGCTGAATTTTAGCTGGATTCATAGGCTATAGGAGGCTAAAATTTCAATTTGTTCCATGGGATTTAAATAGTTGTCAGTAGGAGGCTTCAAGTGAATGAAATTTCAGTTTGGTTTCAGGGGATTTAGGTGGCCGCATGTGGATGTCCGTGTGGCCGAATTTTCAGTTGGGTTTCTTGAGTTCAGGGGGGCTGTATTGTTGGTTGATTAATGAACTCCATGGCCTTAGTTTTAATAAGGTTGGGTGGCTCGGGTTTGGCCTTCTACATGGAACACGTTGCATTGTTTTGGTCAGTTCTCCTTCATTCGGGCTTGGAATTGAGTTCCTTTTTTTTGTTGGATTCCTTGTTCTTCGAGGAATCTGCTGGTAAAGTTTCAAAAATTTTCTCAATCGGTTGAACTGTTGGGAACCGGTTCAACAAGTTATGTTAGGCAGCCCCGTTTTATAAACACATTGCATTGTTTCAGCCGGTTCTCCCTCATCCGGGCTTGGAATTGAGCGCTATTTTTTTTTTTTGGATTCCTTATTTTTTTATGAATCTTCTGGTAAAGTTTAAGAATTTTTCTCAATCAGTTGAACCGGTTCCCAATTGGTTCAACAAGTTCTTTTAGGCAGCCCCATTTTATAAACACATTGTGTTATTTCGGCTGGTTCTCCCTCATCCGTGCTCGGAATTGGGTGCCATTTTTTTTGTTGGATTCCTTTTTCTTCGAGGAATATTATGGTAAAGTTTCATAATTTTTATCAATCGGTTGGACTGGTTGGGAACCGGTTCAATAGGTTCTACTAGGCAGCCTCAGTTTTAGCATGTTTTGACTCCCATTTTTGTTGTGGCTTGAGACCTTAGTCTCCAAGGCACTTGTGGGCCACCTTTAGGGTCAGATTTCGGTTTGGTTAGATTTCATGTGAGCCCACTTCATGGATGGGAAGAATGTGGGTTAAGCGAGCATGGTTTGGTTTGATGGAATTTAGAGGAATGTGTGCAAAAGAAAGCAAACCATTTATTTCATTTCGACCTACCTCCCTCCCTTTTGGGTATGAGATTTGATGTTTGATTGAGAGTGCTATTGTATGCTTGTTTTACTTGCCTCACCTTTTCCTTGCAGCGCATGGCTGGAGACCACAGGTATGCACTTCGGGTTTGGATAATGAAATTCACAAGAATGCTTGGTGCATGATTGCTATGTATATTTGTTGTGAATTTGAGCTTATTGACCAACCTCTTATGCAGCGCTTGGCTGGGGACCTCAGGTTAGCGCTCTGATTTTGACTTGTTGAGTGTTGAGTGTATGTGCATGCTAAATACCAGGCGAGTCTATGTGATTCATGTCATTTGTTTAACCCAAGGTTTGTTTGATCTTTGACCCTGTGAAACCAAGGTTTGGTTAATCTTGATTTTGATGATAACAAAACAAGGTTTAGAACTAATGATCATATTTCAAGTGTGATTAGGCAAGACGACTTCCAAAGTGGCAATCCAAAGACAAATCAAGCCAATGAGAAATCATGAAGAAGAAGACCACCTCAAAGAGAAGAGTTTTTCAAGACCAAAGCTTCTTAAGATCTCTTTGTAAGGTTGTTGGTGCACTAGGACTTTCATGCATTTCATTCTTTATTTATGCACCAAAATCATCCAAGAGTAATATTGTTTTAAATATCTTAAGAATTGGATGATTTCATGTTTTCAACTAAAACCTTGTGTTAAATGATTTTCAAACTTGTGTTAAAAGGTTTTAAGTTGAAAAAGGTTGAGTGTTGAGCCAAAAAAATGGCTCAACCGGTTCAACAGGTCGAGGATCGATTGAGGGAGGCCAAAAAGTTTCTCTCTCTCCTAGTGGCCTTCTCTTCCCGGTCAAGGTTGAACCTCAACCGGTTGAGGTCCGGTTGAGGTCTGGTCGAGGTCCGATTGAGGTCCGGTTGAGGCCCAACGGTCACTTTTCCTAACCGCTAGTCAACCGATCGACCCCTAGCTCGACCGGTCGAACCCCCAACGGCTAGTTTGATTTTTTTCTTCTATAAAAAGGCTTCAATCTTCATTGTTTCATGAGTTTAACCTTCTCAAATCATTCTTGAATATATTTGAGCTTTGGAACAGTGTTTTTGAGTGCACCATTGTTTCATAACTTGCATATCTTTAGTGCACCATTCAATCCTAGTTTTTCTTGTATCTTTGAGCCTAAAGTTCTATTACTAGGATTTTTGTGAGATCAATCTTTGTATATGTTTGAGAGGAATTTTCTCAAGTGAGGGGTATCAATATTGTGTTTATTTTGTTTATTATATATTTGCATATAATTGTCTCTTATTTTTGCATAGTTTAAATTTGTGAAAAAGAGACCATCACCCTATTTACCCACCCTCTAGGGTGATTGCCATAGTTTGGATTAGCCTCAAATTTCTAACAATTGGTATCAAAGCAAGGCTTCTTGTTAAGACTTAACCGTCTAAGAAGTAATGGCTATTCCATCAAGCTCATCCAAAATTGAAAGTTTTTCAACCACCCGACCTCCACTTTTCATGGGAACCGACTATCCCTATTGGAAAACTAAAATGACTTGGTTTATCCAATCTACTAGTCTTGATTTATGGGATGTCATTGAAGATGGTCCCCACATTCCTTCAAAATTAGAAAATGGAGTGATGGCTCCAAAACTTAAGCATGAATGGGATGAACTTGATAGAAAGAAAGTTCAATTAAATGCCAAAGTCGTTTTTATCTTACATTGTGCTATTGATAGAAATGAATTTAATCGTATTTGGCATTGTAAGTCGGTTAAAGAAATTTGGAAACTATTAGAAGTCACTTATGAGGGAAACGACCAAGTTAAAGAGTCTAAAATCAATATCCTTATGCATGATTATGAATTATTTTCAATAAAGGATTTTGAATCTATTGTTGAGATGTTTTCTAGGTTCATTGTGATTGTGAATGAACTTGAAGCCTTGGGAAAGACCTACACCGAAGTAGAGAAAGTCATGAAGATCTTAAGGTCTTTACCAAGGAAATGGGAAACAAAAGTGACGGTTATTCAAGAAGCGAAGGATCTCACCAAGCTCTCACTTGAAGAACTCATTGGGTCACTCATGACTTATGAGATAGAGTTGTACAATCATCAAAGAGTTGAAGAAAATGAGAAAAGTATAGCCTTTATGGCTATAACAAATGATGATGAAGAGGAAGAGGGTGAAAGTGAAAGTGATGAGGTAAACTCCAACTCTAACCATTTTGATTTTCAAGATGAGCTTCAAAATTTATATTTTAATCTTGAAAAACTTGGTTCCAAAAATATCCCTCTCAAGAAAAAGATTTCTTGTCTTCTAAATGAGCTCAATGAGGATAATGAAAAATTTGAAAATATTGAGAAGACAAAAATCCCTTTTGAAAAGGAAAATGAGGAGCTAAAAATTCTCAAATGGCCAAAAGACTTTTGATATGATTTTGGCAAATCAAAAATTGCATTTTTGATCAAAAGAGGTTAGCCTACAAGCCTTTCAAAAATCAATTTTTTTTAAAAGGAAACCTCTAGTTTTTTGCCTTTAACTATTTGCGATTTTTGTGAAAGAAGAGGTCACTTTGGTGATATTTGAAAATCCCCTCATGTTCTTCAAAACTCTAAATTATTTTGGATTCCAAAGGAAAGAAATACTAACCCTCTAAGACCCAAAAAATATGGGTACCAAAGGTTTCTTAAAATTGTTTTGTAAGGATCCATGCAAAAAGGAGGATATGCTTACCTTGGAAAGAACGCGTTGACAATATTGGTAATGGTATCCCTTCTAAAGCTAAATTTGCAATTGGTATCATTTTGCTAACACTTGGTATATCTTTTGGTAATACAACTTTTGGTATCACTTTGATAAAATTGGCATATTTGTTAAACCAAGGTTTTGATTTAAAAAGAAGATTTTTTGTATACCTATGTAAAATTGAATGATCATATGCTTGTGTGCCCTAAAAGTTTTATTTAATTCATGTAAAATATCTTTTTAATGCATATGTTCTCCCAAATATTTTTCCAAATCATGCTTTAAATTGAGAATGCTCTAAATATGAGCAAATCTTTTATTTGGAAACTATTCTCAAATGAAAAAGGGGGAGATTCATTTTTCATGAGAAATCATATCATGCTTATTGTTTATTGTTTTAAACTTTTGATAACATGTGATTCCCCTTATATACTTTATTGAAACTTTTTGTTGATGACAAAAAGGGGGAGAAGTAATGGTAGGTTGCTAACTTGGGAAGATATTTCAAATATTGTTTTAGCAATCCTATTCATATTGACGCTATGTGTTTTTTTGGTTATATTTGTATGCATCATATTTAATAATAATGTCTTGCCAATTTGCTAAATTGCTCTTTATGTTATTTATGTTTAATTATATCATTTTGAGCATCCTTAATTTACTCCTTGAAAGTTTCTAAACTTGAATATTTTCTAAATTCAAAGGAGCATATATTAAGGGGGAGCTTTTTAGCAACCTTGGTTTTGTCATCATAAAAAAGGAGGAGATTGTGAAACCAAGGTTTGGTTAATCTTGATTTTGATGATAACAAAACAAGGTTTAGAACTAATGATCATATTTCAAGTGTGATTAGGCAAGACGACTTCCAAAGTGGCAATCCAAAGACAAATCAAGCCAAGGAGAAATCATGAAGAAGAAGACCACCTCAAAGGGAAGAGTTTTTCAAGACCAAAGCTTCTTAAGATCTCTTTGTAAGGTTGTTGGTGCACTAGGACTTTCATGCATTTCATTCTTTATTTATGCACCAAAATCATCCAAGAGTAATATTGTTTTAAATATCTTAAGAATTGGATGATTTCATGTTTTCAACTAAAACCTTGTGTTAAATGATTTTCAAACTTGTGTTAAAAGGTTTTAAGTTGAAAAAGGTTGAGTGTTGAGCCAAAAAAATGGCTCAACCGGTTCAACAGGTCGAGGACCGGTTGAGGGAGGCCAAAAAGTTTCTCTCTCTCCCAGTGGCCTTCTCTTCCCGGTCAAGGTTGAACCTCAATCGGTTGAGGTCCGGTTGAGGCCCAACGGTCACTTTTCCTAACCGCTATTCAACCGGGGTCGCCGGTCGACCCCTAGCTCAACCGGTCGAACCCCCAACGGTTAGTTTGACTTTTTTCTTCTACAAAAAGGCTCCAATCTTCATTGTTTCATGAGCTTAACCTTCCCAAATCATTCTTGAATATATTTGAGCTTTGGAACAGTGTTTTTGAGTGCACCATTGTTTCATAACTTGCATATCTTTAGTGCACCATTCAATCCTAGTTTTTCTTGTATCTTTGAGCCTAAAGTTCTATTACTAGGATTTTTGTGAGATCAATCTTTGTATATGTTTGAGAGGAATTTTCTCAAGTGAGGGGTATCACTTGAGAGGTTGTTCAAGAGTGGGATAACTCTTGAGAAGTGTAAAGGGTGCTTGGAGCCAAAAGTCCAAGAGAGTGAATTGGAACCATAATCTAATTGTAAAGAGATTGGAAGCTTGGTTGAAGCTTCAAGATAGTGGAATCCTCACTCGGTTAGGAGGTTGAGGAGAGTGGACGTAGGCAAGGAAGTGTCAAACCACTATAAATCTCATGTTTGCACTCTCTCTTCCCTAACTCTTTTAAATTATATGCAATTGTGTTTATTTTGTTTATTATATATTTGCATATAATTGTCTCTTATTTTTGCATAGTTTAAATTTGTGAAAAAGAGACCATCACCCTATTTACCCCCCTCCATCTAGGGTGATTACCATAGTTTGGATTAGCCTCAAATTTCTAATAGAGCCATATGCTCCCATATACCTAGTTCATTAGTATAGACTAAGTTCCGGGCCTAGAGGGGTGCTACCTCGCATGAGGTACCTTCTCGATAGGTAACTTGATCCCCGACCCAAAATCTAGTTTTCGCAAACCGTTTTTTCCTGACTGGAGTCATGCTGGGGTTTTTGTTCTTATTTAAATTTTCCCCATTTAAAAATAAAAATAGAAAGTAAGTGGCGACTCCAAACAAAGTCGTTCCTCACTAGGACGAATTTTTCAAAACTTGAAAACCAGCTTTCCCTTTCATCTTTAAAATAGCAAGTCGCGCTAGTCGATGGATCGAGTGAGGGTCCACACCACCACTCCTGCAGAAATCAGTAGGGAGGAATTTTGGGCGAGGTGAGAAGGAAAACCCAATTCCAAAATGAAGACCATTAATGATGTGAAATACGCCAGCTATTGGAAGTAGTCTTCTGGACAATCATAACAACTCCAAAATATGTCCACATTGGCAGGCTCAGAGCTCGTGGATCAAAGCAGCCATTTTGCACTTGGGCCCACACTTTGCATGGCCACCTTGGCATGTAATCCCACTCCCACATCTCATCCTTTTTAATTCTTCATGTTTTGATATCAAAGATTAATTTTTCAAAATTCCAATTTTCAAATTTATTATTTCTTTTTAAAAAAAAAAACCTTTCATCTTCAAATAATTTTCCAAAAATTTCAATTTTTAAATTTAATTTTTCAAGATTTCAGTTTTCAAATGATTTCCAAAAATCCAATATCCAATTGTCATGTTTAATTTTCAAATTTGATTTTCAAAACTTCAATTTTTAAATAATTGTCAAAACTTCAATTTCTAAATTTAATTTTCAAAATTCCAAATTTCAAAACTTCAATCTCCATATTTAATTTTTAAAACTTCAATTTTCAAATTTAATTTTCAAAACTTCCATTTTCAAATAATTTTTCAAAATTTCAATTTTCAAATAATTTTCAAAACTCTAGTTTTTCTTCAAATAATTTTAATTTCACTCCAATTTTCAAATATTTTCAAATTCTGCCACTTTTCATCATTCGTTATTGATTTAGGTTTTCTTTGATTTTAAAATAATTTTTTGTTTTCCTTGATTTTTTTTAAATAAGCATGAATTTGATTTCATAATTCCAAAACAATGGAATTTATGAGATTAATTCATGCAAAATCAATTGGGTTTTGGTGGGGGCCCTACATATGAGTTTTTTCTTCTGATTGTCAACTCTACTTAATGAATATTGTTTGATCTTTGTCTTGCTCTTTGATATGCATGTGATAATTGTATTATTGTGCACTAACCTTGTTTCATGATAGCGCTTTATTACCTGCTACCAAGGTACGCTCTCACTTTCACTTTGTTTATTATTTCATTATCATGACTTGCTTTTGACCCATGATCATTTTGGTATCTATTGTTCTCCTAGTTAATTGTCATATTTGCTTCACCTTATTTAGTAGAGACCCATTTTTAGAGGTTTAGAGGGGTGCTATGGTCTTTACTGTACCTTCCCAATAAGTAACCTAACCCTTGAACCCAAGTTTGGTTTGTCATAGACTGTCTTTTCCAAATAAGGAGTCACATTTAGGGGTTTTCTTTCTTATTTTGTTTTCCCTTAAAAATAAAATAATAAAACAAAAATAAGTGGTGACTCAAAGTCTTTTATGAAAATCATATATTTTCATCAAATATATAAAAAAAAAAACGAGTTTCGTCATCAAATGGGAACGCATCGTGCGCAAATGTGGGGTCTACACACATCTTATCATACTTTCTATTTTTACTTTCATAAATTCAAACACTTAGGTCACGTTTTAGATACACTTTTTTGAATCTTATTTTTCACATGTGTTTTCACTCAAATGACGAGACTTGATATTTATTTGTGAAAATTTGATTTCTTTGAAAAAAAAAATTGAAGTCCCCACTTATTTTTATTTATTTTTAAAAAAGAAAATAAAACAAGAAAGAAAATCTTGTGTAACTCCTTATTTGAAAAAGAAAAACATTTAGAAAAATCGAATTTAAATTCGCCGTAGCACCCCTCTAAACCCATATATGCACGGTCCTACTAAACGAATGGAGGGAATTGTGAAAATTGATTAATTAATCATAAATACCAAGATTAAGGACACAGATCAATGTATACAAAAATAATGATAAAATCAAATTATAAGAATGTACAAAATGAACAAGAATTATGCAAATCGATTTATTAAACTAATTATAAATAATATATTTAAAAAATTAGTTTTTAAAGAAATTCCAAATGAGTTTATTAAAAACAAATTTGAATGAATAATTTCAATTTATTTATTTACAAAAACGTTTCAATTCATTTTCAACAAATTATTTGATTCAATGTTATTAGTATTCAATTTTCGAAAAAAGTCATTTACATTTATTGTTATTAAAAGTAATTTTATTTACAAGAAAATAATTTTTATTTACCTCTATTAGGAAAATACTGAACTTTTATAATTTTATTTGCAAAAGTATTTGAATATTTTTTTTAAAAAAAAAAAAAAGCATTTTTTTAAGTATTTAAAAAAATATTTTTTTATAACTTTAAATATTTTAATTATTAATTTTTTTTTGTAAGAAAAATGATTTTGTTTTATTTTATAGAAAACAAGACTTTTTTAATTACAAAAATATTAAAATTTAATCCAATTTTATTAATGTGAAAAAAAAAATTGTCAATGAGAAAATGAATTTTTACGAAATCATTTACAAAAATGTTTCATACAAAAAATGATTTATTGTTTGATTTTATTAAAAAAGATTTATTGAAAAAAAATATTTGATTTAATAAAAAGATATTTCAAATTTACAACTTATCCTTAAAGATTTGAAATCTATATATATAAAGTTTATCTAATTTTACTTAAAAAAAATATTTTTCAAATTTTATTCACCAAAGCATTCCAATTTGATTTTTCAATTTGAATTTTGTTTTATTTGAAAAGGACTTTACTTGCTTAAAAAAAATGAATTTATATCTATTATAATTTTATCTAAAAGGAAAGAATTTGATTTGCCTTTATCACTAAAAAAGAATATAGTCACAAATTGTTTAGAAAATGAATTTATCTTTAAAATCTTTGACAATTTTATTTAAGGAAAATTCAGTTTTGACTTTTATTAAAAAAGAATTTTTATTTAACAAGAATATCATACAGTGAACCAATAAACATACAATCTTTATTCATTCAAATAACCTATAAGCAATACATGTATTCCTTTAATAACAAAATAAATAAATATTAAATAAAAAATATAACAAAGTATGATAGAATATTTATGACAATAATATGTCTATAGAACAACAAATAAAAAAATCATCCAAACATATACACAAATTTATATTGAAACAAATACAAATAGGTGTAGAAACATATACAAATATGTACAAAAATGGGAAGACATGAATGAATAAATATGTACCCCTTCACAATATAATCCCAAGAGCTCTTAGTATCTTTCAAAATGAAGCCCAAACATGCAATCAATCTCCATACTCTCTTACCAAAATGAAAGAAAAAAAAATTACAAAGAGAACTCTCAAGATCTCTAAGAGTTGTCCCTCATTTTACTTGTTGTAAGTGATCTTTTTATCCCAAATCAGGTTCCACCAACTTTCTACCCATGCCCATACCCTACCTTCAACCACTCCACCTGCCTTCATGCTGCTTTTCTTGCTCTCAGCACAGTACCAAAACACAACCCAATTGCAAGAAAACCTAATATGAATAAATTCCAATAGCCTAAATCAATAATTCTTAAAGCCCAATACAAAGCAACACCTCGAATCAATAAAGCCCAAATAAAACAAACACTTCAAACACAAGTCCAATTAAACGAAATTGAAGCCCAAATCCATAAATGAATATTATAGAAATTAAATAACATAAAATAAAAATAAAAATAAATGAAACAAAACAAAATAAAATAAAAACTTGCCTATCTCCCAAAATTATGGACAAAAAAATGTAGTAGCAATGAGAGATATCGGTGGCCATAGGGAGTGGCAATGGAGATAGAGACACGCCTATGGTAGTGCATAAAGGGAAATAAAAGAAAAAAGAAGAAAATATAAATATAAATAAATAAATAAATAAAGATAAGAGAGAGAGGAAGGAAGATGTGTTCGGAGAGGGGTTGATGATTGTGGGGTTATTGGTGACGACGCATGGGATAATGCTGCTAATGTTGCATGTCTCGTGGAAGGGAAATAAGAAAGGAACAAAATAATAATAATAATAATAATAATAATAATAATAATAATAAGAAAAGAAAGAAGGAAATGGGAAGGAAATAAAGAAAATGGGAAACAATAAAGAGACAGTGAGTGGAAAAGAGAATATGAGAGGAAATAACAAAAAAAAAAAAAAATGTGATGGTAGAAATGGGAGGAGAAAGAGAGAAGTTAGGAATTTAGGGATTCCTTTTTGGAATGAATTGTGGAGATTAAAATATAAATGGATGGCTAGGATTGGTTCTCCAAAAATAATAAATGGGCTTGGAACTTTGGCCAAAAATGCAAAATAAATAAGCCCAAAACATTAACCAAAAGGCCCTCAAAAACAAATAAATAAATGAATATAAGTAAATAAATAAAATATAATAAAATAAAAATAAATAAATAAATTATGTGGGTTTGGGATAAATTCGAGGGTATACAAATATGCTCATATTCAGTAGAGTTCACGACTATAAGGAATATGAGCAATGGAGTTGAATAAAAGTGTGAACAATGAGTGGAATGAAGTGAACTTTACTAAATAATAAAGAAAAAAACACCACCAAAATTCGTCCTAGTAACACGAGCTTTCTCAAACTAACACAAGAACAAAAAAAACTCTAAAACCCTCAAAAAATGACAAGAATGGATCAGGCAAGAAAAGAAAACTCCTAAGGTGCCTCTAAAGTTATACTATGAACTTAGACTTCCTCTAAAAGGCCTCCAAAAGTGGTCCAAAAATCAATGTCAAAGTCGAGTAGCAGTCATACCACTAAGGAGCAAAAAAACGAACATGTACGAAGGAAAAAACCATACATGTGTTATATGAGAACACAAGGTGAGGAGTACCAACAATACAATCAAGACACATGTATGAGCTCAAAGAGTTATATTGTGCACAAAGGAGGAAGAGAAACTTCAAAATAGTATGATGAAGAAGTAAGAAGCACATATGCAACGAAGTGAAAAATAGGTTGGAATATGAAGTTATGAGGATAAGGTGTGCAAAGACTAGAGTCATCTATATATAAAGGAAAGGATGAGTTGCAATATTAATGATCGGAATCACCAAACTGAGGAAAATGATGCGACGTGGTCACAATGATCGAAATCACCTAGAATCAAAGAAATGACAGGATATGGTCACAATAATCGAAATCACCTAAAACCAATTAAGGGACATGATGAGGTCATAATGACCGAAATCACATAAAACTAAAGAAAAGGACAAGATGCAGTCACCATGACCAAAATCACCAAGTTGAAGGAAACATGGGATGCGGTCGCGATGACCAAAATCACCTAAAACCAAAAAAAAAAATTGAATGTGGTCGTAATGACCCAGAGTCACCTAAAATTAAAAGAAAGATTGAACACAGTCGAAATGACCGAAATCACCTAAATCTAAAAGGACGAGACACGGTCATCATGACTAAAATTACCTAAAATGGATGGGACGCAACCACCATGACCCAAAATCACTTAAAACTAAAGAAATGATGGGACACGATTGCAATGACCGAAATCACCAAATTGAAGAAACATGAGATGCAGTTGTCATTACCGAAATCTCCAAATTAAAAGAAAAGAACGAGACCTAATACAAAAGGAAAACAACGGGACACAATCACAATGACCAAAATCACCAAATTGAAGGAAAGAAAATGAATACGATCATAATGACTGAAATCACTTAAAAACTGAAGAAAATGATGGGATGTTGTTGCAATGACCAAAGTCACCTAAAACATAAGAAAATATAGGATGCAATTGTGATGATCAAAACACAAGGAAAAATGGGATGCATTCCTGATAACCAAAATCACCTAAAATTGAAGAAATGAACAAGATGCGGTCGCAATGATCGAAATCACCTAAAATTGAAGGAAGAATAGGACACGATCACAATGACGAAAATTGCCTAAATCTAAAAGAAAGGACAGGACGCGGTCGCAATGTCCAAAATCACCAAACCAAAGAAAATGACGAGATACAGTCTCAATGATCGAAATCACCTAACTACAGGAAATAACAGGATGTGATTGCAATGACCAAAATCACTTGAAGCAGACGAAACGCGTTCACTATTACCAAAATCACCTAAAACTAAGGGAAATGATGGGACGTAGTCGCCATGACCAAAATTGCCTAAAACATAAGGAAAAACAGAATGTGGTTGCGATGACCGAAATCACCTAAACAAATAGGATGCAATCACTATGATTAAAATCACTTAAGAAAAACAGGATAATGATGTGACTGATCATATAGGGTGTGGTCTACACTAAAGATAAGACTGAACTATCATGATCGATCATATAGGGGTGTTGTTTATGATGAAAACAAGAAAAGACAATGACATGACCGATTGTATAGGTGCAAATTACGTTGAAAAATGAAAATGAACTGATATGATAGTGATCTGACTAAGTGACTTAAAGTCGAATGAAGACTGAAATAGTGATGCAAACTAACTCAATAGAAGGGGATATGCTCCAACATGACAACTCAATAAGATCAATAACTCGATTGAAGGTGATAGAGTCTGCTAAAGGTCTAATGATCTCAAAGAATGAGGTATGCCTAGTATGAATTTGCTTAATCAACAACTAGGTCAAAATGTGATGAAATTTGTTAGAAGTTTGATGATCTCAAAGACAGGGGTATGCCCCAATATGCAGATCACGAGAGTCAATAACTAGGTCCAAAAGTGATGAAATATGCTTGAAGTCTGATGATCTCAAAGATAAGGTTATGCCACAGTATGTGATGATGAACGAACCGAGATATGAAATGCCATAAAATTGTTGTACTTTAGAATATGCTCATCAATCATGTAATCAAATGTCCAATCTCAAATAGGAATGCCAAACGAGATCATGTATCTTGATATCAAGTTGACAAAACAAAAACTGATAGATAGAAACAATGTTATCCAATACTTGGAATGCAAAGTGCAGGTAAGTCAAAACTTGGATACGGCCTCAAAGTGAAAACATCATCACTAATAAAGCAATAAGCTATCAGGCCCTACCATCATGGAAGGTGTTGAACCTAAAGTCCAAAGATGTATGAATGCTTGACTAGAGAACTCAAGGACTGATCTACATCCTCCTCTAATCAAGAGAATGGGATAAGGTCATGTACAATGATAAAATAGGTAGGCTCGAAGTGAAATATTTGTAAAACTCTAACAAACAAGATAAATGTAGGTAAAATGGTGTCAAAGGTAGGATGTTTAGATGCAATAAAGGTAAGTGGGTATCCAAATCAAACTAGGTATGTTGAGAAGATTGAACCCAAGGTGTCAACAACTCCATGATATCATAGAATCTCAATAAATCAATCATATCTCAATTTCAAAGAAGTCCTCAAGGTGGCTATACCCCAATATGAAAGGATGCCCTCTGATACAGTTATGTCCTGGTATATAGGAATGGTAACATGAACCCTGCTAATAATACTTATATCACTAATTAGGTGTTCCAACGTAATGAATGAATCTAATCACCCTCTGAAAAATGGATATGCCCCAATGTAAATGATCCAATAGAGTGGCTAAGCTCCAATGAAAACACTCTCCATCATGGCTATGCCCTAGCAAAAAGTAGTATGCCCAAATCAACAACTACTAAGAAGGACCATGTCATGGTGTACATCAATATGTCAATCAATATCTACTTCTAGTGCTGAAAATAGAAATATCTTAACATAATCGATGTGACTTATGATCCATGTGCTCTATGAGAACGAAAGAAGTGACTATGCCCCAGTACAAACTGTCTAAAGTGTCTATGTCCCCAAGTACATCACACTCTGTCATTGATGAAAAGGATGTCTCAATATATATCACCAGATCAAAACCAATCTCAACTCCTAATACTAAAAATGGGTATCTCTCAATGTAATCTCAACAACTCTCAATCCATCATGCTCCATCATAATGGAATGAAGGCTATGAATACCATGCAAAATCTATGAAGCAATTGCGCTTCAAAATAAACCATCACCTCAAAAATCATCCATCAATGAGAAAAGTAGGTCCCGATGTAGAATATCAAGTATACCAGATGCATCTCCGATAAAAGTGCTTTCCGAAATGGCTATGCCCTAGTATAGGGTCATCCTATAACTCCTAATCCATCATAACTCAAGTGAAAATATGAAATGGCTATTCCCCAATGTAGGGAATCATCTCGATAATCCATCATCAATAAGAAAACTAGGCTTCAATATAGGTCATCACCACAAAATTTTTCTATCAATAAGAGAAGTATGCCCTAGTGTAAAGCACATCATCTCAAAAATCCATTTTTGATATGAGGGGTATGCCCTAGTGTAGATCGTATCTGTATGCACAAATTTTGTAAATTTGGTCCTGCAAGAATAGCAAAACAAATAGGAAAATAATGTGAATAAAATATTTATTGAAATTAAAAATATTGTGGGTACAATCTCAAAAAAATAATATTCTTTCCAAAAGAATATTTTCCCTCTGATTCTTTTGCCTTGATCACACTTTGGAAGATGACGATGATGTTTTCTTGATTTCAAAGATCAATCGAGAGCCACAAGTGGCTTATTCCTGAATGACCTTGTTGAATGGCAAAGAACTCATGTAGCAGTTCTTTTGTCGTTTATTGAACTTGCAGGGAGATTTGATGAAACTCTTTTTTTTGTTGTGAAGCCCTTTTTCCCATACGAAGTTACCTTTGGATTTTCTTCTTAGGCTGGATTTTTCTAATTTTCGAATTTCCTCCTTCTAAATAGAAGACACCTCTATTTGTAAGTGAAGATAAGGAATTTGAATTGCTTAATTCAAGGGATTTAGTTCCTTGATTTTAGCAAATTTTCTTCTCCTAGGAGGTTTCAATAAGATAATAATAATAATTTTATTCTTATTATTATTATTATCCTTTTTGTAGTTGGAGATTAGGGAAACTTATCCATAAGAGGATATCTTTTTTTAATTTAAATTTATTCATTTTGAAGACCAAATTAGTGGTAATTTAATCCACTAATTTTTTTTTATGTCTACAAATGCCCCCACTTCAATATGCATCACGTACATGCATTGTCACGTGGATGGGTGAGTCTTGAAGTAATTTTTTTTCCAAAGAAATATTTTAATAGGAAGTTTCCTATTTTTTTTTTCAAAAAAAATATTTTTTTCCAAACTCCACTCCGTTTTCCTACTAGCTTTATACTTTGAATCCTCTTCCAATTCGTTTTTCTTTTTTCTTTACACTTTCAGTTCTCTTCCAATTTGTCATCCTTATATACATTTCTTTTATATAAATGGGACAATAGTTGAGAAACTTGACTTGAACTTTTTCAAAGAGCTTTTTTTATCTTTGGGTGTTCTTCAACCTAACTTGAGAAACCTAACTTGAATTCACTGCGAGAAATCTTCACCTCTTCAAGCTTGTAAGTGTTTTTTTTTTTTTTTCAAGGAAGAAAAAGACTTACCTTTTTCGAACACGTGTCGATCTTCATCATTTGCGGAGACGAATTTGATTTTAGGTAATTTAATTAAATTAATTAATTAATTAATTTTTAAATTACCTTAATAATTAAGGGAAATTTTTAATAAACTTAAATATCCATAAAAAAAAAACCATATGAATATTTAAAGTTTGACCTTCATGTAATCAAGTCGTAGCCTTAACACGAAGCAGTGTCGTATTTTCGACATTTATGTGCTAAAGTCTTCACCCATGCAAATTGACTTGTCTTAAATGCATAGTGGTATTTAAGTTTTAATATTTAACTAAAACCAGAATAATACTTGGTATCTATGCAAACAAGTTATAGCCCTGATGCTACACGGTGTTGTACTTTTGGCACTTATGTGCTAAATTCTTCGCTCATGCAAATTGGTTGGAATTAAATGCATAATGATATTCAAGTTTTGACATTTAATTAAAACCAAAGTAATAATCGGTATCTATGCAAACAAGTTATGGCCCTGATGCTACATGGTGTTGTACTTTCAGCACTTAATACGACTTGAGTGTTAAGGTCTTCACCCATGCGAATTGGCCTGATTTAAATGCATAGTGGCATCTAAAAACTTAGACCCATATTTTATTCATCTCTCTTTCTACCTTTTTTTTTTTTTTTGTATAGGATGGTGTTCTTCAAATGTTTCAAGGAGAAGACCGTAACCATTATTGAGAATGATAGTGAAGATTTTGAGGAATGGACCTTGTCAGTGCGTAAGTCACTTACTGACCTTCAATTTTAGTCAGTGTCAGTGACAAATGACCCATTACACATTTCTTCCTGGTCTCAAGTTGCATCTTGCAAGCTTACAAATACTAGCAATTCAAAACTTAATAAGATGAAACCTATTTCTAATGTTCTGTTGTTGAATTCCTCTTACCCAACTACTACTGAAGTTCATGATGAATTTAGATTGTTGGGTTCTTGTGTTCGTGACAGAGAAGCCAAATGGGGAAGCTCATTCAAAGTGCTTGGGAAATCTTTCTTTATCTAAGGATATTGGGAATGGGTTAAGGAGGTATTGGGTCGACATGGACCATTTCTTAAAGGATGTAAGCTTTATGAAGTAATTTTTGCATCCTTATTCAACTATGATCGTCATGCCTCTGTGATTAGGGCCTTTTACGAACGTTGGTGTCCTACCACTAACACCTTGCATACTTGCATTCGAAAGGTTTCCATCTCTCTTTGGGACTTGTATCATATTGCTGGACTATCCATCAGTAGATCTTTTTATGATGAGATGGTATCAAGCGCGGAAAAGTTATCTAATGATGCAACAAAGTCCTCACTCCCACCAAGTTGTCGAAACTTATCCCTTGCATATCATCGAATTTGCTCTAAGACGAAAGGGAAGTCTTCCGTCAAGTTAGCCTCTTAGGTGTCATGTTGGTACAAAGGCTCTATGAAGTATGCAAAACCTTGAAATAAAAGTACAAGGAATAAGGCGCAGAGGCCTAAGGAGACTCATAACCCCTCCGGGAAAATTGATCCTATTAAATCTCGTACTCAGTCGGAGATGAAAGTTTTTGACAACCTTAGTGTAGCCGAGACAGATGTTAAAGAGACTTACTTGGCCGCTTTCTTAGCATGTTGGTTATATAAGTTTGTTCTTCCTCAGGGGGTGTCAATTTGATTCATCTTGAAGTATTCAAGGTAGATAGTAGAATGGCTCAAGGTGAGACATTTAGTCTTGTTCTTATGGTGTTAGAAAACATTTAAACAACTTAAATGAAATCGCTTGTTCTTCGAAACCTAGGACTAATGCATCTATTTTCCCTATTCATTACTTATATGGATGGTTAGGTGAATATTTCAACACCCATTTCATTTCTTCTTCTTGGAACCATCCCCCACGGATGACTTATTACGTCGGCGAGTTTTCTGCTGAGTGTTTTGATGATTTGCAAGCTCAGGCTTTGATGATGTCTTGCAAAGGCATACAGTTGGACCACTTGGCATTGCGCCACAAGGAGTGTGTGCACTGGACTGATAATGAATCTATTAGTGTTACCAAAGCTTCTTATCTCATAAGTCTTCGCTCTAGCTATTAATCTTTGCGACAAGGTAACCATCGAGAGATCCAATCGTATTATCCTCATCAATTTTCCAAGCAATTTGCGTATTCTCAAGACCTTCCGGGAGGTTTTCCAGAGATTTTTCGCACTAGAACTTTAGAGGTGGTGTATCAACATTGGGAGTCATGCACTAGGCTTGGTACCTACTCCAAAGTTACTATACCCGATTATCATAGTCTTGAAGAGTTTTCAGTCACCAAGGCTTATGCGGATTGGTGGATCAGAATACGTAATCCTGATAAGGAAATTCTCATTACTGCTTATATAGAGCCTCCTCTTGATTCTTCTCAGCAAATACCCTCAAAATCTTTAGAGAGTAGAATGAACAAGGATGACTCAAGTGTTTCTACTAAGGAGAATGTTAAAGACAATGTTAAGAATGATTTTAATGATTTACTTGATGATTCAAAAGCTTCTTCTAAGCGCTTAATGGGTAGACAACAAAACTAATACCTCCACACACTTAGAGCATGAGGAAACTATTTTCAATGGTGGTAGTACTCACTGTCACAAGACTTTTAAGCAACATAACAATGCACAGGGTCATTATGTATCAGACGATGACTCTGAAAATACAAGTGAATGTCACTTTAAATGCCGAAAGATTAGACTCAACCCTGTGTACTATGATGAGACTAACTCTCATCCTCTTGATGCAGATGTCTTCTTTGCCAACGTCCTAACTTCTACTCAACCAATGGAACTTGATGTTGAAGAGGTAATTATTATTATTATTATTTGCATGGATACTAACAAAAATAAATATTTACCTTAGGTGGCGGGTGACAACCAATTTTTCGATGAAAGGGATGAGTCTCCTCCTAAGGACTGGTTCGAAAATGTTGTTGCTACTAAGGAGTCAACGCCCTTTACATTGACTATGCAATGAGATAATCACTCTATCATCCCATTACCTTTGCCTCATTCTCGTTTGGGTGATGAAGGTATTACTAACATCTTAAGTGATGTTATGACTGAATCTTAAGGTCAAAAGACCACAATTAGAGATACAACATATGATGAATTGACCTTTTTAGCAGTTGCATGTTTAATTGTTGAACAACAATCTCCAAGCCCTACTATGGTTGTTCCTTCTACTTCTACTTCTACTCACACATTCGACGTTGAACAAATCATCCTTAATGCCCAACGCTAAACAACACTTATGATAGGAGAAGGCATTAAGAAGATGATTATCAAAACTTCCAATGAGTATCTCCCATTATTGAGAGGAAAAATTAATGACCTTTTCAATGCTATCACTAAGATTAGAGTGGACCCTTCACCATTAAAGTCTTAGATTGAGAAGTATATGAAAAGTGTAGATCACCTTGATGCAGTGCAACACACCCATTCTATGAAGATATCTCTGGAAGTACAAAGTGAACGTTTAGCTATTATCGCGTCTTAGATTGTGGATGCTCTAAACTCTGAGGGTGTATAGGCAAACCATCGTCAATCATTAAAGGTTGACTTAGCTACTCTCGATACTAAACAAGAAGCACTTAAGAAGGAATTGGAGCAACTAGGTATACAAAAGAAGCACCTTCACAACTCAATCTTGGAAATCGATGAGATTATAGCCAATAAACAGAATGATGTTTCTCACTTGATAAAAGAACATGTCATTATCGCCCAAATCCCCGTGCTTACTGATGATGATGTCAAGACTTTAGAGACACTTCAAGAAGCCTTAAGGACTCAACATGACGAGTTTGCATGCTTGGTGTGGATGTGACCGTTGTATCTTTTTACTTAGTTTTAGCTCTCATTCTTTTCCTTCATTCATTATTTTTATTTTTATTTTTATTAAGATGTAATAAAATCTAGCATTTGTTAGCCAAATTTATTTATTAATAAAAATTAGATTTTTTTTTTTTTTTTTGTAGTGACTGAACTCAAGTGGTTTTCTTTTTACACTCTAACTTTTGCCAAGACTAAAAGAAAGGTTTAATCTTGCAAGCATATGTCCTAACTTTTGCCTAAGTTGCCTTTTCAGGTTTTCAACTTAGCAAAATTTTTTCTTTTTTTTTTGGTGCGTCGTATGCAGTTTATGCTCATGCGGTCCAGGAGCGTCACTTGTCTTGAGTTTGATTGAATGATGATAAATTCATGTCCTTGGAACAAATTTTAATTGAGGGTCAAAGATAACTTATTCTCAACCAAACTTGTGAAGATCTTTCTTAAGAATTTGGAGAACAAAAGAAGTCCTTTGAATTCATCTTGATTTTTTTCAGCCTTAAAAGTGGATGAATGACACTTTTGTATTGTGTTTGATATTCTTCCATGAGCTTGTTGAAGAATATGTCAAGCTTGGACTTGATTTTAATCCAAGGGTGGTAAACACATGTTCTTGGAGCAAAATTTAATTGAGGGTCAATGATGACTTGATCTCAAGTAAACTTGTCAAAAATTTCCTCAAGTGTTTTGAAAAACTCAACCTTTTCTTCTTTATCTTTGAAGGTGGATGAATGACACTTTTGTTTGTGTTTGATATGTTTCTACGAGCTTGTTAAAGAATGTTTGGAGTTTGATTTTAACTTTTGAAACTTCATTTTTAGATTTAGCTTCTAAATTACATCACCTTTTTGAAAACGCATCATGCTGAAAGAAAAGAACACTTGTATTTAGAGAAGTTGGAGATTTTAGTTTGGAATCTCTGAATTTGACTTCTTTAATACAAAGAGTTTGTTACTCGGTTTAAGAAGTTTGCCAAGAATGATTTTTTTTTTTTTATTCTACAGTTTAAGCTCTTATAGGATTTGAGCAATATGCAATTTAGGCTCATGCTTTAAGGAGCATCACTAGAATGCCGAGGTTTGAAAACAATTGTGGTAAAATTTGATGTAACGCATTTTTCATCGCCGCTGGTGTAGGTGATGTTTGCACAACATGTCGCATAATTATGACCTTTGTCCTCAAATCGTTTTGCCCCCTTTATTTTTTTAGCATAGAGTGATGAATTATTAAGTACCTAGATCAATGCAATTCATGTTTCCTCAAGAAGTTGTAACATTTCATGGATATTGAAGAGCAAGGGTAAGCATTGTAGGTTTGCTACTACCTTATCATCTTCCTTGGTTTTGCTTGGATTTGCACCAAAAACGTTTTCTTCATCTTTACTTGACTCATCTTCTTTCGAAGTCTCATGACAAGAGACCATATGAGTTGATGTCACCATCCCTCTATTGAAGAACTCCAGAGGGAAGTATTTTCCTAAGGTGATAGGGGTAATGAGCTTTTATATCAAGAGGTCATCAACCTATACCATCGCTCGTTTTCTTTTAGGTTTCTTTTCTTCTTTCTTCTTCGCATGTTGATGAATATTTTGCTTACGTTGTTCCTTCCTAGGAAGATTTAGGTATGGATGAGATTATTGCTTCTTACAAAGTCTTCTTCATGTCACTAATGTCCAACCTCCTTCGTTATACGATATTGATTCATTATCAAAATAAAAGTGAAGAAGGGTGTCTTGACATGACACTTATGTTTGCTTTTGTTATGGTGACTTGCATTGGATAGTACCAGCACATGCCCCCAGTGTCTTAGGTGGAACATGTAACAAAACAGGATCGATGGACCCAAATGTGACTGTAACATGATTTGACTCTACTACTTCATCTAGATCCAGATGAATTCTTCTTTGTTTTGCAAGTTTCATTATAAGATCTTTTTAGATGAAACATTTCTCCACCGGGTGACTGACGATTTGATGGTAATGACAATAGTTCGAATCATTAACACAGCCCATTTCTTTTGGAAACTTGCACTCAAGTAGCTCAATAATTTTTCTAGAGCAGGTCTTTCAACATGCTAGGCACATTAGAGTCAGGAAAAGGATACTTCTTCTCCTCTAATTCCTTCAAGGTGAATCGACACCTCTCATTTTCCTGGGTTGGTCTAGCCTCTTTTACTTTCTTCTTTTTATCTCGTGTTGAGATTTTGATAGGAATCGTATTTACCGTCATTGACTCCTGGATGGGTTTTATTGAATTTTTATCACTTGCTTTCCTATTGTGTCTTTCTCTTTGCTGGTCAACGATAAGGTCCTTTTTAACACTATGGTTGGCTATGCTAAGCACCATGTCATATGCTTGAGTAGATAATTCTTCAAAGGTATGGGGTCATATCCCTTGAAAGATGTATAAGAGACCCTAATGTATTCCTTGTATACACATCTCCATGGCCGATACCTCAGATAATTATCTTTGCAGTCAAGGCTTAAGAAACACCAATGGTTGATATAGTTTACAACCAGCTCGTCTTTCCAATGCTTAGTGTTAGTAAGCTCCATCATGCTTACAATTTTTCGGGTGCTATAGAAACGGTTAAGGAATTCACATTCCATTTGGTCCCAACTATCTATACACTCAGGTGCAAGATCTATGTACCAATAAAAAGCATTCCCTCGGAGAGAACAAACAAATTGCTTAACTAAAAAGTCACCATGTGTACCTGCATTGTTACAAGTTTCAATGAAATGGGCAACATATTGTTTCAGATTTTCTTTCCTGTCAAATGATTGAAATTTGGAGGTTGATAACCCATAGACATACGTAGGTTATCAATCCTCTTAGTGTAAGGTTTAGAGTACATGAGCGTACTCTATGAGGGTCCACCGTACTGCGCTCTAATGGTGTTAGTTATCATGTCCTGAAGTTGTTGGACAGATAATGATGCCACTGAGGCAGATTCCGTCATTTGTTTCTCAACTTGAATTGTCCTATATGTATGTGGTGCATCATCGAGAGGAGATGCAACATTTGAAAGGTAGTTGAGTCCTTGACTTGACTCACCCGTATTTTGTACTTGTGCCTCAACCTTGTTTATGAGGGAGGCTATCTGCGTATCCTTCTCCTTAACCATCTTGGTGAGTTAGCAATGACATGAACCATCTCTGCTAATTGTTCCTCTACAGATGTAGTGTCGGTTGCCATTACCGGTATAGTCATCGAGAAGGGAGAAGTAAAAGATTTATCTGGAGTGTAGAGTCGGAACGATTGGAGTAGTTTTCCTCCTTTGACATTCCAATTGGCGATCCGGAGTGTGAGCCGGTGCTATAGTTGGCATCAGTAATAGAGTAAGGAGATTTATCCTCAAAGTCCTGTAGTGTTTATGGGAGTTTTCCCCTGCTATGAGGACTATGGCTCTTTGCCCCTAGAGAGACCAAGGTGATGAGTAGTTGGTGCTCATCATGTGTTCTTACCGGTTTTAGCAAACAAGCAAACTCACTTATTTGTTTTGTTGAGAGTGAAGATGTTGATTTTGCTTTGCTACGAGTCATGGGGCCCGTAACGGCATCGTGTGTCGATTTTGCAATGACAATCTTGTCATTGCCCTTGTTGACATGCACAACTTGAGTTCTTTTGGGTGTCATTGATGAAGTAGAGATCAATCTTCTAACAAAAGATATGAGAGGCAGAGATGTCCCACTGGGCGTGCCAGAAATTTTTACGCACAAATTTCGTAAATTTTGGTCCTGCAAGATTAGCAAAACAAATAGGAAAATAATGTGAACAAAATATTTATTAAAATTAAAAATATTGTGGGTACAATCTCAAAAAAATAATATTCTTTCCAAAATAATATTTTCCCTCTGATTCTTTTGCCTTGATCACACTTTGGAAGAAGACGATGACGTTTTCTTGATTTTGAAGATCAATCGAGGGCCACAAGTGGCTTATTCTCGAATGACCTTGTTGAATGACAAAGAACGTGTGTAGTAGTTCTTTTGCCATTTACCGAACTTGTAGGTAGATTTGATGAAGCTCTTTTTTTTTTTTGTGGAGCCCCTTTTCCCGTACGAAGTTACCTTTGGATTTTCTCCTTAGGCTGGATTTTTTTTATTTTCGAATTTCCTCCTTCTAAATAAAAGACACCTCTATTTATAAGTGAAGATAGGGAATTTGAATTGCTTAATTCAAGGGATTTAGTTCCTTGATTTTAGCAAATTTTCTTCTCTCGGGAGGTTTTACCAACAAGATGATAATAATAATAATAATAATAATAATTTTCTTATTATTATTATTATCCTTTTTGTAGTTGGAGATTAGGGAAACTTATCCATAAGAGGATATCTTTTTATTTATTTATTTATTCATTTTGAAGACCAAATTAGTGGTAACTTAATCCACTATTTTTTTTTTATGTCTACAGTATCATAATTCCTCATCCATCATGCTCTAAGCAGGAATCTCCAACCTATTATGATAGAGCCCTTAAAAACGTGACATGATGTAATAAATTTGGAATTTATTATTTATTTAATGATGTTCCGGTTTCACTTTTATCTATCCTTATTCCATGTATTATAGTTTATGAACATTCTTGTCTGCATCTTTTGCATTATACGTGACTTAGGTGCATTAAGAGTTGCATAGAAGATCTAAGTCATGGGTTCCCTGCAAATAGATGACTTGTTCGCAACTAGTTCATGTGTTTAGGCAACCCATTAGAGGTTTTAGTGTACCACCTCTTAATTGGAGGGATGGCTAGTCTTAGCTATCGAGAAGGGTTTCCCATGGTGAGTATAGTGTGTATGCTTACACATTAGGCTAGACCTACAGTGAGTCATGACTTAAGGTTATCAAGTAGTCATGACCTCACCAAGTTACTTCATTATGTTGTCTCTCAACCTTGAGAGAATATTGAGTTTGTGCTAAAGTTAGCAATGACTTTGACCTACGAGTGAAATCGTAGCTAATCATATATTCTCTATGGATTAGGTCATTATTAATGGAAGTCGATAACAATAAATATTCTAAATAGAAGCACCATGATATCTCTTGGGATTGAGATAGTGTGTCCCCTTGGGTAATCTTAAAGAGGTGTGTTCATGAAAACTATGACTATAGTAATTCTTTAAGTGAAACTTGACATAGGATTTTTGAGAGCTAAGATATGTCAATTGAACACACAATAGGAGGATCTGTAATTCAAGAATGGTAGAGGTAGTCTTGAAAGACTGATAGCTTTCACCTTGTTAGACTATAGACACTAATTCACGAGGAGACTGAACACAATGGATAGCAGGTCACAGACCTAAGCACTTAGTGTCTCGTTGTTATTTACATAAGATACTGGAGTTCTGTTGATTCTCTATAGTGAGATGTTGATTTAACTTTAGAATTGGATTCTAAGGGAGCCATTATTCCTATGGGCCTCAATGGTCCCCGCTTTAATCTCATATACCTTGTTGGCACATATTATGAGGGTTGGATTGACTTTAGGTTCACTTTTGTACATATGAGCATTTTGGTAATTACGCAAGGTTGCATAAGGGTAAGTGAACAAGGTATCTGGATTGGGCTAATTGATTAATTAGTAGGCCTTATTAGGTTAATTAATTGATTAGAACTCATTTTGGGCTAGATTAAGTAACTCAAGCCCATGTGGGCTCAAATCACTTAAGCCCACTTAGGAATCCTATAAATATCCCCTGAGGGTTAGGGTTTCCATAGCTTTTGTCTTCCACCATCTAAAGAGATTGAGAGCCATAGCCTCCACACTCTTTTCCTTTCCACCGAAAGTGTGCCAAGATCAAGATTGGAATCATCGGGCGGAAGACTTCGGGTTTACAAGACTTTTGTGATTTCGATCTTCATCTTCACCATGTGGATTTGATTATGGAACATCTAAATTTGAGGTATGGTTTTCATTAGCACTTTCTGAATCATTTTAAAGTATAAAAATGCTATTTTTTCCACTATGCATAGGATTTCAAAAAAACCTAGGATAGTTGTGGACCCGCATTTTTCACGTGCACCCCTACTCGATTGGAGAGACTCGTTTTTATTCGTGAAAAATTAATTTTGGAAAAAATTGGAGTCACCACTTATTTTATTTTTATTTTAAATGGAAAATAAAACAAGAAAGAAAACCCTAAAAAAAGTTACTCCACAGTTTTGGAAAAGCATGTCTTTGAAAAACCGAGTCTAGGTCCGGGGATCAAGTTACCTATTGAGAAGGTACCTCTAAAAGATAGCACCTCTCTAAGCCCTAAAGAGGTCTCGATTGACTAAATTGAGGGAAATGTGGCAATTAATTGTTTGATCATGGATACCTAGGTAGATTATGTGATTTCAAAAATAGCATGCCAAACAAGAAAAACCAATTACAAATCATAAAGAAGATTTGAGGTGCGTACCTGGACTGCTTCTTAAGCGCTATCACAAAACATCAATGCTCAATTTGGAAATATAGCACACATGTATTTTATCCAAGGGAATCAAGCATACATCTAAGCACCTAGATCACATCAAGCATAAATAAAATTCACGACAACAATGCATGTTCATAAAATTTTGAAAAGTAAGTGATAGAGAGCGTACCTAGATAGCAGGCATGATTTATAAGATTCCTCCAAATATGCTTAAGTGGTTAGGAAAAGCATAAACTATATAGCATATCCATTATGTCTAATATCAAGTTACCTATTGAGAAGGTACCTCTAAAAGATAGCACCTCTCTAAGCCCTAAAGAGGTCTCGATTGACTAAATTGAGGGAAATGTGGCAATTAATTGTTTGATCATGGATACCTAGGTAGATTATGTGATTTCAAAAATAGCATGCCAAACAAGAAAAACCAATTACAAATCATAAAGAAGATTTGAGGTGCGTACCTGGACTGCTTCTTAAGCGCTATCACAAAACATCAATGCTCAATTTGGAAATATAGCACACATGTATTTTATCCAAGGGAATCAAGCATACATCTAAGCATCTAGATCACATCAAGCATAAATAAAATTCACGACAACAATGCATGTTCATAAAATTTTGAAAAGTAAGTGATAGAAAGCGTACCTAGATAGCAGGCATGATTTATAAGATTCCTCCAAATATGCTTAAGTGGTTAGGAAAAGCATAAACTATATAACATATCCATTATGTCTAATTTACAATTCCAAATCCAAACATTGAGCTAAGATAAATCAAATGACTCCAAAAATAATAACAATTTCAAGTAAAGTATAAAACCATCAGCATGTAGTTAGAAAAGGAAACATCATAAAACAATTTCTAAAAAAATGGCTTAGAGTGGAATTTAATTATGAAAAATTTTAAGAAACAACTCCTACACATCTAGATCAACATACCAAAAGCCAAACACTCATTCAAAGGACAAATTGCAGCAAAGACACCTAAGGATTCTACAAAGTCTATATTAGACAAGAAAAAGTGACATGCATAAATGAATTTTTTTCAAAAATAATAAATTATCACATAAAATCATACAAAAAATCACACACAGAGTTCAAAGTGTCTATATCACATAAAAAAAAAATCTAGGGTCGAATAGCACTCAAAAATACTTTTAAAACACTCATGTTAATCAGATGTCCAAAATCAAGCATGCACAATAGGAACGACTTTGAAAAAACATATCTCTCTCAAAGAGGCACATTTTTTAATATTTTATGTGTCTAATCAAGAAGCCTATAATCGAGGAAAAATATCAAATTAAATTTAAAAAGTCGTTTGATATTTTATTTTTGCAAAAATATCTTGGGTGTCCAAAACTGGGTGAAAACGAAGCCCCCCTAAAGACTCGTTTATATCTTCTATTCCAGAATGGCTTTCTAACTCAAACGATACTTTAAATTCAAGTTCAAGAAGTGAGAAAAGTCATACAAGTTTTGGAAAATTTTTAAAAACATTCTAAAGTTGCTAAAACAAATTTTATCTAAAGGGTCAGTGGCTGAGTGTAAACTAGTAGCAAGGAAGAGTTTTGGAAATTTTATGTAGGGGTTTCACCAATTCCCCAATTGATATACACGAATTTAGCCTAAAATTTTCCCATTTGTTTGGGACCACAAGCCTAGATTCGTGTCTTATTCAAAACTAGAATTTTTATTGAAAACTGAGAAAAATGCAAACCAATCAAGACATAGTTGCATATTATTTTTAAAAAAATGAGATTTTGATTCTAAGGACTCTAAATGAACTATTTTTAAAATAAAATTTTCAAAGGGATCTTTTGAGAAAAGTATTTTATTTTAAAATAAAAAGAAATTATTTTGAAAACAATCAAAACATAAGAAACAAAATATCAAGCAAAACATAAGAAAACGAATTCACAAAGTGAAAATTTTGACAACCGAACAAACCAAAGTGGTGAGAATGGAGGCCAATTTTAACTATTTTATGATGAACCCTGAAAAGTAATTTTTACCAGAGACTACCAAAGCAATAAACTATTCAAACTTAAGCCAAATAAGCTAACGAGATACTCATCGAGAATTAATGACTAATTTTCAAGAAACACGCAAATTAAGAGTAACAATCAAGAATTAGCAGTGATCAATTAAACACACAAACACATCTACATTGATTAAAATGGACCAAATTAAATCAGGGCAAACATGAATTTTCAATCATAGAATTAATTTTATTAATGAGCTAATATTATAGCAAATATTTTAATTGAATAGATGAGTGAACCTAAATCAAAGTAAACTAAACACAGACACCTTCAAATATAGAATTAATTTTATTAATAACTTAAAATTATTAAAAAAAAAAAAAACACCTAAAATAATTAAAATGAATCAAATGAAATGAAAACAAGCTAAAAAAAATATGAATTCATGGAATCAACTTCCTAAATAAATTTACATTATTAAAATGAAATTTAAGCTCAAAATGAATTAAATACTAATTGAGGCAAATCTAAAAATCAAATTTATAATACATGAGGTCAATTATATTAACAAACTAAAATTTTACTTAAACCTAAAATTAAATTGAAAAACTATCTAAAACAAATTTTAAAACTAAACTATAAAATCAATCTCATTAACAAATGGATAAATAAATAACACATGAATAAATAAGTATGACTAAAACGAAATATGAACTCATGGAATCAAATTTTTCAAATAAATTTACATTACTAAAATGAAATCTAATTTTAAAAATATTTTTAACACCAATTATGGCAATCCTAAAATCAAATATTTAACACTTAACATTAACTATTTTAACAAACACAAATTTTACTTAAACCAAAAATAAAATTAAAGAAAAACTATCTAAGACAAATTTTAAAACTATGTCTATCACCTATAACATACATAAATCTTGTTAATAAATGGATAAATAGTTAGCATATAGACAAATAGATGTCAAGTTTAACAATGACTTATAATGGCGTAACAATAACTCCCTAAAGAACTTTTAACATATTGTATTGATGGATTAAAAAAATATAAGAAGAGAGAAGCTCACCCAACCGGATAGGTGTACGGGCAATAGGCTTCCTAAAGTGGCAGCTGTGTTTGGTGTTGAAAATGCCTCCCGTGGAGATCAAAGAAGCGAGCCGATTGTGATGCTATCGAAATAGTCCAGATGTATGCGGTTGATGCGGTGAAAAGCAAACAAGTGAACACCGGCTACTATGTTAGGAGCAAATCTGGATGAGTGCTGTTGGTTCTTCTTTTGTCTTTCAATGATGCAGCTGTTCCGAAAATTTTCTCAATGGTGCGGTTGTGCCGAAAATTCCCTCGAGTGTGCGGCTGCACCTTGCACCTCCAGAAGTTGCTTCTCCTCAAGGGTACGGATGCACATGTGCTTGCTTTCCAATGGTGCAGCTGCACCTTGCACCTCCAGAAGAAATGGTTTTGCTTCTCCTCAAGGGTGCGGCTGCACCTGTGCTTGCTTGCCAATGTTTCCCCTCACGCCAAGAATGGTGCGACTGTTCTAAAAAAAAGCTCCATGGTGTGGCTGCCTTCTCATGCTCAGAAAAAATCATCCTTTCTTGATTTCCTTTCTTTGGTGCATCTGGTGCTCTCCTCAATGATGCGCCTCTCACCTCAAAACCAATGTGGTTGTTCTTCCTCCAATGGTGCGCCTCTCACCTCAAGACTGATGCGGTTGTTCTTCTCCCAATGGTGCACCTCACACCTGAAGTCTGGTGCGGTTGTTCTTCTCCCAATGGTGCGCCTCTCACCTCAAGACTGATGTGGTTTTTCTCCTCCCAATGGTGCACCTCTCACCTCCAGACTCATACGGTTGTTCTCCTAAAAAAAATCCTTTTTCAAGGGTGCGTCTCTCACTTCAAGACTCATATGACTATTCTCCTTAAATCTTTTCCAAGGGTGCGTCTCTCACCTCCAGACTCATGCGACTGTTCTCCTAAAAAAAATTTCTTTTCAAGGGTGCATCTCTCACCTGTTTTTACCCTACCTAGTGTTTTCCTCTCCATCTCTTCGTGTTGAAAATGGAAGCAATAGCAATAAAGTCCTCCTTCCCACTTTCGGATCACCCTCAATCTTTTCTCCGTCATTGGTAAGACCTCTCCACGTGCTAGAAATGGAAGAATCGGTAACAAAGTCCTCCTTCCCACTTTCGGATCACCCTCAATTTTTTCTCTATCATCTGTCAAACCTTTCCACGTGCTGGAAATGGAAGAATCGACGGCAAAATCCTCCTTCCCACTTTCGGATCACCCTCAATCTTTTATCTGTCGTCGGTCAGACCTCTCCGCGTGCTGGAAATGGAAGAATCAGTAGCAAAGTCCTCCTTCCCACTTTCGGATTACCCTCAATCTTTTCTCTATCATCGGTCAGACCTCATCTTAATGGTGCGTTTCTTTCCTTTTGTTTTCTTTTCTCTCTTAATATTTTCTCCATCACTTAGTCAGCTTCTCTATAGGCACGGTGATGGAAAAAACGGCATAAAAAGATTTCCTTCTCCTTTTCCTATCACTCTCCATCCCCTCCAATTTTCCTTTTTTCCTTTCCTTTACCTTTCCTTTTCTCTCTTATGGAGCATGTGGGATCCATGCATAAAAAAGTAAAAGGAAAATAAAAATACATATAAAAGAAAACTATGGGTTAGAACAAATAAAATAAAATAAAAAGCATATAACTAAGAATTAAAAATCCAAAATATGTAATTTTAAATGAAATTAAAATTATAGATCACATGAAAAAATAAAATGAATTATCACTATCAAAATAAATTAATAAATAGATAAATAAATAAAATAATGAAAAAACAAAATGAATATGATTATTAAGCTCATGCAATTTTATAAAAATAAGTAAATAAATGAATAAAACTAATAAATAGAGAGATAAAAAAAACAAAAACAAAATCAAGCACATGCAAGCCATATGAGCCATGCAACCATGCAAAAAAAAAAAATGATCTAAATGAGCCTAAGGTGCCTAAATGGACCTAGAGTGGTGCCTAATGGGTCAAGTGTACCTAAGTGGGCCTAGGGTGGTGCCTAATGGGCCAAGTGTATCTAAATGGGCCTAGGGTGCCTAAGTGGGCCTAGGGTGGTGCCTAAGTGATCCTAAGGTGCCTAAGTAGGCCTATGATGCCTAAGTGGGACTAAGGTGCATAAGTAAGTCTATGGTGCCTAACTGGGCCTAAGGTGCCTAAATGATCCTAAGTCTAAATAGGGTTGCCAAGAGTCACAATGAGGTTAGATAAGTCCCTCAACCAAAGTCCCCAAGGTGGCTTAAAAAATAATAGGCTACACGAGTAGTAATGGGCCACCAGGGAATTGTTGTAAAGTACTGAACAAATATCTAACAGGACATGTGCTAGGAGGAAAAAATGGAGGGTCTATAATAGTTATGCATGTTCCTAACCTAATCCAAACTTGGGATACAGAGAGATCCGAGTTTTTCTCTTCACAACCAATGTCAGGTATCGCCCATGTGTAAGCTGTTAAACACAATGTGTGAAATCATGGCATTAGGGTGGACTCAAGACCTGGGATAAGGTGAAAGAAAAGAAAAGAAACTAGACTTAATAATCCCGATGATACAATCCTCATACCCCTCATGCATGAGATGCAATGCATAGAAAACCTCATGAGTCATGGACTTAAGGGTGTCCCTCAAAGCCAACATTGCACGAGGTGAGAAAAGAAAGAAAGATCAAATGTAATAGAGTCAAAGGAAGTACTAAAATGAAGTCAACATAAGGAAAAATGAGTATTAGTCAATCCACATCAAATTATGGAAAGAAGGCACATCAAAATGAATGTAATGATGGACAAGGCAAGGATCCAAAGATCTTAAAGAAAGGTTACTCGCCTCTCGCACAAATGAACGGGCAATTTATATCCTCACCCAAAAATATACATCAAGATAAGATCAAGTAAAATGTAGATCTCAGGGAGCTCACATACGAACTCTCACTGACACATAAACCCAAAAAGTAAATCTCCACACACATACATGTGCTCAAAGGAGAATGATACAACATACATACAAATAATGTGCTTTTTTTGTTTTGTTTTTGCTCATACTCTAATCAATACTGAACAATCTTCAATGAAAATACATAACCCAACTAAGTAAACTCTCCCCATAGTGTGACATAACATGAATCCTCACTGACAAGACAACCTTTCAAACTTAGATCTCTAAACCATTGCCTATGAAATGAAATAAGGAACGAATATGATTGTCCTCCATGCAGTAATGTGAAAAACCACCACTTAAGGTAAAGCAAAGATAATGCCAAGTAGGCAATGATGAAGAAAAGGAAAAGAAGATAAACGTTACAAGTGATGATGTGTGATGCAAGGAAAATGGATAATGATAATGTCAATGTAAAAATATCACACTGAAGAATGAGAGATAAGAACTAAATATATTTGTAAGGTCCAAAACCCATGAGGTATTTAATCAAAGCATGCAAGCACTACAAGGTCCCCAACCCAATATAATAGGTAAATGAGGTGATAAAATAGAAAAAAACTATAGTATCTGCGTAAGGCTCAAAAGGCTAGCAACGAGTAACTCTATACAGGTAAATAGACTCATGAAACGATGGCCACCCTTTGACCGTAACCTTGAACATTGCACTCTCAAGATCTCACATGATCGATACTAAAGACCGACATCCATCCAATGTAGCCATATTAACCTTTTCAAATCAATGTGCAAAGGTCTCAATCTGAATACTCTGTAATCTTTCCATCCATCTCAATTGTAGCATAGTCATCAAGCTTATAAAGCGATCAAACCATTCTCTCATCACAAGCCTCTTCTCATAATGCCAAACTTACCTCGGGTCCAATTGTCTCAAACTCTACCTAGTCGGATTGAAGAAAGGATGTACAAGGCTAGAATATATGGAGAAAGGTCATGTAATAATGCAAATATTGATATTGTGTAAAGCTCACCATGGATAGGTTGTAAAGTTTAAAAGGTTTAGATGTAGGTGTAGATATGTATAAGATACTACTCTAATCACAAAGGTGAAATGTGTCATAATCCCAAACTTCCTCGTCCGATCTCCTGATCCTAGGTTAAAAGACTCAATATTCCTCATGATAAGTCAAGCCCGAGTAATCATGATAGGTCAAGCAAGTGAAAAAAGTCTCATATCAACAATGCAACACACATCAATACATATATATATATATATATCACTTAATGAACTAATAATAAAATATACTCATAAGAAAGAAAATATATATATATATATATATATATATATATATATATATATATACTCATAATAAAAAGATCATATCACTTAATGAACTAATAAGTACATCATGTGTGTAACATAAAGGACTACGAACAACTGGACTCTTAACATGAACTATAAGCTACAACTCTAGACCAAAATTGGACTCAACAAAACAAAAAGAACAACTTTGATGACTTCCACAACCAAACCAATGTGCACTCTATATTGAAACTCTACAAAGTGATGTACCCATATCAACTGAAAGAAAGCCTCAATTGAGAAAATCTCAAAATGTCACGTGATCCCTGAATATCATCAACATCTATAATGCTCTACTGAAGGCCAGGAGGTGAGGGAACAACATGTATAGAATGTGTAAGAAAGGGATTAACGGTCACACTTAGTTCAACTAAGTTGACCAACCCAAAATCAATCAAATCCTTGCAAAGTGCAAAGCAATAATCAATAGCATGTCCCTGAGTCTGATGAAATGAATAGTGCTCATGTAAATGAAAATAAGGAGAAATAGGATGTTGCAAGGGGCGTGCTGCCAAAAGAACAATCAAGTCGACGTCTTTGAGCTTCTCACACCAATTAAGGGTTATAGATTGAAGTGAGATCACATAGAAATTGTAAAAAGATCTCAAACCTATTAAGAGGTTCTCATTGAGGAGAAAGCCTAAAGTGTCACACCATTCCTGATCTCTCATTCAATGATTCAATATTTGAATTTTGGGTTGAAGACCTTTATCCTTTTAATGAGGCTAAAGTGATCCATTGGAGCAATTGAAGGTTATTGTGTCGCAAACGTGAATCAAGTTGTAGGTATTAGAGCATAAGTCTTTAGGGTAAAGCGGCCAAGTAAATCTATGTTACTTGATTTTGTATAGTGGATTTAGATTAGTAGGTCTTAAACCGTATGGTTTTTTATCTCCATAGTTAGGGTGAGGGTCATTCACATAAAAATCTAGTGCCCATTTCATATCTATTAATATCATTACTATATCTTTGATTGGTTGATTATCATTTTTATCTCTAACATCTTGCAAGTTATCCATAGAAAATAAAAATTATATTTTTATATTTAAAGATTTCAAGTATAACCCATTTGGTTATACAACTCTTAAGATAAAAATTGAGGATAATATATATGAATCTTTATTTTAAAATTTTAAAAATCATCCATTCACCCATCCCTCCATTTCCTCTAAGTGTTCCTTGTTGGACTTTTGGTTTTTTAGCTATGAAATGATAGTTAGAATCTTTGTGATTCTAATGTAGTTTGGGTTCCTATAGAAGCACTTGAAGGGATAAAACTCATAGGTGTAAATTGGTTTACAAGAGGAGCAAAGGAGTAGATGGAAAGGTTAAGATTTATGTGGCTAGGTTATAGGTAAAGGTTATAGTTCGAAACATTGTTTCCACTATGGAAAATGTTTACACTAGTAGTCATACTCAAATCCATCAGAGTACTTCTATCCATTGCGGTGTATCTTATTTATGAAAAAATGCAATAGGATGCCAAGATAGTGTTCTTAAACAATTATCTTGATATTAGCATCTATATTATGTAACCAAATATTTTCATAGCAAAGGGCCCTGTGTGTACAAGAAGGTGTAAGGAAGCATGGTGGTGCTCTGAGATCTTGTGTTGAAGATGACAATCTACTTGTTAATAATAATATACAGATATCATCAATTAAGATTTGGTTGTCAACTCAGCTCTAGAAAGGACACAATATATTCTTGAATTTGAAGTCCTTGGGGATTATAAGAACAGGAAAATCGCATTATGTCAAGCATATATTCAAGTATCTTTGGAGACGAGGGAGTATGTGCTTGTGTTCCAAAGTGGTGAGATGGTATAAAGAGGTGACATAATGGTTGACAAGATACCTGTTATAGAGAACTTGGGGGATCCCTTTACCAAGACATTGACAGGGACAATCTTTGTTGGTCATAGGGTTAACATAGATTTCAAATGAGTATCTAGTATGCTTTAATAACATTATACTTTTAGGTCTAGTGAGAGAATGTTAAGATAAAACTCTTAAAAGTATGACATGATGTAATGGATTTGGAATTCATTATTTATTTAATAATATTCTTGTTTCAATTTTATCTATCTTTATTCCATGTATTATACTTTATGAGCATTCCCGTCTGGCATCTTTTGTATTGTATGTAATTTAGGTGAATTAAGAGTTGTAAGGAAGGTCTAAGTCATGGGTTCCTTGTAAATAAATAACTTGTTCACGGTCGGTTTGGAAGGATGGCTGATCTTGGCTATCGGGATGAGTTTAAGTGCACTAGTGTGTATGGTTACATATTAAACAAAACCTACAATGTGTCATGATTTAAGACTATCAAGTAGTCATGACTCTATCAAGCTGATTCATTATATTATTTCTTAATCTTGAGAAAATATTAAGGTTGTGCTAAAGTTAGTAGTGAGTTTGATCATTAATCATGTGTGGCATTTTATAAGTGTTAATGATAAAATCAGTCAAAGATGATGGTTCTACAAGTGTCAATATTTTTTCAAGACGAGAAATTTGTAAAAATTATTTTACTAGAAAATGTTATTCTATAAGTATCATTGTTAATATTAATAAAAATGGTGCTTCTAAATTGTGTATTTCCATCCCTTATAGTGATTTATCATTTAATAAATAATTGAAAAAATGATTAATTATTGATAATAATCGAATTAGAATGTTTGTTATTTTGTATAAAAGGAAAGTGTTAAAAATTGTACTTAGGGACTCTACATTTCATTTTCAGTGCTATTGCTCAAGTGATGGCCACATGCTTCTCAGTATTGAGATAAAATTCTGTATCGAAACATTAATTAAAGATGATGCTTGTTAAAAGCGTTAACATTAAACATACAATGAAAGAATATAAGATAACATTTTAGGGAACCATCACATAACTTTTTTGACACGCTTTTTAATAGTGATCTTGCAACAATACAAGTATACATACTAAATTAATACAGTATATTTTAATCTATATGCCTATTTATACTTGGAGAGGAACGGAGAGAGAACAAGTAAAGGCAAGCATCTAGTGGTGCGTGCAGTGGTCCAAAAATTGCTGAACCGCCAGGACATCATCGTGCCATCCACGCCACTTACCTAGCACGTTATAATTGAATAAACAACCCCAAACCCACGCGCCTCCATCGTCCTGCAGCCTCTCTTTTTCTGCCATGCCTCAACAATGAGCCTCTCTACCTACACCTGCATGTAATACCAAAACAAAAAATGAAACATGACTTCATCAGGGTCCCAAAACTCTCTTTTCTTTTGGCAGCCCCGCCCTAAAGAACATATAACTATTACTATTATTTGGCCTCCACTGTACTCTCATTTGTCATGTGTTGGTGCTTGGCATACAAGACAAATAAAAATACCAAGAAAAAAACAAGTCAATGAGAAAATTAAGAAAAAGTGATCGAACATTTATTTTCTATGGATGATGGAGCTGTTGTGTGTGGTTTGCTCAATTGTACGATACATTAAAGAAGGTTTTGTCATTTTGAAAGACATGGTTGAACTAAACAGGCTTATCCTAGGACTTACATGTCAAAGGGGACTGAATGCACAGACAACAGCCATAGTTGATACAAAGCCTGACAGCTAATTGATGACCTTTCATGCATTTATTATTTGGAAAGACACTGTGTTCTGTTAGGTAATTTTATACTTAGCCTCCATTACTAATAGAAAAAGGTGTTAGTGGCCATCCATTGGTGCCGAGTCACCATCACTGTGACGCGTGGAAGTGTTCCATTTGTCAGCCGCTTCTTCTTTTAACATGTTCCTTTCTGTCACCTAATAGATCAGTGTCTTAGATTCAAGTGGGCTGCCCCACTTTTGGCTTTTCTTAAGCCCACCATTTTGTCTACCCTTCTTATCATTTAAACTAATCAAATGATGATGATAACGATAACGACATTGATAATCATGTTTTGTTAAAATAACCCATAAAGCGCAGTGGGTCTTGATAAAAACTACGTTTAATTATATTGGTGGAAGTCATGATGGTACTCATGAGGAGGTGGGCAAGTACTACTTGGTTTTCACAGGATAGGATAATCTTTTCTATTCTATCTTCCTGATGAGTTTGCTGCTTGTACACGGATACTGTACCCATGGACATTAATAATGGATGTACAAATGATGACCAAGCATGATATCTGCCGATAATCTAATGTGTTTTCCTTATGCTTTTCCTCAAGAATTGATGGGTGGTTTTTTCATTTTTGTTTGACAATATTTAGGCTTAGAAGGAGGGCATATAGATCATGCTCTGGGTTCACGGATGAGTATAAGACAGACTCTTAAAGGTAGATTCTCTTCCTAGACAAGAAGGTCTTGTTTTGCGCTAAAAAGAAGGGAAAGAGAAAGTGGTGCAAAACAAAAGAAAGAATCATTTGAACATGAAGGGTTCCACTTTGATGCAGTTCCTTTCATCTTTTACGCTCTTTATTTTTAATTATATTTTTTGTTATTTTCTTAGATGACTTTACACTGTGGGTCATGTTAGAATATTATTGCGTATTCTTTTATGTGTGGTGTTATAACTGGTTTAGAAGGGAAAGTTATAAAGGGGTCCTTGGCATGAGCTTCCCTATTGAAAAAGTTGGGAGAAATTTGGAAGGAAGAAAAGTGGGAATAAGAATAATAGTACAAGGGAAGTTTACTGGTCAAATGCCAGGAGTGGTTGCACCAGACATGAAGGGCACCTGCTGCTTTGTGTTTTTGATAGTCAGCTTAATCTGCTAAAAGCATAGTTGTTTATTCTTATATCATCAAACTTTAACCAAATTCATTTGTGGGTAGTTGTGAGGATACTTGAGAAGCCAACAAACTTTTTGCAAACTCTCTCTCTCTCTCTCTCTCTCTCTCTCTCTCTCTCTGATCTCTTGGCACACCTAGAATATTCGCCAAAATAAGATCAAACAAAATGGAGACAAGATCTATAGAGGGTTCAATGAACACCAGTTGTAAACATATGGTAAAAATATAATATATCCCCTACGATCAGTTGACATATATTCTTAACTCTTAAATCAAACAACCATTGAATAGTTTCAATTTAGTGATTAATATTTTAGGTATGACTTTTAAACATCTATACTTATATACATATATATATATTGGAAAACTTAATGAATAAGAATGAGCCCTATGTGCACACGCACCTTCAAGCACACAAAAGGCAGCAGCTATAGGATATATGCAATAAAACATAAAAACAGCATTGCAGAAGCCAACCAAATTAGGTGAAAATAATCTTTATACATCTTCACAGTTGAGGAACTGAGGCTGTGGAAGAGATTAAAACAAGACATGTTCTAAGCTGAACCTGTTCATGATTTGTCATGCATCCACCAGGTGTCTACTCAGTTCAATCCACATGTCTAATCTTGCTTTCTGAAGTAAAAGTAGTAGCAATGTGTTGCAGAATAAGAATTTGTGTTCTCTTCTGTCATCTTATTTTTGAAGCCGAAACCACTAGAAGGAATAAAGTAGTGTGTTTGAAATGAAACGAAATGGGAAAGCAAAAGCAACTTTAGGAAACATGGCCTCATGTATGCTTAATAATCATCAAGAAATCTGATCAAACAGAAGCCAGCACCATGTGCTTAGCTCTATAAAAATATTAGTGTTGGGCAAACAACAAAACGAACCTGGTGGTAAACTACCCAAAAAGAGAAATAAAGAGCTGCTCAGGAATCTACCCCCCTCTCTCTCTCATATGGGATGCACCTCCCTTGGAAGGTTACCGATCCAATGAATCAAGAATGTTCTTTACTTAACGCACAAAGCTTAAGGTGACTGAAAACCAACACTCCCACTCAATTATGAGGATTCTAATCATTTGAGGCTCTAAGTTGGAGGTGGAGGTGGCCCATTGGCTGCCTCTACTTTCTGCCTTTCTAGCTTGAATTGATGATGAGGTGATAAACTGTCTTTCTCTCCATCTCAAAAGACACATACATATTCCACAAGAAAAGCCAAATAAGGTATACCTGTATGTGTTCATGGTCTTAGCAATTTATCTAATATATTAATATTAGAGGGACAAAAGACAGCCATGATTTCCTCCCACAAGTGAAATAAAATTCATTATAAATTTGTATGAAGGCCTAACCTGTTCAAAGCTAATGATGATGATGACAATTCATGGGTTACAACAAGATGGGTTCTCCATCATCTCTTCACCTGCAAATTAATCAGGTCCACATTAAGTGGACCACAGCTTAATCTAGCAATTAATTTGGGAATGAGCGCACGATAGATTAGCAGCTGAAATTGTTGTTATTCTTAATACATAAATAATGCCAATAACACCAACTGCAGGGGTCCAGAACTGAAGGTTCTTATATAAAAATGAAAGGTATAATATCTATATTAAATTCAATTAGGAAAGTAAAAGGTGAGAAAAGAGCATGTGGGTGTTACAGAAAATCACATGATCATCTGATTAAAAAAACCACCAAATAATGCCATAAATTTTAAGAAAGGTATGAGGTTATTTTAGTCCCACTCATGCAAAAAAAATTTACCGATCCATGTCCATCCCATCTAAAGCCCTTGAAGACAAGTAAAACCAAGAAGATATGGCTACCACGAATGCGTGGAGAAGTTGGAAGTTGATGAGGAAGCCTTTCCTTTTGGGAGAGCAGGCTGACTCAGGAGGATGACTTGTTATATATAGAGGAAAGTAGGTTCTCTAATTTTCTAATGAGGCTTAAAAGCTGTCTCATGATGTAGGATAAAGGCTAAATATAAATAGCCCCAGTTCCTTCATTGCATCATTTCTGTGCCTTTCTTCGTCTTTCTTGTTTATCACTCCAAGTTCATACGCACTAGCATGGAGGATCAATTCCCTAAGATGCAAACCTTCTTGAGAAAGGAATTGCCATCGTATTTTCAGGGGCCAGTGGGTTCGAGATTCTTTAAAGATGCCACCATCTGGGATGGCCTAGCTGAAAGCGCATCTTGCAACCATGTCACTGGCAGCAACGTGAAACTATCATCGTCATCACCTGATAGTTTGTTTTCAAGCTCCGAATCTACTTCTTCAGTGGATGAGGCTTCTGCTTCCAATTTAGTGAAGAACATGCCAGAATTCACTAGAGAAGATCCCCTCCAAACGCAGCATGGTGTTCCATTTTTCTCCGGATCTAATTCTGTGAACCTGAGTGGGGCTTCAAGTACTTCAGATGTCAAACAAAGGTTCATTCCTGTAAATTTCTTGGAATCCTTCCCAGAACTAACACCAGCTCAAGTGTCTGGCCCACCTTCTCCTTCTTCCTCATCAACTGCTTCAAATTTCCCAAATTTAACTTTGTTTTTGCAGGAACCTTCTACTGTCGTCATAGATCCATCAACACAAATTGCCAACTCGCTTGGCAGGAATGAAAAGTGTGAGCCCATGTCATCATGTCCTTTATTCCCCACACCCCAGCTGAGCCAAAGCCAGCATCTTCCCGGATTTGAATGGCTCAAAATAAATCAAAGCCTTGCAAACCATCCCTCAAAAGGTCTGAGTGACTACTGGCTCAGCACTACCAAGACACAGCCCATGAAATACACGGGAAGAAGAATGCTGAATCACCAACAGAAAACTTCGCTGTCGTCCTCAGCATCGTCTCCGGGAAAGTTGTTTCGAGGGGTGAGGCAAAGACACTGGGGCAAGTGGGTTGCTGAGATAAGGTTACCGAGAAACAGGACCAGGGTTTGGTTGGGAACTTTTGATACTGCTCAAGAGGCTGCTTTTGCATACGATACAGCGGCCTACATTCTAAGAGGAGACTATGCGCATTTGAATTTCCCAGAGCTAAAGCATCAGCTTAAGGCCAATTCTACAAATGGAACCACGGCAGCCCTTCTTGAAGCAAAGTTACAAGCCATATCCAAAGGCATTTCAGCTCACAAAGAGCCCATTGCTCCTCCACCACCGCCATCACCAAAGCAGCACTACTTGCCTTACGACAATTCAAAAGTAGCGAAAGCAGTGAGCCAAAACCCCACAAGTAAGGAGTGGCAGCTTGAGTTGGAGTACAAAATTGCCCATGAGATTGTTGAGAACAAGAAAATCCAGGAGGTAGTATTGGACATGGACGGAGTTCAGTTAAGTAGAATGCCCTCCTTGGACATGGACGCAATCTGGGATGCCATTCTAGTCTCTGACTCATGAATTTATTTCCCATCATTTTCAAAAATTTAAATCGAAGATCATGCAGACGTTGTGTTGAATGGATTGTTGATTCTTCTCCATCAATGTTTTCTGCCCTTAGCACCACAATCTCCACATGATTTGTCACTCTATCTAGCCCATTAGATTGTTCTTGATTTCTTCTTTAATTCACACTGCCATATTTTAGGATCTGTGCGGTAGTCTCTCTTTGAACATGGTATTTGCTTAAATATATGATGTTTCTTGAGGCAGTTCTCTATTTCTTTCTTTCCCTTTCACTTGCTGTTTTTTATTTTTATTTTATATATATATATATATTTAAAGAATAATGATTTGTTTTTTCAATTAATGATGTAAATAATGTTAAAAAGAGAAATTCAAAAGCTATAGCAACACTGGAATGGAAAAGATCCATAAGCTTTCCCATGGCTGCCCAATTTTGGAATATTCAACCAGTCAAAATGGTATAGGCCCATAACAGGGATGTTGATGCCATTGTGGGCCCAATTTTAGAGTGTATTTAAAATTGGATTATTTTTATTTTTATTTTTATTTATTTATTTATTTGACAACAAAGTGGTTTACCATATTATAAACATCTTGATTTTTAAATTAAAAATTTCTATAAATAGCTGAATTCAAGGCATAATATTTTTATCTTACATTAATCAAGGTATTTGAAATTCTCTGTTAATAGAAAAGTGTAGTGTATAAAAGGATATGGTTATTGATATTTTAGAATGGAAGACATTTTGAGAAATTGAGGAAAATAATGGGAAAATTTAGAAAACCGCCCAATTAGGACCTATTTGGTACATGTTTTAAAAAAAACAAATAAAAATACATTTTGAAACCTAAAATATTTTTAATCTATTTTTAATATTTTAAAACATGTTTTAAAAATAATTTTATATCTATTATTTTATTTTTAATTATTCTACATGTTTATATAATTATTTCTTAAAACAACGATCATAAAACAAGTAAAAATAACATAAAACAATTAAAAGATGTTATTTGAAAATACTTTATTTTTTGTTCTTAATATCATAAAACAATAAACGGTTTTTAGTTATCAAATATGTTTTTTGTTCTTGAGAACAAAAGTTTCCAAACGTTTTTAGTTATCAAATGTGTTTTTTGTTCTTGAGAACAAAAGTTTCCAAACGGGCCATTAGTTGACTGCGTATTATTTTAATCATCCCACCAAAATAGATTTAGGTTATGCCTAGTTTTGAAAATTTTAAGAGAAAATGTGAAGGAAAGAAAATAAAAAGAAAAAATAACTAAATAAATAAATTCAAAATTAATAAATTATTTGTATATGTGTTTTTGAACTCATTTCACTTACTCTAAAATAATTTAAAATATATAAATTTCTAATAAATTTTAATTATATTTTATTTTTTATAGTCAAACCAAATATGAGAAAACCATTTTATCTATTTTTTTTTTTCCTTTCTAAGAACCAAACATAACCTTAAATAAAATGTAAAGGAAGAAAAATATAAAAGAAATAAAAAAGTGAAGAAAAAATAAATATTAGATTTAAATTCAATTAGTTATTTTTATATGTTACTTTAAACATTTTTTTTACTTATTTAACTTTTCTATATAAATATTAAATAATTTTAAAATATATAAATTTCTTATTAATTTTATTTATATTTAACTTTCTTTCACATTTTCTGTATTAAAAACAAGAAAAAAAAAATTAATATTTTTTATTTTCCTAATACTTTGCGGAAACCAAATATAGCCTTATAATTTATATAGAAATTATTATTATTTTTTATAGATAAATTTTATTTACTTTTCTAATAATCGAGTTAAATATATTTAGCTATCATCAATTTGAAATTTCAAACTAAATACATTCTATCTCCATGAGTTTGAAATTTTATTTAACATCTCTTCTTTCCTTCTTATTTATTATTTTCAGTAATCTCCCCTTTAATTTATATATATATATATATATATATGATAAAATTTTAGTATTCAGACTACCGTTCCTGGGGCCTTAGGTAGATGGAGGTGCGTGTTTGAATGAGAAGTGAGTGAGTGAATAAAGACTCAACTGACAGAAGAGCAATCACACGCGCGCAACCAAAAAAAAAAAAAAAGCACCACTTTCTAGGCTAATTTTGCATGTTAAGAATCCTTCCTTGGAATACTTGTTAATGGGCATTTTAGCCTTACTTGAATCAAAGGTTGTATTTGAAAAAAAAAAAAAAAAAAAGTAAAAAAATGGATTGAAAATCAAGAAATTGTTTTTACATGCTTCTTTAAATTCATTTCACTTATTTTCTCAATTTCATATAAAGATTAAATAATTTAAAAATATATAAGTTTCTAATTAATTTTAAAGTAATGAAAATCCATTAGACCCAAAACATATAATATCTATATGGTTGGAAGCAAACCGTTACAAATTATGTCGACATCAATCCCCGACTCCAATGTGGGCATCTGTATATTAGTCCTAACAAAGGGTACTTGTTTGTTTTGCCTCATTATCTTGTGGGACATATTGGGAATGTTTTATCTATATGGAATGTTGATTATGATATTTTACATCAATTAAGAGAAAAAGTTTATAAAATTATATATGCATGAATTTCTCTTTAACTATTTATAGGGGTGGAGCCATGTGGTGCTCAAGAAGGGCAAGTGCCCCTCCTAAAATTAAAAAAAAAAAAAAATTAAAAATAAAGTAGTCATGACTCTACTAAACTATTATGTTACATTAGTTCTCAATCTTGAGATAATATGGAGTTAGTATTAAGGTATTTAATGACTTAAACTTAAAATTGAGATTCTAAGATGGTTATATATTTCTATAGATTAGGTTCCTATATATTGAGGCAAAAGACAATAGGTTTTTTCAATATAAACATCATAATATTTTATAAGATTGAGACAATATATCCCCTTCAGTAATACTAAAGATTTGTAATTATAACATCTATGCCTATAATAATTCCTTAAATAATATTTAGCATAATTTTTTTATGAACTAGAGTATGTCAATTAACCACAAAATTTAAAGATGTAAGACTCCAAGATTATAGAGATAATATTGAGAAATTTATAATTACTACCTTGTTAGATTACAACATCATTTCATAGTTTGAATATATAAATTTAGTTGTTTTTTAAAATAATTTTGTTATTTTGATTTTATAAAAAAATTTAATTCAATATATATAATGTTAGTTAAATTTAATTAAAATATTATTAAAAAAAATTGTTTGTAATTATAAACAAGTTAAAAAATTAATAGTTTTCAGTAAAATATAAATATTAATATTATAATAAAATCATAAATTATACTTTTATTTAAAAGATGATAATATTTTTATTTTATTTAAAATATAGAATTTTTAATTTTTAAAATATGTAAATAAATAAAGTTTTCAATTTAGTACTTAATTACAGACATAGTATTTTGGACTAATTTTCATTTAGTCCGTAATAATTACATCGATTTTTATTTTAATTTTTAAACCATTCTTAAAAATTAATATATTCATTAGAGAATTTAAAATATTAAGTCTTCTCATGCTTGATTAAAATCCATTTACTAAGTGAAAAGTTTTGGAAAAGTACAAAAGGAAAAGAGTAAGTTCGTAACATCTATTATTTTCTAGTGTCTAAGGTGTAGAAGGTGGTAACACATGAGCTTAGGAAGGCATAACATCCATCATTTTCTAGCGTGAAGGTGTAGAAGGCTACCACCACATATGAGATTAGGAAAAGCCCAAGTCCATGACATCCAGTTGGATTAAAGAGAGAATATAGACTTGGAGTTAAAATAAAAAAATTCAAATTGATAGAAAACCACAGGAAAAGGTGAATCAAAACTCTAAGCATTAATGCAGCTCTTGGAGCTCATACCTTCTAACCCTCTGTAACTACTTGAGCAAAATAATAATGATAATAACAGCTTGCCTGGGGGGGCCTCTGCCTTGACCCAGAAAATGTAATTCAAGCAAAGCATCAAAATTTCCTCCTCACTAGAAAACTGACAAGTTTGTGTTCCAACAAAACAAGAAACACCATTTGTCGCATCTCAATTTTACAAACAAATGCAACTATGATGACAAATGAAGGGCGATCAGCTAGCAAAAATTTTATTTCTCTTTCTCCATGGCATTCTCTAGGCTTTCTGCACTTTCAACTCCAACCTTCTCAACCCTCTTCCCTGACTCGTATGCCTCTTCCTCCACCGATGTCTCCATACCCACCACCACCACATTGCTACATTCACCACCTTCTACTCCTACTCCTACACCTGGATATGCCTCCATATCAAACTCCTTCTCTGCTGTCTTATTATCATCATCATCAGAATCAGTTTTCCCTGAGCTACTCTCATTCTCTGGAGTTTGTGGAGATTCCCCTCCTTCCATTTCAGTCTTTGCTTCTGCTTCCACCATATCTACATCAGCATGGGGAAGCCGTTGCTGTATGGGCACTGCATCACTGATGATTTGACCCATCTTCAATCTCTCCCGGTAATCTTCCATCTCCACTCTGTACCTCTCTTTGTCTTTAACAGCTTTCTCCTGATAAACCTGAATCCATAGAAACACAAGACGAAAGTTAGAGCAATTTCAAATTTTCATATTTAAAAAATAAAAAATAAAAAGAGAATACAGAATGGAATTTGTAAACTACAATTATATTATATATATAATACTTACAGCCTTCTCATTTTCTTTTAGTTTCGTCCACAATTCACCAATCATTCTACTGATTTCCCTGTCTTTCCCTGGGTGCAGAGGCTTCAGTCTGGCGTGCTGCTCTGCAAAGAAGAAATTATACCCACTTCTGTTAGGTTTAGGATGAGCAGGATCTCTCTTCTTTATCTCAGATTTCTTCCTGCGGCGGCGACGATGCACAGTTGGTGCTGCAGGGGTACTCTCAGTATTGTTGGTGATGACACTGAAGTACTGTGGCACTTGACGGGCCGGGGTCTGCGGAGCTTCATAAAGAACACCTTTTAGCTTCTCAGTGCCAATAGTTACGGTGACAAGATAACCACTTTCAAATTTCCCATCGATGACCCCTATCACTGGAGAAGCTGTTGATGAAGCCGGACTTGCTACAACAATTAGAAAGGATAGAATTATATCAGTAAACTGATTACAAGCTTCAATATACAGCAAATACAAAAGCCATGAAAGAATACAAGTTGCAAGGGAAATGATCATGGTCACTGGGAAACAAAAAAGAAAATCTAAAGATACTCAAAAAATGTAGAAGCACAAGGTAAATCTCTAAAAACCATACATGTTACAATATCTCAAATGTTAAATTTGTTTACCAAGAAGACACGGTAAAGAACAAAAAACTTGGAGCTTTATAATAGATTGGGATTGGAACAGTTGTTTTACAAATCAAGTTTCCTTCTCTTCCCAAGCATCTTGGGATATCCAACCAATACCAACACAAACCCCCCTCCCAACCCAAACAGTAAGCAGATATTTATGGCATTACCATAAAAAATTATAGTCACTGCCTGCCCAAGTGGAAAAAAAAAAAGCAAATTCTTGGAAAACCGAATGAATGTTAAATTTGATTTTTCTGTTAGGAAAAACCATAGATGACTGAAAAGAAGTAATAATCAGCAAGGAATCCCTCCGTTGAGACTAATTTATAAATACCAAGCTCCCACTAGATTCAGAAAACTTTCATAACTACAGGTTATCTGCCCTAGTGTTATATATTTAACTACTAAAAAGGTTCCATGGCAGTTTCAAAAAAGCATGTCCCAGAACATGCATCCCCTTCATGGGAAGTTACAGGTATGCTGATTTTTGTGGCTTATATTTGGTGGGAAGCAAATAAGAACACAGAAAAGAAGAGACCTCCAGGAAATATATCGGCAGAACTTATCCTCTGTTGTTGGATGCCAGCCGGTTGACTTTCAGGTGATGGCAAAACTGGTTCAGCCAATCCATGAGATGGAACTGGTGTTATAGATGGACTCTGTGAAGCATCTGCACAAAGTTTACCCGAGATGATTAACAGTCTCACAACATTGATACAAATGAAAGTTGAGTGCTCAATACACACACCAGCAGAGATAGGTGCCCAACCCTGAGCTTTAAAGAAGTAAATTTGTTCATAGTGATGAAGCAATGAAACATAATACTTGCGCAGTACAAAAGAGGCATTTGTAGCAGTGGAGGGAAAGCTGAAAACAGCAGTCACTTCTTTCCATCTCCTTTCTCTAATGATCTGTGAACTCCATTTAACAACAAAATTAGTAACTCAATGATAAGGAAGCTCCATCTTTGGTAAAGAGTAACAAAAAATGTCTTCATGCTAAAACAATACTACAATTGGTTGTAATTATCTCATTGGCTTGTCTATTAATGTCAATATTCCCAAAAATTATCGATATATGTCATTAGCGCACACTATACAAAGCTCCATTTGACTCATTTAACTAGCATTTTCACAACTTAACCCACATAGAACCCATTTAAAACCTAACTCGGTATTTTTAGAAACTTTAAAAATAAAAATAAAAAAGTAAGAGTTGACTTTCAACATCTAAATATAAGTTCTATTATCATAAACAATTAAGAAGGAAAGCAATCAATTTGCATCACTAAAATGGCTGGATAATTCTTGACAAGCCATATAGTCATAAAAACCTAAGATATAAAGCAAGTTTATCAAATAATTTAAAAGGCCTTTGAGAGTTATGCCTTGAGACTCACCTAGTGAAGGTAAGGCCCAAGGAGAATTCCTCAAGGGACAACCTTGTGGCTTAAATGAATTTGAGGCTTCACAATTCCAACTAGAGAATTTAAAGAACTTGTTGGATATTCACCTAAATAATTGGCATTTGCCCCATCTATGCCCCAACCTTGTATAGTTTGTAAAAATATGGGTTTTTTCATGGCTTCACAACTTCATGTCTTGAAAGTTAACATCAACAACTCAAAAGTTGAAGCTCAAGCCACTGGGCTTAGCACATGAGACAGTGAAAAGTCGGGAGCACACGGAGAAAGGGTGAACAGACAATACAAAAAACCTAGATGATCCAACTCCCCAGCTTTCTGTTTCTTTTCCATGGGCTTAAGTCTATATTCATACAGTATTATTGTTCTCACCAATTCTGATTTTTAAATATAGAACAATATAAAGATGGAAGGATCAGAGCAGGCAAGTTAAGGATGGCAAGCTTGGACCCTACTCAGACAAGCCTGAATTGTATTCACAGATCTTATTTCAATACCCCACTGCTCCAAATAGAACCTCCTTATACTGCAACAATAGTGCCTGTCAGCCACAGGTTACTCAATCAGCCCATGTTACCAAACCTTAATCTTAATTTTTGAAACTTCTGCTAGCCCAAACAACAATATGAGTTTACAACAAGGTTTTCAAAGGTGTTTTTCAAGCATGACTTGAAGCACGCCTGAGGGTGAAGCGTAGCAAAAACACCTTGAGGCATTGAAGAAAAAGTGAAACTCCAGAAAGGCATGCTCCTTTCACAGCAAGGCATGGCTGAGGCATGCATTGGATGCACCTTTTACGCACTGAGGATTTAGGTGTACGCCTCTATGGGTCTTTGTGACTTAGGTGGCCATGTTAGAAAAAACCAAAAATTGAAGAAGATATCAACACTTTAACCCAAATATCCCATGGAGAGTGAATGAGAACTGAGAATAGAGAAGAAAATGGAAGAAAAACCCTAACCCTACATTTATGAAATACTTACCTCATGATTGTGGCTTCTCACTCCGACAACACTCTCACTCTGACGACAACCTGTCTGCCTCGTCTCAACAGTCGATGCCTTCTCCATGTAGCCTCTTTCCTTTCTCCTTCATCCTTTCTACTTTCTTCTTTGTCCATGCCTTCACCACAACCAGTTATTTATTTTTTTATCCTTTTTCTTTTCTTAGGCAAAACCAAGATATTGTTTTCTTGCTTTTACTCTTCAGATCTTCATCACCATGCCCTCTTCGCCATGACCACATTTTTACATCTTGTTTTATTGTCTTTAGTTTGACCACCATGAACACTTACCTCCCCTTACTAGGATGTCCACCCACTTTCCACTCTCACCTTTCATCTTTCTTTTCTAATGGAAAATTGTAAAATCATATAAATAATTAGGTTTTTATATTTATCTTAATGATTAGTTATGATAATATTTAATTTTAAAAGTTTTATTATTAAAGTTTTATTCTCTTATGTTCTAAAAGAATTATGTAATTTATTTAAAAATCTTTATGTAATAATTCCGTATTATATTTTTGTATATTTATTAATTATAAAATTCCGGGTCTCAAAAGACTTACACCTTAATGCTTCAAGGCTTGCACCTTACCTCACAGAACAAAATCGTCTCACCTTAGGCTTTCGCTTTTAAAATCCTCAGTTTACAAAACCCTAACAAAACACAACATGAGCTCACAATACCCTCAAAATATAGAAATTTCATACCCCTCAATCACATGGCACATTGTGATTTGACCAAATATATGCTAGTGAAGCCCTGATGAGTTTTGTAATTTTTTTATCCCACCATTTTCAACAGGTAGATTTCTTGCATAAATGTGTAGATCCTTTTTTACAATGGTGATTTAAAGATGGTAAGCCATTAAGAGGTAGATACATCTCACACAAAATCAAGCAGTAATACCAGCAGGACTAGAAATGTAATATTAATATCAATTTCCATTAAAGTATGAAATGTGAGTAGGCAATAAAAGAAATGCAACCCAAACCCAAATCCCACCACCCTTGTATTGGCTTGGCACAACCATGAATGATGTCATTGGTGCCCACAAGGAGTTTAGAACCCCCCACCCCTCCTAAATTAAGTCCTTGAGCTACTGCATTCCATCAGATCCAGTCATTAGAATGTCGGAAGTATCACATCACTTAAGTCTATGCAAGTAACAGAAACCTATTGGTTTTGGGATCTTGTACTAGGAAATTAGTAGCACTTGAAGGTGTCAAACAGGATAGAAAGAAATGAAAAAGAAAAAACAAAAACACGTTACTCTAGATGCAACTAGAATATAATCAATTTTCACCTTTCAATTTCAAATTAATCATGAATCAACAGAAGCCTTTAACTGATTACAATCTGAATTATGGCTCATTAGAACATAAAAGGTTTTTGCAAGCACAAAATTTGCTAGATTACTGCATCTTTGTATAAACCATTCATATCAACAAAGGAGTTCCAATCTTTCTATTTGAAAGAAAGCATCAACTATTTGCACAAATTTCAACTCACCTTCTCCAAACCACCACGAGAGGTTACCTCCACAAAAAGCCGATGCAGATCTAGCTCCTTTCCCCCTATAATTGGTATCCTACAATTAGCATCACATAAAATAAAACAATGTCAATTTCAGGAGAGAATTTCAGGAAGTACTCAATGAGAACAAAAGACAAACAGCATATGCTTAATGAAACTACTACAGTTCTACAACTCAATCTAAGAAAAGGTATACACTCTGAAGAAGAAAGACATGTAAATGTAAGATAAGGCATACAGTTTTCATGAAGAAAGACAACCAGGTGATTCCTATGGTAAGCAGTCATCCTTCAAAATAATTGGCCTCAAGTCTAGTATAGACATTTAGTGGAGGAGATTATGGCATTATTAGTCCAACTTCAAAGAGATGCAGTTATAACTGTTACATTATTAACCATAAACCTTTCTCCACTCTTAATGGTCTAAATCCCTACAGCCTAATATCTACAATATTCTTGTTTGGATTCCTTTTCGTATTTTGGTTATCTGGTTTGCCCATGTTTTCTCTCTCAGTAACAACTTAGCTCCTCAAGCAGTTTAGTTTGTTTTGGTTGGGCATTGATACCACAATCACATCAGGCATATATCAAAAATCCCTGCCATAATTTAAGAACTCAAGCAGATTAGTCAATCTGACTCTGCCTATCATATATGGTAGAATATGTAAATTATATGGACAGAATTTGAAAAAAAAAAAAATCCCTATTTTAAGGGTCAAAATCCATATATGATCAAATAAACTAAAGCCTTTATCCACTCTTAATGATCAAAATCCCTATTTTGTAGTATTTCCAATGTTCTCCATTTGATATTTTTCTCTTTATTTGGGTAATCTCTTTTGCCCATGTTCTTGCTTTCAGTAACAATAGCTTAGCTCCTCAGCAGCTTTAACCTGTCTTGTTTGGGCATTCTTGCACTAAACATCTCAACCACTTCAGGCATAGCAAAATGCATGCCGAAATTTAAGAATTCAAGTAAGTCGATTTTTATCATATATGGTCAGATAGGCAAACTTTATGGAGGGAATTTAAAAAAGATGATTCTTTTCCCCCTAGGCCACACCTCATTAGGGGATGCCAGATCACACAGGTGCACCTGATGCTTTCCTATAGGTTCTGAATCTTGGATATGCATATATATTTATAGAAATTAGACAAGGATAATAACTATCAGTGAGTTAAATGTGGCAAATTCCATCACAAGAAGTTTTCCTTTCAGCTTTCCTCCCCAACAAATATGCCAAAATATCTGTTGGATTTTTTGATAAATATGAAACTCCATTGTGCCTCTTGTTTCCTAAACGACAAACCCATCAGAAAACTTGTGCGCATTTTGTGTGTGCGTGAACACATATATTATTTTAATTTTTACTCCAAACACAAAGACATACAAAAGATCAAATAATTCAAGGTCTAGATTTGCATATTTAGGGGAAGTAATTGCATCCTCAATGAGGTTTATACAATCCTTTTACCAAAGGTTGGGGAATTTAAGAAAAAAGAAAAGAAAAAAGTTTTGAAATCCCACATTGATCCAACCATCCAAAAGCCTTATGAAGTTCTATCAACCAATATCTTAGTAAGTGGCCCTCACTTCAAACATAGAACCAAACCAATCTAATGGATATGAAAGCTTATGCATATTAAATAATCAAATGTTAGGACCTGGCAAATTAACCTAACAAACCCTTGCAACCCTTTGTAGCAGGGTTTATAATTAATGAACTCAATTCTACTTTAAATAGAGCTTAGTAGTTACAGAAACTCATTATCAGAATTGGCCAACATGCATAAGAATGAGTCACGATTTAGAACATGCACAAGAACCAGGTCCCATAAAAGAGCAACAAACTACTAATCTATTTTCAGTATACTCTTATGGCTCAAAAACTGATGCATCAACATTTGATAGCCACAATAAATAACGTTAGAAAATTTGTAATTTTTTTGTGAACATATTCTTTGCAGGTTAGCTAGTTTAAGCTCATGAGCAAAGGTAAATAATAAGACTTCAACCACCAAGCAAAGCCACAAACCGACTGCTAAGTAAAACCTGAAAACTCAACAAGACATCTTCATAACAGCACTAAAATTGTTGAAACAGTAACCCTATCAATAAAAATGGGGTGAGACCATGAGAAAGAATCCAGCAAGGCACAAGATGAAATGAAATGATGACAACAGATTAGTTACATTCCTCCTCAATAAACTGGCATGGAGAGTTAGAAGAAGTGAAAGATTAACATGCTTCAACCATCCATTTAGGCATATACTAAGCAACTGAGGGTTGGATTGTGGGGAATGTGAAGGTTATTTGGGGGCCACAAAGACATGAGAACCTAAAAGCTTCTGTTCACATAATATAAAAAGTGTAGATAGATAAGGCATCCATATCATGAGGTGCTAGTCGCAACCACTAAATAAAACATATCTTTAAATAAAAAAAACACTAAATAAAAAACACTTGTTTGTCATAATTTCTTTCCATTTCACAGAGAAATCACATCCTAATCAACATACCAACAAGATCAATGCCTTTTACCTTTCATAAATATATATTGGCATACTCATCATATTAACTAGATCAAGGTTTATACTTCAATGCAAAAGGTAAAAAAGAAGAGGAGGTATACTGTATACATCATATCCATCCTGGATTTCTAGATGAACTTGATATTATTCATGGACTGAAAGAAAAACTAATTTCTAGATGTATAAACCATGCATCAACATCATTATGTAGGAGTTTACAAGTGAAAAGAGAAGAAACCAGGGTAAGCTTAAGCAAGGGTACCAAGATGAAAAACTAGGAAAGATAAAGCTTACATGAACTTGGTTCCCATTACTGCATGGAGCTTCTCCAAAGTGCCCATGAAAAGTTTTGGACTGGAAACGATATCTTCGTATTTAGCAAGTGGTGGTGGATATGGATGATAGTTCGAGACTGTTTCATTCCTGAGAGATGGGCTCTGATTTGCAGAAGACTGTGATGTCATTCCCAACTCTTTCCCACCCCCACCACCTTCCTCTGTCTTTCCCTGTTCCCCCATCATCCACTATCCCATTTACCTATTTTTCACTGCAAAAGAACTATACACACATTAAGCCAAGTGAAACTAGAAATCGCCAAAAGAAAGAGTTGAAAACCATCAAACAGAAAGGTATTAGCAGGTTAAACTAACTGCATGCAAAAAGCAGGATCCAAAACAGAGAAACCCAAAAAGAAATTTGCCAGAAAGACCTCTTGCATGCAGAATCCAAAAAGGAGGAAAAAGGCCAAAGTCTGAAGAGAAACAGACAAACCAAACAAGAAAAGGTAAAGAAGCTTTCATAAAAACCAATAAACAGAAATACAGAAATTCACCATGCAGATCAGAGTGAACTGAAAGGTGCAGGGAGGCTATCCTGATCTATGATGGTAACAGGGAAGAAGAACAATCCATTTGGTGAAATAACTCTCTCCAGCAAATGGAGAGATTCAAAGCCCAAGAAAAGTTTATGGTACAGCATAGCTGTCACAGCCATGAATTCCTTCAGAGTACCAAGGATGGAACTGAAAAAACCCATCAAAGACAGACCTCCTCTCAAGAGAAAGGCTAGGAAGCAAGAGAACCTCTTAGACTCTCCTAATAAAGAACAGAATACAAAGGCCCTCACAGGCCTACTTGGGCTATAATCTTTGCCTGACATTCCAAAGATATGATATCCAATATTTATGTAGCAGGGAGTATATGTATGACCATAGGATTTTTCTGTGAACAAAGTCCAAGACCCTTTTCTTTTTTCCCCTCTCTCTGACACTGTTTCAGGAGAAAAAGATTTTAGAAGATACCAATACCATTACCATGGGTGAGGGGTAAGCCCTTGTGGGGTAGCGCCAATCAATCAAGAAAAAACAAAACCAAAACTCACCTTTGCCCGATACCCACCTTGAAATTTCTAATCAGAACTGTCCTTCCTCTTTCATGGAAGACAGAGAAAATATTTTTTAATATTAACAATTACCCACAATGGAATGCATCACTGTTTATTATTATTTTAATCTTTTTCTATGTATATACAGTACATAAATTAAAATTTTTAAAAATAATATTATTATTAAAATAAAATGCAAAACCCAGATGAAGAAATGGCAGACGGAAAGTTTTTACTAGGGGAAAAAAAAAAAAAAAAAAAAAGGAAAAACTTACCACCACCAACAGTGAGAGAGATTCGGGCAAGCCAACCGATGGTTTATTTATTTTTATTTTTTTTGAAAATATAATTTCAAGATTGGGGGATGGAGGGGAAGAAAACTAACCCTAAAAATATACATACCTTTTTCCGAGGACGATTTTGCCCTCACTAACTTGCCCTATAGCCCTAGATGTAGAAGGGCAGGATGGGGTTTTGAGAGCCTTATTAAAAGGAGATGGTGCGGGGTGCCCAAATCAACAGACCCCCTAATTATAGGAAATACACAAAATTATGTAGTTATGGAAGCGGGTGCAACGGGGGAAATCAAAAAGCGTCGTTTTGAGTGCCCAAAGCAAGACCCCAACGGGTGAAATGGGACATCTCCCACCTCTCACTCCGTCTTTCGTTACCTTTTTTGTATGATGTGTAAGAGGGAGAGATAAAAAGTCTGGATTGCAAAGGAGAGATGAGATATGAGTGCCGTAACAGCTGCACTTGAATTAAAGAAGGGCATTTACGCCTTGGACTAAGTCCCTCGCCCCTTTTTCTCTCCACATCTCTTCTTCCCCTCTCTCCCTCTCTCCCAAGTCTTTTTAACTCCATATTTAGCATATTTAATACCCCTTTAATTACCACACCAACCCCTTTATTTGGTAATAAAGTTGTTAACATATTTGGTGGTTGTTTCTTACCATCTTTGAGCCTTTTTTTTATTCTTAAGAAAATATTTAAGGCAAGCTAGTCAAAGGGGTGCCCCACAAAGCCTAGGGCTTATGTCTCTGTAGTTGTACCTATTCTTTAAAGGGTCTCTCTTGGGGTACACAGAGAAAGTGATTTGGATAGGTCCTATACAATCTCTCATCCAAGTTTTCAATTACCATTATAATTATTTCCACCCCAATCCTAAACTTTATCTCATTCATTAATTCTTCTTTCCAACCCATCCTTTATGTTCTCTCTCTCAAACTCTAAGAAAAGTCTGGAAAATTTGGAACCGTGTCTAAAGAGCCTGTGAAATTTAAAAATTATAATAATAATAATAACTATGTGCTCAACATGATTTGGGAAAGTTTTCCAATAAAGTAGGGTATGAAAGGAAAGAGATAAATTATACCAAATTTAGTAATTAAGTACATTTTATATATGTTGATACTTTATAATAACATAAATATTAAACAATTTTATATTTTATAAAAGGTTGTTATAATAAAATTAAAAATTATGACTTTACGAGATCATGATCAATAGACACATACTTGAATGCGGTGATGGGGATTCAAATTTTAAGTTTTGTTTTCTTTTTTCATTTACTAGTTGATGAAAAAGTGTTATACATGTGGAAGTGTATTTGCAATTCAAGTGAAATGTGAAAGTAGAGATGATAATGGCATAGATTTTTTTGGGTACTCATCCTATCATGCTACTGATAAGATAAGGTTTTTTGGGTACTCATTCTATCATGCCCCTAATAGGATAGGTTTGAGAAATATGTAAATGGCTTTGGACATGATAGAGAAATTTTTTTTAAAACTCCTAGTTTGGGATGGGCTTTTGTTGGACTTTATCTCACCATCCCACCTTGATTATATATAATATTAAATAAAAATTTATTTTTATTGATTTTTTTTTATTTTTCAAAATTTTAACATATATAAAATATTTTTTTTTAAATAAAATTATAAATACTTATAATATTTAGTAATTTATAAATTATATTTATTTTTAACATCATTTTAAATTTTATAAGTAAAAAAATGAAACAAAAAACTAAAAAAAAAAACAAGTAAAAAGGTAAAATGGGGTAAGACGGGTATGAAAATTTCTTATACCCACCCTGTTCCATTTAAATTTATTTTTTGAATAAGAATAAGAATAAATATAAATAAATGGGATAGGGTTGGAATCAGAGTGACCCATCTTGAACTTACTCCATTGTCATCCTTATGTGAAAGTAAACGTGGATGGTGTGTTGTTTTTCTAATTTATTTATATTAATATTTATATGAATTATCATTTTTAAATAATAAATTTATTGTAAAAAATTTGTATGCATTTGTTTTTAACATTTTATAGTCATCTAAACTTTTATAAAAAAAAAAAAAAAAATTCATTTTCATTTCTAAATAACAAATTTATGGTATAAAAGCTTACATATGCATTTGATTTTATAGTTATCTAGACTTTTATCTAATTATTATTTCCATGAAAATGTTTTAAATAAAATATATTCAAATAACTCTATATATTAGATTATTTAATGTTTAAAAATTAATTTTTATAATTAGTAATGATTTGTATTATATTTTATAAATTATTTCATTTTTATAATTAATGATATTCGTATTATACTTTTTTTCAAAAGAGATATTTAGATAATTAGTAATTATGAAGATTTGATTTTATTATTTTAAATACACTTGTGAATTATTATTTTTTCCATATTTAATGAATTAATTTAAATTAAATTTATATATATATATATATATATATATATATATATATATATATATCCATTATTAAGAAAAGGAATTTGAGACAAGTTATTTTCTTTAAACCATTTATAAATACTTAAAATTAATTAACATAATATATAAAATAAAATAACATAATGCACCAATAAGTCGGTTAAGAATATGATATTAATCATAATATTATAATATATATATATATATATATATAATATTTCATTATATTAATAGATAAATTGAAATTTATTATGGTAATTTTTATAAAATAATTATTAGTTTATGTTTGGTTTGAAAAACATTTTTTATTTTTCATTTTATGTTTTCTCCTTTTTTGATAAAAAAAAAATGTGAAAACTATTTTTAAAATATAAATTTATAAAATCTTGTTTTTAAGCTTTCATTAATGCAAAAACATGTGAAAAAAAAATATAAGTAAAGTTTTATATAATTTATATGTAATGTTATGAGATTTATTATTATAATAGATGTGATATTAGGTAATAATAATAATAATAATAATCATCTATATTATATTATTGTATTAAATATCATATTTTACATACCTCACATTTGTTTATTATTTTTTATTTTAAAACATTTTAATAGAATATTCTAATATATGTATAATTAATCAACCAAATTATTATTATTATTATTTATAAAATTAGATTGATTTACAATAATCTACTATAAAAAAATATACATTTATAAGATATATAATAGTTGATTTCAAATATATACAAAATAATGTTTTATTTATATTAATATTTTTTCATATTAATAATATTTTTTTTTCTTATACACATTTTATATGATTTTATTACCTTATTGGTTTTAAAATTTTGAATAATTTAAATTAAATTTAAAATTTATATATATATATATATATATATATATATATATATATATATATATTCATATATTCATTATTAAAAAAGATAGTTTGTTTATAAATTATTTAAAGAAAATATTTTTTATATATTTTAAAACTAATTGAAATATTATATAAATATATAAAATAACATAAATAACTCCCAACACAATTATCTTTATGAATTTTTTAAAATATATATATATATATATATATATATATATATATATATATATATATATATATATATTAGTGCATTTATAAAAGAAGAGAATGAAAGAAAAATATGTTAATTTTTTTACAAAAGAAGAAGAAAAAAGAAAACAAAAAGTGTTTTTATTTTCTTTTTGCTTTTCAACAATAAATTTGTTGTCATTATGTTAAAGTAAAAGCTAAAACCCTACATACATCAAACTTCAAGTAACTTTTTACAACTTATATTATAATACAATGGATAAAATTTAAGAGTTTTAGAGTTCAGAAATAATGTATTGATACTTTCAATATTATCTCCTATTTATCCCAATTAATAAATATATAATAAATCTAATTTTATGTATGTCAAGCATATGATAAATACTCATTTATGAATTTTAGTGCAATTAGAAATAACATAAATGATGAATTTGTTAGTATTATTAAGGATGGGATGATAGATAATAAGTTATTAATAATAGATAATAAACTATTTTTATAGTATCTTGAGTAGTTATAAAAATGTCCCAATATAATGTATTCAAAGATTTAAAGATTTAATACTTAGAAATAGATGTATAAAATATATTGTTCCAACTATTAGTAGCTAATATAATGTAATATATTTTAGTAATACAAAATTAATGTAAGATTTATCTTTTATTTTTTAAAATTATTTTATATTTGTTTATAGTGGAGTTAATTGGAATATCTTATAACTATTATTTAGGTTGATCATTACTTAAAATAAATTCTTTAAATTGAAATTTATTATAATAACTCTAAAATTATAGAATCTCATAAATTTCATATTTTAAAATTAATTTAATTATTAAGTTTTAATAATTAGTAATATTTTCTATAACTTTTTCTAATACAAAATTTTAAAATATTAATAATTACATAAAATTAAGTTATTATCTATTTATTATTAGTAATTAAGTTAAGATAATAGTGAAATTAAGCTAACAAGGCATATAGGTGATCCCAAGGTTAGAAGAGATAACTCTTCATGAGGATTTGAATTTACCATTTTAAATAATTAGACTTTTGTGAATTATTTTTTAGCATATTAGATGAGACAATTTACATTAAGTATTAAAGTTTTCTATTTAAAATTATGCATGCTATGTTATATAATTTGACTTACTTTGGCTCAATTTTGGCTTTGGTACTGTATATTAGACATAATGAATATGTTATATAATTTAGACTTGTCCTAACCACTCTAATTTTTTTGGATGAATCTTATAAATTATGCATGCTATCCAGGTACGCTCTTTATCACTTACTTTTCGAAATTTTATGAACATGCACGTTGTTGTGAGCCTTATTTATGTTTGATTCCATCATTAGGTGTCTAGATGTCCGTGCAATTTGCTTTGATAAAATACACGTCGTATGTTAAATTTTTGTGCTAACTTTAATGTCTTATGATAGCGATTGAGAGGCAGTCTAGGTACACATTCTAACCTTTCTTTGCGATTGTGATTTGATTTCCTTTCTGTCATGCTAGTTTTGAAATCACCTTAGTCTACCTAGGTACCTTCAATCAATTGATTAATTGCCACTTTTCCCTCAACTTAGTCATTAGAGACCTCTTTAAGGCTTAGAGGGGTGCTATCTCTTAGAGGTACTTTTCCAATAGGTAATCTAATCCCCGAACCAAGACTTGGGTTTTTCAAGACTTGCTTTTCCAAAACTATGGAGACACTTCTTTAAGGTTTTTTTTTTTCTTGTTTTATTTTCCATTTTAAAATAAAATAAAATGAGTGGCGACTCCAACTTTTCCAAAATGAATTTTTCACCAATAAAAATGAGTCCTGCCATTGAGTGGGGACATATGTGAAAAATGTGTATCCACAAATTGGTGGCTCCACTGGGGTTTTTGAGGATTAAGCTTGAACACTAGATTGACGAAAATGTGGCATTTAATTGATTGATTAGAGAGTACACTTTTTTTTAGGCAAGGTGATCTAATCTGCTTGCTTGTATGGTATCTTATCTTAACATGTTTGATTACATTGAATGATCACTTGATTGCTTGCTCACTTAAACATGATTCACTTTCACATATGTTAGATAGGACTTTATTTGTATGATACCTATCTACTTGGTATGACTGCTTGTTACATGAAAACCCTTGCTTCTGCATGATTGTATGATTGCTTGTCTCTATTTACTATCTCACTTTAGATCTTAGGTTTTTCGAATGCATCCACATCTTTCACTGTGCACTTTAGATTATCCTTGAGTGTTGAGATATGAGAGAGCCTTCACCATTAAGAAACCCCTTGGGAAAGCGAGGAAATACATGTATGAAGGTGATGACCACATTATATGGAAGCACACCGTCTCCCCTAAGGTGTGCAGAGGCTTTTGTACCGCCTGAGAGTATGATTGCTTTTGCTAAGGATCCTTTAACCCACCCATTATGTCTTATAGAGCCACATTAACCTTGTAAGCTGGCCTAAACCTAATTAAGATTTCATTCCTACATGTGGGTGCATCTTTGGACCTTCAGAGCTACCTTGATCATAGTTGGGTTCAGTTATCCTCTCCGTAGTCTTCTTTTGGTGTGATCAAATATGGGTATCAAATTGAGTACATTTGGGTTATATTTCTATGCACTTATCAGCTGGTTACTATAGAGCTACTTTCATAACACACCTTATCCAGTGTTTCCATATTTTTAGGAAGATTACATGACCAATCTAGATTTGCCTTCGTGGATTAGAGTTGGAGGTAGATTGACTAGAGTATCAGACCAGTTAGAACAAGGATTAGATCAGAGGGATATGGACTCACAGATAGTTACTGTTAACCAGTTTGTTGTAGCCATGGCTTCGATCCAGGAGGCTTTAGCTAGCCTTGGCCAAATGATAGATGGGTAGTAGGCCCAATAGGTCCCATTTCAGGAGAGTGCCCAGTTTGATACTACAGTACCACCACCCCCTCCACCTAGTCAGTTAGCACCACAACCTATACCTTTCACTCTACATAATCAGACCGAGGTTGCCCTACCTCCTGTCAAATTATCTATCCCAACCTTAGAGGACCCACATGCACGTGTGGACAGACCTGAGCAAAGGATGAGGCGGATGAGGATTTCAAATGGAGCTATTACTTGGGAGGATTTTGATGGAGCACTAGTGGCCAATTTACCGACTAAGTTTAGGATGCTTGAGATAGAGAGATACACGGGCATAGGTTGTCCTTGCATCCATTTAAGGCTCTATAGTACGTTTTGAGGGCCCACATATTGGATGAGGTCCAAATGGTTATATTTTTCCCCATGTCCCTAAGCGGTGAGGCATAGCGTTGGTTTGCTTCATTGGATTTATCACGTCGTAGGACTTGAGATGATTTAGCCTAATAGTTCTTGAGAAAGTTTGCATTTAATACCGTCATTAATGTTTTGGGGAGAAAATTAGAGGCTTTGAGACAGAGGCTAGACAAGTCAGTCACCTCATTTATCTCCCGCTGGAAGGAAAATATTTCACAGATTATTGATCATCCTTCAAAGAAAGAGTAGATTAGTATGATCATGAGGAGCTTACAACCTGAGTTTGCTAGGCACTTGATGGGATTTCCTTATACTGATTTTGGATCTTTGGTACATGCTTTATATGGTACAGAGGAGGACATAGCTAGAGGTTTGTGTCCCGAGTCTTCCCCTACTGACTTTAAGGGGAAGAAGCCTTTAGGAGGAGAGAGATCAAGAGATATTAGTACTATTAGTTTAGTAGGGTTGAGACCTCCTAGACACTATCATACAGTTGGGCAGACTTCTGGATTCTACTACCCATTATCACCTCATGTGCAGTATAGGCCACCTGCTCCTCCCAAACCTATGACTCCTACTTATCTACATCTAGTCTCACAGTTTGTTTTTGCTGCACATGTCACAGAGAGACCTCCTGCCTCATACACTCGACCCCGAGCTCTGTAGACTACTACTTATGTGCAAAGGCCATCATGTCAATTTGCTCAGTTGGGTATGCCTCTGAGTCGAGATTTTTAGAAGCTCATGAAAGGTGGATTATTGACTCCATTGGAACCTAAGTCAATACCACATCCAGTGCCGCCTCGCTTCAGATTAGACTTACACTGTTCTTATCATTAAGGGTCAGGATATGACATGGACCATTGCAACACTCTTAGACATGTTATTTAGGATTTGATAGACCAGGGTTTGGTTAACCTAGGACAGCCAAGTGTAACCACAAACTCTCTTCCTACCCATTCTACACATGCAGTACCTCCACCTCCAGGAGATATCCATCACATAGGCTTTATAGAGGATGACAATATACATATGTTGAGTTGGGATGATGGATTACCTGAGTCGATTGTTTTGCATGACAATTATGAGGTTGATGGTGTTTCATTGAGTCCTTAGGTTCCCGCACCATTTAGTTTGATCCTAGATGGGGCATTGTTCCAGTTGACTCATTCTACACCTTTGGTTATCAAACGTTGGGATACCTTTGTTACGTTCACTTTATGGCCAGAGGATGATGATTCAAAAGAGAGAGATATACAGATTGTGACTTGTAGTGGGAGGATAGCTCAGTCACCACCACCAATAGTCAGGCCATTTGAGGATACAACCTCTCTAAGGAGGTTAGGAGAAAGGATGATGCGGTTTTAAGACAGTTATAGAGCATCCAAGCTCGTATTTATATTTGGAGTTTATTAGCATCATCTAGTACTCATAGAGATGCTTTGATTTAAGCCTTGAGTCAGATTAGGGTAAGGACTACCACCACTCCAAAGGGGTTGATTTATATGATGAAAGGCTAGTAGGGCCATTTGCATTGTGTTTTTAGATGATGATTTGCCACCTGAGGGTTTAGACCACGTACGCCCTCTATATATCACAGTTGGTTGTTTAGGCCATAGAGTTCCATTTGTCCTATTAGACAATGGCTCAGCCCTGAACATTTGTCATTTAGCCACTGCTATAGCCCTTGGTTTCGCACCTTCAAATTTTGTTCCTTCTACTCAAACAGTTAGAGTGTATGATAACACTTAGAGGGAGGTTATGGGTACCTTGGTGATTGATTTACTGATTGGTCCAGCCACATTTTCTACTTTGTTCCAGCTTTTGAGGATTCTTACATCCTTTAACCTGCTACTAGGCTAACCTTGGATTCATAGAGCTGGAGTTATTCCTTCTTCCCTTCATCAGAAGGTGAAGTTCATTCATGATGATCAGGTTATCATGATATAATCTACTAAAGATATGTTTGCCTCTTCTGAGCTAATACTTCAGATCAGCCACAATAAGGACGACCTATTTTTGACTGGGTTTACTTTTGATGAGATACAAACTCTTGAGATTGAGGATTTTTGCAGAGATTTTGTAGTTATGTCATTTGATCAGCACAGTAGCACAGTGGTTCTTGACATGATGAGGGGTATGTCTTTTCTACCTGACATGGGGTTAGGACTACGTTAGTAGGGACCTAGTGAGTTTACAGCTTTCATTAACCATGATACAATATTTGGACTTGGGTTCATTCCTACTGAGGTCGATTATCGATACATGGCATGACTACACAAGGAGAGAATGAAGGCTTGATTGTTTCACACACCATTTGATTATCCTATTCAAACCTATAGGAAGAGTTTGGCTGATTACTTTGTCAGAGGATTAGAGATTTAACTCCGTCTAGATAAGATTGATAGTGTGGTTTATACATATAGACAGATTGAGCTTCAACATCTATTTCACCAGTTATAGTTGAGTGATAGGGCTCCTACCACTTTTGTTTCTATGGCGATTACTTCTTCGTCGCCAGATCGAGCTAGTTTGTTATCCTTATGCTTCCTAGATGAGGTTACTGATGATGGAGTCGTCGTTGATCCCACTGAGATGATTGGTGGAGTTTTTCCCCATGATGAGTACCGAGATGAGATGGACATGATGCTCAACTTCAACATGTTTCACCATTTGATATGTTTGGGGTGTTTATCACTGAGGTTATTGAGAAGACCCAGACTATTCCTGTTCTAAAGCTTTTTAGACGATGATAGTAGTTTATTTGAAGACACTATTAGCCCAGTTGAGGGAGTGTCCGACCTTGTGGACCCACCTCTTTCTTTTGATGTTTTATCGGGATTTGTTTTCCACTCTAACGATGTTTATATTACTTCATTTATGGATTTGAGTATTTTTGAGTATTCACTTGTCTCTTGTGATTGTATCTCTATATCTGCACCCCAATCACCCACTCCATAGATATTTGATATAGATGATGAGATTGCACAACCCGATTCAGATAGAGATTCATTTTTTCATGACTCAGATCCCATAGATGAGAGAGCTTTACCTGCTACAGGGGATGTTGAGACTATTGATTTTGGCATAGAGGATCAGCCTAGAGAGCTGAAGATTAGTTTACCCCTATCTACGAATGAGAGGGATAGACTTATTTATTTACTCAGGTCATACTTGGATGTCTTTGCATGGTCTTATGAGGACATGCCTGGTCTCAATCCCTCTATAGTCCACCACCACTTGCCTATCATGCCACATGCTAGACCAGTTAAGTAGAAATTGAGACGATTTCACCCACGTTGGAGTCTGTAGGTGAAAGAGGAGATTAAAAAATAGCTCAGTGTTGGATTCATATCAGTGGTTGAGTATCCAGAGTGGTTGGCTAACATTGTCCCTGTTCCCAAAAAGGATGGCAAAGTTAGAGTTTGTGTTGACTTTAGAGACCTTAACAAAGCCAGCCCTAAAGATGACTTTCCTTTCCCACACATTGATTTGTTGGTCGATAGCATGACAGACCATTTGATGTTGTCTTTCATGGATGAGTTTTCAGGGTATAATCATATTTTGATGGCTTTAGAGGATATGGAGAAAACAACCTTCATTACTGAGTGAGGCACCTACTGTTACAAGGTTATGCCATTTGGATTAAAGAATGTAGGAGCCACTTATCAAAGGGCCGCTACTACTTTATTTCATGACATGATGCATAGGGATGTTGAGGTATATGTGGATGATATGATTATGAAATCCTGAGGTAGAGTAGATCACCTAGCAACTCTAGAGAGATTCTTTGAGAGGATTCAAAAATTCAAATTGAGGTTGAATCCCAAGAAATGCACCTTTGGAGTGACTTTTGGGAAATTGTTAGGGCATATGGTTAGTGAGCGGGGCATAGAGGTCAACCCAGATAAGATCAGAGCCATACTTGACATGCTTGTGTCGAGAACTAAGAAAGAGATCAGGGGCTTTTTGGGTAGGTTATAGTACATCAGTCATTGCATAATCAGATTGACAGACATATGTGAGCCCATCTTTCGTCTTTTAAGGAAGGACCAACCAATAGTTTGGAATGATGATTGTCATATTGCATTTGAGAATATCAAAGAATATTTGCTTTCTCCTCCTGTTTTAGTGCCTCTCATGCCAGGACATCCACTTCTTCTATATTTGTCAGTTTCAGACATGGCCTTGGGATGTATGTTAACCTAGCTTGATAACTGAGGGAATGAGCGAGAGGATGCTGGAGTATAAGATGAGACATGTTATGATTGAATGCCTTTCCTTAGCATTAGTTTGGGCTACTAGGAGATTGAGGTATTACATGACAGAATATTCAGTGCATTTAATATCCCGCTTAGATCCGTTGAGATACTTATTTGACAGAACTGCATTGACTGGTAGACTGATGAGGTGGCTCGTACTTTTGACAGAGTTCGATATCTAGTATGTTTCTCAGAAGTCTATTAAGGGGAGCATTGTCGCCGATCACTGAGCCTCATTACCAACATCCGAGGATAGACCAGTTGATGATGATTTTCCAAATGAAGAGTTTGTTGCTATGACTAACTTATCAGGATGGTGCATGTACTTTGATGGTGCAGCCAATCAATCAAAGTATGGGATAGGTGTTCTGTTGGTATCCTCTCAGGGTGATCATATTTCGAGGCTTGTTTGTTTGGCCTTCTCTGATCGACATCCTACCACAAATAATATAGTTGAGTATGAGGCTTGCATCCTTGGTTTAAAGACTGCATTGGAGCTTGACATTAGATAGATGAATGTATTTGGTGACTCCAATCTAGTACTCAAACAGATTTAGGGAGATTGGAAGACTAGGGATGTAAAGCTTAGGTCGTATCACGCTTATTTGGAGTTACTGGTTAGGAGATTTGATGACTTGAGATATGTTCATCTGCCTAGAGTGTAGAACCGGCTTGCTAATGCTTTAGTTACCCTAGCTTCTTCTGTAGACATTCCGATTGATGTGGTTGTACGTCCATTGCTGATTGAGTTGAGGTATGCCCCCGCCTACTATTGTCTGATTGGAGAAATAGAGGTCTAGGATGGTCTACCTTGGTATCATGACATTTATCAGTTTCTCATATTGGGCACATACCCTGAGGTAGCCATAACCAAGGATCGGAGAGCACTGAGGCAGTTGGCCACTAGATTTTTGATCTATGAAGAGACCCTATATAGGCGATCAATTGATGACATGCTTCTATTGTGTTTAGATTGAGATTTCGCAAACCGTATGATGAGAGAGGTTCACGTAGGAGTTTATGGTCCACACATGGGAGGACACATGTAAGATTATGAGGATGAGTTATTTCTGGTTGACTATGGAGACAAATTGTTGTTAGTTTGTTCAGAGGTGCTCGGAGTGTCAAATTCATGGTGATCTCATTCATGCACCGCTATTAGAGTTACACGCTTTGACCTCGCCATGATCATTTTCAACATGGGGTATTGATATTATGGGAAGATCTCACCAAAATCTTCCAATGGTCATGAGTTCATCCTAGTTGCCATAGGTTATTTCACCAAGTGGGTGGAAGCTACATCATATGCGAGGTTGACATATGTTAGAGTTGCCATTTTCATCAGGTCACACATCATATATCGTTATAGGGTTCCTCATGAGTTGATTTCAGATAGACAAGTGCACTTTCGAGCTGAGGTAGATACTTGATTACAAAGGTATGACATCTAACATCACAAATCATCCGCATACAGACCACAAACCAATAGGGCAGTAGAGGCTACAAATAAGAACATTAAGAAGATTTTGAGAAAGATGGTTGAGACTTCTCAAGATTGGTAAGAGAAACTCCTTATTCCATTGTAGGCATATCGTACATCTTTCCGCATCTCTATAGGAGCTACACCTTACTCTCTAATGTATGGTATGGAGGCTGTTTTGCCAGTCGAGATAGAAATGGGTTCATTGAGAGTAGTTCTTGAGCAACAAATTTCTGAGACAGAATGAGTCCATGCTCGATTTGATCAGCTTAACCTTTTAGATGGGAGGAGATTGAGTTCAGCGGATCATGTTTAGGCCTATTAGAGAAAGATGGCTCGTGTCTTTAGGAAACGGGTCAAGCCTAGACCATTACAGAAAGTGGGTTTGGTTTTAAGGATTCTTAGAGGTTTGGTTGGAGACCTTAGAGGGAAGTTCAGACCTAGTTGGAGTGGGCCTTATGTTATTCGAGAGTTGACTCCAAAAGGGGCCACATGGTTGACCGACTTAGATGGAAACCAGTTTTCAGAGCCGACTAATGTGGATCAACTAAAGAAGTACTACGTTTGAGACTATGGTCACAGGATGGGTGACCATAATTTTGGTTAGCCTTATACCTTATCACCTTTATTGATATATTAGACCATTACTAGCTCATTGAGCCTCATGTGGTACACTATAACCTTTTCTTTCCTATAGCCTTGCTTATCATTTCTACACCTAGGTTGGGGCCTTTTGATGTATAGTTACGCTTTGCTAAGAAAGTCTCATGAGCTTTGGACTTATAGGTTTATCTTCCTTATCCTTGCTACTATCACCTCATCACCCTGTTTGTTACATTTCATTATTTTCACATTTTCACTTCAATCCTTGCTTTTTATCATTGGTTGCTATGTTTCATATTTCCTTCACTTGGAATGATGATTCTTCACATATTGATGCATACAGGGTAGTCATATCACTCATTTCATTCCATCATTTGCCACTGATTTGAAGATTTCAATTTGAAAGGTTATCTCATGGGATATGGTTTCATGTGTTTGTCAGTGATTTGAGAGTTTATTCATTCCTTGTAGTTTCTCATTGGAGTATGATTTATTGATGTCCAGGGTATGCACATTCAGTAAAAAAAAAAAACAAAAAACAAAAAGTGCAGTGATATGTTTGTACTTGATATCCTACTCTATTGAGCATGTGTTGTTATTTGAGGGTTATTTATTAGGTTTATCATTGAGGGTTTGTGCGAGTTTTCCATCAGGAATTTTCGCTCCTTGAGTCACTTTTGTTATGCAGTTGGAGGGATGAAAGTTTTTCGTGAGAGTTTTGAGTTTTGTGAGATCCTTTGTTTCTTGGATCAGAGTTGTTGTACACTATAGGTATGAGAGTTGAGTAACCTCATTAAGGTCTCCGAATCAATGTTTTCTTTACTACTTCATTATGGGTGATATGATTTACCTTTGTTGCATTGATATGCGTTGCTCATCATTCCTTTTCACTTTCTCACTACCTTTATTTGATTTCCCATCATTTCTTTCCTACTATTTATTCATTTTTTTCCTCCCATTCCAACACCTATACACCTTCCCGATTCGACACCTTTCTTCACATTGTTTACATGATCCACTAATGGCTTGACCACTTTTTTTTTTTTCGTTTCACCATCGATATTACCATTGACTCCTCTTAAGTTCACATGCTCATGAGATTCTCCTACGCGTTGTACACTATACATGAGGGTATGGGTTTGATCATTAAGTATTTGAGCCTATATTTCGTTTCTTTGTCTTTCATCCTAGCCTATGTTACGTCCCGTGTCTTAAGACCACCTTGAGGCCATGAGATTAGACGTTATCTTTGACAGTCTTCACTTGGATAGGCTTTTTCAAATTGGTTGAAGTATAGTCGTTACTATATTTTCTCTCATGGAAGATACTTTTGGAAGCATTTGGTTTCTCTCTCTTGCTTAGCATATTGATGTTTGATGGATTTTTGAGTTTGGAGACAAGTCATTGATGATATTAGATTCATCTTTCTGATTGTCAATAAAATATCCATACTAGGGCATATTTCTCTATTTTTTCTCCAAGGTTCCTAGTTGTTGTTGGGTGGTATGGTTATCCCTATTCATGGTTATAAGGATGTTTGATGGATCTTGACAGATTCTTTATTGTACATTAGATATCCGTACTAAGGCATATTCATCTCTCCTTAATGAGATTGTGTTTGGGCAGTGGTACGAGGATGAATGATCATTATTGTTTGTTTACCTCATGAATTTGACATTAGATATCCATACTAGGGCATATTCCTCTCTCCTTGATGAGATTGTGTTTGGGCAATGGTACGAGGATGAGTGATCATTGTTTTTTGTTTACCTTATGACTTTGACATCAGATGTCCATACTGGGGCATATTCCTTTCTCTTTGATGAGATTGTGTTCAAGAAACAGTACATAGATGGATGATCATTGTTGGTTGTTTACCTCATGACTTTGACATCAAATCTCATACCGGGGCATATTGCCCCATTTTCTTTAAGTATCCTTGAGATTGGGACAACGACCAACTTGGTTTTAGATTGAGTACTAGTCTGGGGCTTTCGACGATTGATTGTATCAAGACCACCCTACATGGATTTGTTGAGATAGAGATGGATCACAACAGGTTTCACTCGAAGAGCATGGATGGATCCTTTAGCCAGATGCTCAGAAGATAGATTGTTTTTGTCATTGTTACCTTGCATATTGGGTTATCCAGATGAGCAGTATTTTTGTGCACTTTGAGATTTGCTTTTAGATGAGTCGCACATACAAACTCTGATATTTACCTTTTGAGATTCGTTGATATTAAAGTTTTTGAGACATAGAGAGTTCTTTCGGTTCAGATTTTTCAGAGGTTTGTCATGATGCATCAGTTTCTGACCCATTGATTTCAACGGATGATTGATTTACTGGTTGTTTAAGTAGTGCGAGCACCCTGGATACTAGGGCATATTTTCCTTCTTAAGTTTAGTAGTTCGACCCTTGGCATTTTGAGTATACGACTTTGAGCCCATTTACTTCCTATCCACTTTCGAGTTGGTCTTCTTTATCTGTTCCTTTTAGGCCCTGAGTCTCCTTGCTTTGAGCTATCCTTCTCTTCTTAGCCTCTGAGCCTTGTAGCCTTGAGCTATCCGTTTCTTCTAGGCCCTAAGCCTCGTAGCCTTGAGCTATCCGTTCCTTTTAGGCCTTGAGCCTCGTAGCCCTGAGTTATTCGTTCCTTCAGGACCTAAGCCTGGTAGCCCTGAGCTATCATTTCCTAAAGGCCCTGATAGCCCTGAGCTATCCTTCTTTCCTTAGGCCCTGAGCCTGATAGCCCTAAGCAATCACTTCCTAAGGACCTAGAGCCTTTCCAGCCCTGGGCTGAGCCTTCATCATTTGGTCGCCCATGAGTGGTTTGACCTGGAGTTTGTGTATCACACTCTCCTTCTAGCTGATCAATCATAGAGCCTAGAGCTTATAGCCCTGAGCTATTCATTGTAACCCTAAGTTACTCATTGTATCATGACCCAGAGTTGTTCATTCCATCCATGACCCTGAGCTATTCATCATGACCCAGAGTTACTCATTTCATCAATGACCCAAAGTCATTCATGGAATCCTAAGCCCTGAGCTTACAACCCAAAGTCGTTCGTATCCTTCACATCCTTGAGATGTTTCATTTTCATCATTCTAACCATTTGTGAGTGGCCTCGACCCGGCACCATGAGCTGGAATGTATCTTGATCGGGTATCCATTTAGAGCCCTGAGCTCACGACCCTAAGTCGTTATTCTTTTTTATGACCCAAAGTCATTCTTAGCATTTAGAGCCCTGAGCTCACGACCTAGAGTCGTTCTTCTCATTTGTGACTCAAAGTCATTCTTATCATTTAGAACCTTGAACTCATGACCTAGAGTCGTTCTACTCATCCACGACCTAAAGTCATTCCTTTCATCACTTTCCATCTTTGTGCTACTTATCATACACTTTTCTCCCTTCATTCTCATCCCTCCACATAGAGTCGTCCCATCCATGTCATCGCGACTCCATCTTTTGACCTTACCTCTTCATGTGCTAGGACAAAATTTTTGGTCCTTTTCTTTTAGTTCTTCGGCACAATTCACTTTGTTCCACTTATTATTCATATTTCAACTCACATTCTCTACACTCGTGATCTCTACTGAAGAGAGGCATATTTGTAGACCCTTCATTTTGTCCCTTTAGCACATGTGTTTAAGTTCACTTCCAGTGCTCCATAGTAGTTCTTTTGTGGTCCATTGCTACTCATACTACTTACCCTTTTTTTAGCCACCTTGGAGACTTTGGTTAAGGGATTTATCTAACCCCATTATGACTCTTAGCAATCCTAATTTAGACTTAGGTTTTTCATTCCCTTTTAGGATAGCTTTTAGCATTTTTAGGATAGCACACTTAGGCATGTTTAGGTCACTTAGATAATGTCCTGATCACTTTAGGTCGCTTAGACACTGTCCTAAACACCCTAGGCCCACTTAGTTACACTTGGCCCATCTAGGCATACTAGGCCCATTTAGATGCATTTGGCCCACTTAGGCCCACTTAGGCTCACCTGGGCCCATTTTGGCATGCCTTAGCCCATTTTGGCACGCCTTGGCCCACTTAGGTTTACCTAGTCTTGCTTCGGTCACCTTTCGAGTATGAATGCATGGCTTGTATGACTAGCATATGCTTGATCTTTATTTTATTTTATTTTATTTATTAGTTTTATTCATTTACAGATTCATTGTTTAGAAAATTGCATGAGAATTGAGATTTAGTTTTTCCTAATTACATGAATTGATATATCATATATATTTATATATTTACTTTATTTATTTATTTATTTTTGCAGAAAATTGCTTAAGCTTCATGATTTTAATTTTTTAATGCGATTGATATTTTAGTTTTAATTATATACTTTTAATTTTTTATTTTCAATTACAAGATTTTTTTTATCTTACTTTTTAAGTTTTTCAAATTTTACTATTTTATTATTAATATATGGTTAGTAACTTCTAATTTTTTTTTTATTTTTTTATAAAGAGGATGTCACTTTGGAAGGTGAACTTACCATTCCGAAAAGGAAAAGAACCCTATGAGCTTCACATTTAAAGGACACGATTCCTTACATCGTTTGAGGATTGATTAAGTGGGCGGATTGCATAATTCTCGGTAGACACACAGACTTAGACATTCTTTTTATTCTTATTATTTCCTTCATTTTCTATTCTTCCATATATTCTTTACAGGCTGCTATGTAAAAATGGAAACATGTTGCATATAAGAGCAAGGTCAATACACTGCCAAAGGAAAATGTGGCATACCTACCATACAATAGGAATTCAGAATCACATTTGGTGGAGCTTTTGGAAGGATGCTCAGCTTATCATTCTGAACATGGCAGAATGCTAAAGTGAAATAAGGAATGAGATATTCGGTTAAGATTGAAGGATTTTGAAAGATTGGTCAAAGGGAGATTCAGGATATTTTTGGAAGGAAGATTCTTTAAGCAAGATCCAGCAGCACGCAATAATCAAGAAAGGGGTTTTGTCTTTGGGAAGAGCACACAACACACGCAGGATGGTGGGGATTTTTCTCTAGCAGACACAATTGAAGATTTTCTGCAAGGTAGTATAGACACACTATCATTGAAGATTCTTCTTGTGGCACACATCATTGAGGCTTCTCCAATAGGCACGCACCATAAGTTTGGAATCGACCACATTGCCAGATTTTTGGAGTAGTAACCGCACTGCCATATTTTTAAAGCACGCACATGGGGTTGAAAAAGGATCACACGACTGCCACTTTGGAATGGAGACATCAACAATCATCATAATTTTGCAAGGGTTGAGGCACCATTAATAGGAAGGACTTTTCTCCAACATGGAAAGCACTATTTAGCAACCTTTGAAAGTAGAAGCACGCACCTTGAGGACACATAGCACGCAATGTCAATAAAGTGGGCTGCATCTTTCGGATTTTTAAATAAAGTCACACCCTTGGATTGATTGTTGGAAGGAGAAGGACGACTGCTTTGAGAAAGAGGCACGCACCGTTGGAGGTATAAGGATCATCAGATTTTGAAAAAAGAAACAGGGATAATGTGAGGTGATAGGCACCATAGAACTTTTTCAAGAAGGAATTACGACTTTTGAAAGAAAGATACCTTTTTTTTAGAGGCGACACCAGTAATGCACAAAAGAAGGGGGCTGCAGAATCCTCAAAGAAAAAAATAATAATAACACATTGTCACACCATTGGGCATCAAAGTTGATCATTTAGGAGCCACCATATTTTTCAAGACTTTGTGGGCTACAGTTTTGGAGAGCACACAACTACATATTTTGAAAATGCAGCAGGCCACCGTGGCAAGATGCACAAGTGTGAAATCTTCTGTCTCCACCACACATGGGATTGGTGGCCACTTTGAGAGCATAAAGGCATACAGAGCCGCACCACTTTGGATTCTCTCTAAGGAACACACACAACCCATATAAAAGAACAACCACACCACTTGCACCAACACAACACATATATATTCATGGAAGATCATTTTTTTTTTTAGGCAGTGGGAAGACTCCACACATTTCTAGCAGCACACCACTTTGGAGAAGAAAACAACTTGCACCTTTGGATTTCGAAACAACCCCTATGCATTGATCTGAAAGGTAAGTTCACATTCTTAAACTCATTTTATTTTAGTTTAAATTTATCCCTTCGGTTTAGATTTTTTATTTCTTGTTATTTCAATCCATTGGTAAAATTGTTTTTGTGCTAAAGTTTTTTTTTTTTTTTTTTTAAAACCTGTTTTTATCCACTTTAGTTAGTTTGGATTTTAGTTTTGATAAGTACCGATGTATTCGCTATATTAGCTCTGATGATTGGATTTTAGTTTTGATAGGTACAGATGTAGTTTGTTGTATTGGTTTTGATGAATAATGGACTTTAGTTTTTTAATAACTGTTGATGCTAATTTGGATTTTAGTTTTTGATAAATAATGAGGTTAGTTTGAGTTTTCAAATTTTCATTAAGTATTAGTTTCTTTAAGTTTAAATGTTTGATGCCTTTAAAAAAACTTATTGAGTATCCATTTGTTTAAATTCACATGCTAGATGACTCTTAAAAATGTACTGAGTTTTAGTTTGACTAAATTCACATGGTAGATACCTCTTAAAAAATTCATTGAGCGTTATATGGGATGTTATATGTGATTGAATTGTTAGTTCTCTTTATCTTTTATACTTATTTTATAGGCACCTTAAGGAATTCTTGAGTTTGAACTTTCTTTTAGAAAATATTTTTTGTTAGATTGATATTTTGAGTTGATTCAAACTTTCTTTTTTTCAAAAATGAATTTTTCCATCATAAGTTTGGCTCCTTGATCCCAAATGAAAGGTAGTAAAAAAAGGGATCCAATTAAGCTTTTCTCTTATTTTCAAAACCCTTTTAAGTTAGAAATAAAAAATCTCTATGTTATGTCTATTGATTGGGATTTAACAAATCATTGGGTTTTTTTTTTACTTCCCTTAAAGTCATTTTCAAAAGCATTTAAATCACCAATAAAAGGTTTTAGAAAACATTCATTCTAGCTTTAGGCAAAGAACACACTTTCTATTAAAATTATGCAACTCATTTCATTTAAGTTGCATTTCTCCTTTGTCGGCTTTTCAAAAATTTGGTTTTTATTCACATAGGTTTGGACTTGTGCTCCCAAACTAATGGGGATACACGGCAAAAAACTTACGAAAATTGAATGGGGACTTGATGGAATCCCTACATAAGAAATTTTTTCAAAACTCTTCCTTGTTGCTAGTTTTCACTTAACCATTGACCCTTTAGCTTTAAAATTCATTTCAGCAACTTCAGAATATTTAAAAAAAAAAAAAAATCTAAAACTTGAATGATTTTCCTCACTTTTTGAACTTGAATCTAAAATTTTGTTTGATTTAGAAAGCAATTCTGGAATAGAAGATATAAATGAGTTTTTAAGAGGGCTCTGTTTTCACCTAATTCTGGATACCCGAAATCTTTCTATAAAAATAAAATAATAGATGACTCTTTAAATTTGACTCGATATTTTTCTTTAATTCTAGACTTCTTGAAATTGATTTTAGACATATAAAATATTGAAAAATATGCATTTTTTTATGAAGATATGATTTTTCAAAATTGTACCTACTGTACATGATAGATTCTAGACATCTGATTAGCTGGAGTGTTTTAAAAATATTTTTGAGTACTACCCAACCCTAGATTCATTTTTTCTATGATATAGACACTTTGAAATATGTATGTGATTTTTCTTAAGATTTTATGTGATCTCTTATTATTTTAAAAAAAAAATCATATATGCATGCCACTTTTTTTTTACTTAATCTAGACTTTGTAGAACATTTGGGTGTCTTTACTACAATATATCATTTGAATGAGTGTTTGGTTTTTGGTATGTTGTTCTAGATGTGTAGAAATTGTTTCTTGAATTTTTTTTAATTAAATTCCACTCCGAGACATTTTTTTAGAAATTGTTTTGTGATGCTCCCTTTTTTAATTACATGTTGATGATCTTGTGCCTTGCTTGAATTTGTTATCTGCTTTTGGAGTCATTTGACTTACCTTGGCTCAATTTTGGCTTTGGTACTGTATATTAGACATAATGAACATGTTATATAATTTGTACTTGTCCTAACCACTCTAGTATTTTTGGAGGAATCTTATAAATTATGCATGCTGACCAGGTACACTCTTTATTACTTACTTTTTGGAATTTTATGAACATGCATGTTGTTATGAGTCTTATTTATGTTTGATTCCATCCTTAGGTGTCTAGATGTCTGTTCGATTTGTTATGATAAAATACATGTTGTATGCTATATTTTTGTGCTAACTTTAATATCTTATGATAGCGCTTGAGAGACAGTCCAGGTACACATCTTAACCTTCTTTTGCGATTGTGATTTGATTTCCTTTTTGGCATGCTAGTTTTGAAATCACCTTAGCCTACCTAGGTACCTTCAATCAATTGATTAATTGTCATTTTCCCCTCAACTTAGTCATTAGAGACCTCTTTAAGGCTTAGAGGAGTGCTACCTCTTAGAGGTATCTTCCCAATATGTAACCTGATCCCCGAACCAAGACTCGAGTTTTTCAAGACTTGTTTTTCCAAAACTATGGAGTCATTTCTTTAGGGTTTTCTTTCTTATTTCATTTTTCCTTTTAAAATAAAATAAAATAAGTGGCGACTCCAACTTTTCCAAAACTATTTTTTTACCAATAATAATGAGTCTTACCATTGAGTGGGGATGCATGTGAAAAATGCAGGTCCATAGGGACAAACTGTCTCAATCCCAAGAGATATCATGGTGCCTCTATTGAGAATACATATTGCTACCAATTTCCATCAATAGTGACCATAAGGAATATATGATCAACTTACGATCTCGCTTGTAGGTCAAAGTCACTACTAACTTCAGCACAAACTCAATATTCTCTCAAAGTTAAGAGACAACACAATAAAACAACTTGGTAAAGTCATGACTACTTGATAGCCTTAAGTCATAACTCACTATAGGTCATGTCCAATATACAACCATACACACAAGTGCACTCACCATGAGAAGCCCATCCCAATAGCCAAGACCAATCATCCTTCCAATTAGGAGGTAATGCACTACAACCTCTAATGGGTTGCCTAGACACATGAACCGATTGTGAACAAGTCATCTATTTTCAAGAAACCCATTACTTGGATCTTTCATGTAACTCCTAATACACCCATATCATGTACAATGCAAAAGATGCATGCCAAAATGTTTACAAGATATAATGCATGGAAAAAGGATAGATAAAAGTGAACTAGAACTTTATTAAGTAAATAATAAAAACCATGAGTTTATTACATTATGTCATGTTTTTAAGGGCTTTATCCTAGTAGTAACATTAGAGAAAAATCACAACTACAAAAAAAAAAAAAAAGTGAAACACCAATAGCATTAAAGAAAAATCATAACTACAAAGAAGAGTGAATACCAATTGCATTAGAGAAAAATCACAACTACAAAGAAGAGCGAGCACCAATCCCTTAAAATTAGAAAACCCTTAAACCCTTCAAAAAATGAAAAAAAAAAAGGAAAACTTATAAAATGAGAGAAAATGCCCTTAAAAAGGAAAATATATAGAAATGAAACTGAACAATTAGAATAAAGGAAAGAGAAAAAGAAAAATAGAGAATGAAAAGGATGCATACCATTGAGGGTTTTCCAAATGGCAATGCAATAAGGAGAATTAATTATTGTTAATTGAATCAAAGGTGAAAACTCAAAAGACAAATTTGTTGAAGGGGTGCTATAGGAAGGTGTCAATTGAAAAGGCAACACCAATTTAAGGGTAGGTGTTAATTGAAAAGTTAATCAAATCAATGGTGGAAACTCAAAAAGGAAAAATGGTGATTGAAGGTTTTTGTTGGAGGAACGTTATGGATAAGTGTCAATTAAAAAGTTAGCATCAATTTATTGGAAAGTTTTTTTTTAGGCTTATAAGGTGATAAAAATTTTTGAAGGGGTATTTTAGGTATCAAAAGTTTTACAAGTCCCTGAAGCTATGCATAAACCTATTCACATAAAGTAAAGTTATTTATAAAATGGGGATTTGTATCAAATCTACTACCTAAATAACTACTTTACAAAAACCAAGAGTCAAGAAAATATGTGAAAAAATTTACCCTCATAAGAAATCATGTGTGAAGCCATAATTCCATGTGGAATTCACCTTTCCATGGCTTACCCTTCATGTATCAAAAAACTCATATTTAAATCCAATTTTTCTGCTCCACATCAAGGTATTATTTCAATCCATAACAACCCATCTCTCAAAATCAATTAACAATCCATTGTATCTAGTTTAGATATATCTCACTGAAAAACATAACCCTATTCTTCAACGCCATCTTTGTTAATGTTTATTAATGTTTTTCATCCAAATTGATCCACTTTGAACTGTCATTTTCTACTAGTCTAGCATTCAATGACTCTCTTTTCATATCCTCTTTTTTCTCGAAAATTTGAGCTCATATCAAACCAAATGGTTCTTTACATTTTTCAAGCCCTCTTCATGTCCATTTATGACTTTTTTTTTTTAAATTTTATTTATATGTTTGGTTCCCATCAAATTTAAAGAAAAATGCAAGAGAAAGAAAATATAAAGGAAAAGTAGAAGGAAAGAAAAAGTGAAGGAAAATAAAAAAACAGATTAAAATTGATAAATTATTTTTTTTGTTACTTCAAACTCATTTTATTTATTTTAACTCATCAATATAAAAATTAAATAATTTAAAAATACATAATTTTTTAATTAGTTTTAATTATATTTGATTTTCTTTGATATTTTTCATAGGATAACCAAACATGAAAAAATCATTTTCCTTTACATTTTTTTTCTTTCTATAGTATTTTTTGGAACCAAACATAACATTAATATTCACCAAGAATGAATCCTTTCTAATATTTTTCTTATTTTTATGAATTCATGAAAACTAATTTTCCAAGACATATTAGTGAAAAAAAACATGATTGAGAAAATTTTCATAAGTATCAAATTTTATTGTAAAATGACTTGTATATATCATAAAATTTTATTTTTTTTTATTTTATTTTATTATTATTATTATTTTTTGCTACAAGAATGTTGACTTATAGCCATTATACACTATCAAAATAAATATTTACCATTAAGTAAACCCAACACATGGCAATCAGGGAAAATCTATCGATAAGGTTTTTCTGTCACCAATAAATTTTTTTTAGCAATAGACTAACAAATGGATTCTAATTGTCTCCATTGCCAATGGATTAAGTTGGCTGGGAAATGCAAATAAAATTCTAATGACTAACTTAGCAACAAAACAAAATTGTTACTCTTGCCAACTTATTAAGTTAGTCAACATAAACTAAGAATAAAAAAGTTTTAGTCATCAACTAGCCATCGACTACACTTGAAAACTTGTAAAAACAATTTCATATAAATTGATAATCCACACTTTTTAAAGTAATTCAAAATTATATTTAACTAATTAAAAAATAGTAGAAATTTAAACTTCTATATACACAAATATGAAATATTCTACAACATTTAAATAAGACCCTTAAAAAGTAATATAAAATTCAAAAATGACCTTTTTCCACCACAAAATGTTCATTTTCACTTTTCCTTCTAACTAGTTTTTGAGAGTAAGCCCTATATGACCTTTATTCAAAATCTCTTGAATTGTATTAATTTAAAAGGATGACTTGAAAACATTGGCTTGCTCTCGTTCGTCTATGTGATATAAATTCTAAAATATAAAATGAATTAGAATTCCAACTTACTCGCAAGGAGAAGAGAGGATTCTTTAGAGCAAAGTAGTTTACGCAAAAAGAGCAGTCCTTCCAATTAGGAATGGCAACGGGGCAAGTTCGGGACGGGTTGCCCCCATCCCAACTCCGCCCCGTTTATTCAAAACAAATCTCATCCCCGTCCCATTTAAAAAATTAAACGGGGGGGGGGGGGGGGGGGGGGGGGGGGGGGGGGGGGGGGGGGGGGATACCTGCCCCGCCCCGCCCCGTTTTTTTTTTTTTTTGAATTCATAACTAAAACAGCCGTTGCCCCTCCTTCGCGTACTGCCACAGTGCCGCTGCGATCAGATCTCTGACTATTGAATCTGGCGACATCACAACCTGGACTGGCCCTAAACTCTTCTGAACGGTGAGATTGAGCAGCAACTTGGTCAACCGTGGCCCTCCCTTCGGGGACAGTCCAGAGACACTCCTACCTGAGAGCAGGTCCAGCAAGGTCTTTGGACGGCAAAGCTCTGCCTACGGGGCTATAGTCATCGGAATACCGGAGTAGAACGACAACGATCTCTGGGCCAACTTCCCCTTTAGGTTCTTCTCTTCGTGTTCTCTCCGGTGAGTCTTAGAAGTAGACATGATGATAATAGTAGATTTCTAAAAGGGCGGGAAGGAAATTTCAATGAACAGATTATCTCAATCGATAGTAATGGAAGAATATGAGGTGAGGGAAACCAAAAAATGGAGAAGAGCTAGTGCTCTTTGGTTTTCGGCGACAGGAAGCCATACCCAGAACGGTGGAAGAGTGAATAAAAGAAACATTAATCGGGGCGGGGCGGGGCGGGTTGGGGTGGGGCAATACCCGAACCCGCCCCGGGTTTTTTAAACAATTTCCAAACCCGTCCCAAGCCCGTTTATTTAAATTTAACCTTGTCCCATTAGGGACGGGGCGGGGCGGGTACCCGAAAAAACCCGCCCCATTGCCATCCCTTCTTCCAATAACAATCTAAACTTTTCTTTATATTAACGTGAAATTAAAAGGATTTTGAGAGACTAATTAAATTAAGGTGGTGTTTGTTTTTTTACTTAATTCTAAATAGAACCTTAATGCTTAATAGTGTTAAATATTAAGTTGTTTGTTTTTGTAGAATTTTATTTCTATTAAGTATTAAAAAGTAAAAAAAAAAAAAAAACTAATATGTTGTTTTTTCTATTTATAAAAAACTACATATTTTGACTTTTTCTATTTAGGAAAAAATTTATAATTAGTTATGAAAAAAATAAAAAAATAAAAAACCTAAATTCTGAAAACAAAATGCTTTTAGTAAAAAGTAAAAAAAACAAACACCACCTAAGTTGTTCAATATTTGGTTTTGACCAAAATCATCTTGGACTTTCCTCTTCACTTGGCCCAAACGACCCAAACTCTCCTTCTTAGCCCAATGCCCAAGAAGCGTACAACCCTTATAGCTAGTACCTATAAGTGCAGCTAATTTATACAACTCAAAAGGTTTGTGATGTTCTGATGTGATTATAAAAAGAAAATTTTGTCTTGGAAAGCATTTGAACCTGGGTTCTAAGGTTCTCAAAATGACAAAACAACCACCATGCAACACAATTCCTTTAACAAGTATATTGTTACATATTATATTAATGCTCTTTTCAAAATTTTATAATATAGTGCCTTCTGTTTATATTCATGTTTATTTTTATAATAATTATTAACAATAAATAAAAAAATAATATGAATTAATTAATATAATAATTTTTAAAATTTTAAAATAATAAAATGCATAGATAGTAGATACATGGATAAAATTAAATATTATAATTTTCTTTTTATATTTAAATATGATACATATTCTATTTAACAAAATTTGACATAGTAATACATTTATATAAAAAAAAATGAAATGTTATTAAAAAATTTAATTTCATATATATATATATATATATATATATATATATATATTAAAATTATTTTTATTTTTAATAAAATATAAATTATATATTTATGACATCACCAGTTTGATTGTAGTTCAACCATTGGGAACCGTGAATCGATAACTTTTCTGATTCAATGACCAGTATGATTATAAAAATATTTAAATTTATCATAAAATAATTTTACCTTTGAATGTGGTTTTCTATATTATTCATAAATAAATTTATCATGATGATAAATACAGTTAATCAATAATGCATATCTCGTGACCTAAAACATTGTTTTTCACTTTTGAATAATGAACCTGCTATTTAACAAAGTTTTACTTAGAAAAGTAAAAGGTAAAGATAATTTTATTATTTACTTGAATGAACTTGCAAATGATAAGTCCAATTGAAAGTTAAAATTTCCATAAAAATAATCTAATAAATTGTGCATTATTAATCTAGTTTATTATTTTGAAATAACGTCATAAATTATTTTATATTATCACATCAATATAGTATATTTAATAAATTTGTTATTTTTTTGTTACTCCTTCGGAATATATTGGTCAAAGAAAAAATTATAAAAATTTAAAATAAAAAACTATATAATATTTTCTTATTTTATTATAAGAAATTAAATTATTTGAAATACACTTTTTTTTCAAGTTTTTTTTTTTCAAAAAAATTTGAGATTTTTTAGAGAATCGAGTAAAAAAAAAAGTTAATTAATATTTCTTAAATAAACACCATAACTTAAGGTTATTATGTCATTATATATATATATATAATACAACAAAAAACTTTGTTACCCTAATAGAAGGAACAATTATTTTTCATGAGCACTTATCAATTGAATAATAAACAACTATTTATTTGGTAATATGGTATGTGAATTTTTTTAAAAAAAAAGTAAATTAAATGACGTTATAATGTTAGTATATTTGTATTATAAGTATAATACATTTATATCATACCTATATTTTAGGATGAAAGCAATAAATTAATAATTCTAGAAATGTCTATTTATAACTAATTGATATTGTTACTAACACATGATATCAATGTATTAACATCATTCATTTAATGCATTAAAATTATTTAATAACTTTTATATATTAAAAAAAAAACTACAACCTCGAAACTATTACTTTTATAAAAAAGTTCAAAAATTTTCCAATTAGATTTTATTGTAATGTATTATAATATAAGTATATTTATATTATAATTATAATATATTTTTGTCATACTTGTATTTTATAATAAAAACAATAGTCTTAGAGATCTTGTTTATACCTCATTGATATTATCATAAGCGTTAACACAGTCCACTCAATGTATTGAAAATATATATATATAAATTAAGAAAAAAACACTGTGTAAAGGAAAAAAAATAGAAAAGTTATATAATTTTTAAAAATAATTTTATTATAAAAAGTAAAAAACAATTAAACATTCTCTATCATTTTCTTATTATGTTTAAACAATCCAAGTGAAAAAGTAAACCTTCTATCTTCCTAGAACTTAATACAAAAACATGATTTATCAATTTAAAATTATATATATATCTATATATATATATATATATATATATATGGATAGATGGATAGATATATAATTCATCATTCTTATTACATAATTATGAAAATTGTTTTGTTTCTAATAAAATTAAAAATTAGAATAAAAATAAAAATATGTAGAAAAATACATTAGATGTTATTTTGAAAATATTTCTTAAAAGTAATTTGGTTTTAAATAACAAATTATACAATTATTATATATAATAATTGAAAGGGTTTAAAACCCAAAATTTTGATTTAAAAATTGAGTTGTTAATGATTACAACTAAGATGGGGCCACACACCTTAAATGTCATAACAAGAAAAGGTAAAATGTTTAAAATGCTTTGAATTTAAAAGCTTTTGGTCGAAAGACATTCACGGTATTTCAACCCATATTTGTACGGAATGGAGTTGGCGAGAATTCTCTCTTTTGTCCTATTCTGCCTAGGAATTATCAAAGTAGATAACCTTGGTCATTATCATACCCAACCCACTTCATATAATAATTTCCCCCAAAATTTAAATAACAAGACTTGACTCCAACAAAGTTGGAGTAGAGATTTAGTCAATGATAACTTTCTATTTGATCTTATATCTTCAACAGTAGTAGTTCAAATGAAATTGCAAAAAACTCAAAACTAGAAAGAAAAAAAAAAGAAAAAAAGAAAAAATGAAAAGAAGAATGTTAAGGATATTGGGGAAGAAAGAAGAAGGAGAGAACTTTGCTTTATGGCTTTAAAATGGATAACACTTCAATCTTTCTTTACTCATTGATCTCTGGTCTAGGATTTGGACTTCATAGATCAAAAAGAGAAAACATGAACTTGGAGAGAACTAGGTATCGAGAAATGAGTAAGAACGGGAGAAAAATGACAATTTTAAAGGAAATAAAGTACGGTGAAAGTGCCTAAAATGGATCATTTCTAGTAAAAATGAATAAAAGAGATTATATTTCCAATTTCAACGGTATTTTAACCCTTTTAACCAAATATTATTTTTTTCTTTAATTGTTAAAGTATGATTAAAGCACTTGCCGGAGGGGTAACAAGTTTGATAATAATACCTCAGCTTTTCAGTGCTCCAAGGTGTTGAATTATATACTGAAGCACTTGAAAACAAAAATGCTTTTAACAAAGCCTGATTCATTTTAAACATAGAAAGAAGTATATGCCCATTAAGGGAGCATTGATTGCTGGAACCTCATTTCTGCCTTGAACTCCTTTTTGGGCAGGAGAAGGCACAAGAATGGCAGTTCAAAAGTGCTCTTTTCTCCTCCTCCCTTTCCACATATAAACAATGAACATCTTCATGCTTTATGAATACTCCTTTCAGAATGTAAGTGTGGCATTGTAATTTCCATTTGGCCATTTCTACCAACACCACACTTGTCAACAATCCTTCCCTAAAACAAACAAACAACACAACACAACACAACAATTTTCAGACAATGTAGTGTTCTCTGAAAGCATCCCTTTTTAACTGTTTCTTCAAACACCGTTTGTTTCCAAGTGTAAAACCAAACAGGTTTAGAAATTCTCTCTTCTTTAGCAACACTGGAACAGGTTATTTCAACTGTTTTCTGTTTTTTCTCGTCTCCAACAGAAAGATTAATGTGAGACATACCCAAACAACCCATTTATTTTTCACAAGTGTTCAAAAAATTATTCCCAACATAGTAATAATAACAATAATAACAATAATAATAATAATAATAATAAGTATTATGTACAACCTAAAACTGCCTCATATTACTTTTATTCATCCATTATTTCATTGTCTCCTGACTTTATCCAACTAGATATGTACAAGCACGGGAACTGAATCAATACAAGTACAGAGTAAATGCAGCTCAAGATGCAATGTACTTGGCTGCCACTATTGTCTAAGAGATTACCCAGCTAATAAGAAAGACAAGAATCAAGATAAACCAACTTCCTGAGGGGTAGCTACCTGGCTAGAACTCTTCACAAACTATGCTGCTCATTAACTTTACAACTGCAATCCTACCATCTCCTGTTAATGATTAAGTCGCAACTTCATCCAGTCTCAATGATAGACATGCTGTTTGAAGGCTCAGGTAAGGCTCTCCAGAGGAGTTCTACAGCACAGTTTGTATGTCCACAGAAATTAATGTCAAGAAAAATGACTGTAGAATACTAATACAACCAAAGCCCATGTAAGTGAACTCCCAAGTAACAAAAAGAAACAGAATGCTCAAGTGCTAACCATCTTTCTTGTAAATGATTCCAAGTACAAGAAAGTTCTCAAGCATTTAAGGTAGTCAACACAACACAACCAGCTCTGTTGGTGTATAAGTAATAGTTTTACCTGATTTAAGTGCTTTGATGCACTCCTAAGGATGTACTTCGCCAGCGCCTTTTCTTTGACATAACCTGAAAAAATAAGCTCTGGCTGATTAGCAACAATTATAACATTTAAATTGACAATAAAACCATCAAAACTAAAAACCATTAGGAAAGGAGACGGTGATTCTAACTTCCTGTCGCACCAAAGTCCTTCCAACACTTAACAAGGCTAACAACTTGCATGACTTGCAAACTTAACTTTACTGTCTAATTTGTCTTAGAAGTAAATCCATCTAACATTTCTTAGCTTCCAGTTATGAAAACTACATCTTGTCACATGGATGATTGGGATGCAAAAAAGAAGTGGTCAAGGAAGAATCTGAATGCCCACAGAAAAGGGAAGATAACTCTGAGTAATTTTACTTCATCTAGACAAAGTGGATTTACTAACTATGACCTGAAAATAAGTGAAACTAAATAACAAGATACCAATTGTTCTTTTCATTTCTTATATAGACCCAAAACTTCTAAACCAGAAACTTACACAATAAGTACAAAATTACATGGTACATAAAACCAACAAGAAGCTTAACAGGAAGCTTAATAAGGTTCTGTATAACTCCAAAATAAAAAAGAAACCAGTGGGTTCCGCAGGGAGATTGAGACAACATGACTAGAGTGCACCAAAATGTAGTCCCCAAAAAATCAACCCCAGGTTGAAATTCCCTAACCTGAATCCTTATCAGAAATGGAATCTGCCCAAATTAAGTCAACAGCAGTTTGACCTCAACAGATGGGGAAAAAAAAACCCTTTGCCTTTGCTTCTTGCCATTTAAAATTATGTTTTAAGCCTAAAGCAATTGATTATGTTCAATTGGGCTTCGGCAAGTTTCAAAACCACCCAGCCCATTTACTAGGAAATAGGACAGGAAACAGCCCACAACCTAATTACATTGAAAAGATCTTCAGAAATATTAACAATATATAAACACAACCTATTGGATTAATTTGATGCATATAATTTTTTATATCATGTTAAAAGTTGTCAAAAATATCTCATAACATATAAAATAGAAAATACAAATTGAATTTGCTAGGCTTGGGTGTCAAAGGACAGCTTTGCTGTCCACACTTCTTTTCTTATTTTAGCCCACAATTGTTTCCTTATTTCTCCATTTATTATTCTGTACAGTTAGCATACATTATTTGATAGATTATAGTTTACATGTATAGGGTTAGAATCATGCGAGAATTTATTTGCTTTTATTTGCTTTCCATGTATAGCATCCTTGTAAAGTCTATATATAATATACAAAACTCAAGGCCAAGGTATTTGGCCATTCACACAATATTTTGACATTGGGAACTAACTGGAAAAATCCACCAGTTGGGTCAAACAAAGGCAACCGTTTCAGGGGGTTTGGCAGTTCCTCCAAGTCTGAACTGTACTACCTCTTAATTATTTTAAGGTCCTATCATCAGAATTCATCCTGTATACTAAATGGACGGCCAAATAATGTTTTAGTGATGTAGAGGTTTCTGCCAAAGGATGTTTCAGGTCCTTCCACTTCATCAAAGATAGAGTTCTTCACCAGAATGGCAATTTGGAATAAGATATCAACAATTAACGAGCAAATGCAGATGGTGCACCAGACTGAACAGGTGTTACAAGCACAAGAAGGAAAAGGAGGGTGATTGCACAATCATGTCTGACTTATAATCTTATGCATTTTGTTGGCAAATGGTGTGTGGAATATTGTTAAGATGGCATTGGAAGTCTGTCAGAAAAGGCAGGAAGAAAGCATGAAGAACAGCCATACTGTGCTTGCTATGGTGCTTATGGAAGGAATAATATTTGAGGATTGTACATGGGGGTTGCAACCCCATGGAAGAAACCGAAGGACCTTGCTCTATGATTCCTGTGCTTGTCGACTGTGTCCTCTATTGATGATACAGTCTACCTTTTTATTTAATAGGTCTGGGAGTGCTTTAATTGGAGGGTAGCCTTTTTATTTCCTTTATACTTGGATTTGTGCCCCCCTTCTGGTGTTGTTGAATTTGCTTAACATAAAAGAAAGAGTACAAATAAAGTTAATCAAGATAGAGTTCGATTCCAATCAACTAGTTTACAATGCTAAAGCCACATCTTCTTTCAAGTGAAAAAACATCATCAGTCAATACGGATGTTTTCTCCCTGATGCCCTTAACTACTAATATCTCTTTAAATCTTCACAACTTTCTAGGATAAGATCCTAGCATCTTGAAATCCATGAAAAGTGAAGCACATCTATGTATTGGTAAGGGTGGTTTAGTTACAGCAAAGAAATGTATCAGAGGTGCTTAATGAGGGTAAAGGTGCTGGTATTGCATCCAAGAAACCTAAGAAGACATTGGATTTGATACCAACATTTTGAATTCCATGAAAAGAGGGGAAATATATATATATATATATATATATATATATATATATATATATATATATATATATATATATTGGTCAAAGTGGTTTAGGGTAATGCACTCATTTTCCCAAATATCAAGTTTTTCTTATATTTCTGATTCATACAGTTGCATTACAAACAGTAGGGCTTGGAGAAACAGCTGTGACTACAATCATTTTAATTTTACATGCATGAATGCAAATAAAGGTTGTTAATTGTGAACAATAAGGTCAACGACAATTGAGCATAAATTTCAAGTGAAGAAAATGAGGCAGTTATTCAAAGTTAGGCAGAAGATTTAACCAACATCATTTCTTGTCTATTAAAGGAAAAATGAGAAGTTGTGAAGAATAAAAGGATGAAATGCTTCAGGACATATAACCATTATAAAGAAATGTCCAAACAACTCTATAATTGTTTAAATCAATCTAGCCCCCACAAGTATCCCTTCTATAACATCAAATGGAGAATGTATAGCAAACATTTCCATATGCTGAAATGAAAAATTTGCAGAAATTTCATCCAGATTTTATCAATTAGGCTAAAGCCCACTGGGGCACTCTACTGAGTGAAAAAGCCTCCACTGAGCTGTGTTACCTAGACTAGAGTACAAGCGTGCAGTGTTGGTATGTTTACATGTCAAGGCTTCAGATTTGTTCATTCCCAAGATCTTATGGCGCGTGGACACAATTAAATAACTCAATTTCCAATTTTTTCTTATTCTAAGTCTTAGGTCAAATTGAAGCAAAAAACCATGGTAGGATGTCCAGTATGAGTTCAAGGTTACATAGAATGAACTAGGAATCTTTCTTTTTCTATTTTTAACACACCTGCTGGACACATATCCATATCCAGAAACCTTGTCATGACCCATGTCATATCATGTCTGACACACAAACTTCATATGGTTTGAAGCATCCATGTAACATCGACATTGAAACATCAACCTGTCATCTCCTGCATAAGAGGGCAGAAAGAATATATTTGGCTACAAGATCTAGCTCACTGCTGAGTTTAATATGCACTAAAATGACTAAATGCACTAAAATGCAGTTCAAGAATGATCTCATGGAAATTTGGCCCTATCAAAATCATCTGAAGATAAATTTCAAATCGAGAAACAAGAATTAGATATAGGCATATATGCTACTTTATACATTTGATATACATGCATAAAGTGATTAATAAAAACTCTTAACACCGCACCTTAGAAGATGGAGGAGGCAAAGAAGCCTGGCGTACAGCCTTCCCAGGTTCAGTTAGCTGCCGAATCTCTCTAAGCTGGCTTGCTATATCCTCCAAAAGTTGCAATTGAATATTTTCCCTCTCCTTATGCTCCACAGAGAAGTTGAGCTTCTCTCTTCCTTCTTGCACAATCCTCAACCTTTCTCGGAGCCTCTCAACTTCAGTTTCAATCTTCAACCTTTCATTATCAACTGAAGAGATAGAATGTCTCCGCATATCAGAAAGCAAAGCTTTTCCTCGTGAACCACCCAGTGGTGGCAACCCATTAGTTATGTCTGAAAAGCTTTGGTCATTATTTGTTTCACTTTCCAATGTGCTCATCATCGGAAAATCACAAACAATACCAATCCTTTGAATCAGAGAAGCTTCAACAGGGGGGTCAAGTTTTGCAGGAATATCTGGAGTCTGTTCAATTTTGCTTTCATTTGCCTCATTACACAGATTAGATTCATGATCAATGACATGAACATCATGAACACGAGGCTCAATATCAAATGCTGAGCAACAGTGATCTTTGCTTTCGTGATCTGCAGTCTTTCCGAGCTTGTCCAGATCTTCACCATCATGTGGAACATGCATCTCAGCTTCAGCATGAGTTTTGGTTGTCTTTGATATAATTCCTTGAAATAATTTGATTTCATCACTTTGTTTTTGGTCTTCACCTATTGGGGCACTAGCTTTCTCAAGAGAAGAATTTTCTTGAGAACTGCTTGACCTATATAACTGTGAACATGCCCCTAGTTTCTGCACCCCTCTTTTCTGAGCACATTGATTCTCATCCACTGGTAACATTCCCTTCTCTTGAAACTCTTCATTGCACTTACCATTAAGTCCTGATTTATGTGAATGGTGTTTGCCAACGTTTGGCTTCACATGAATCTCCCCTCCTTTTGACAAGTCTGCATCTTCTTCCCAATCAGGAATAGGTAATTCTTTACTAAAAGCAAGGGTAGGATATTTCATCTCTATAGATGTTGATTCATAAACAGAACATCTATCTGCATCTTTTACCTTTTCCTCTTTATCAATAGATTCACTAATCCGCCGCAGCATCAATACTGGGTCCTCACTTAAATAAAGAGAAGAAATGGGCCTCTGTTCTGGTGTATCAACTATATCATGCGTATTACCTTCTACTAGATCATTTTCAGAGAACATCATTTGCCTATAGGCTTCAACTTCCTTCTCCAAGAAATGTTTCTCCCTTTCTCTCCTTAGAAGAATTTCTTTCAGAAGGTTCATTTCTTCAGCATCATAAGCAGATTTTTCTTCTATAATTCTCTGAAATTGCCGAGCTTCCATTTCTATTGATGCCTTTTCCTCTTGGATACGCAATATCATAGCCATAGCCTCATCTGCAGCAGTTGCAGCAGCGCTTCTCTCTTTCTCGAGCTCATGGTACAGAGCAGCACGAGCAGCATGCTCTTCTTCAAGGGCTTGTTCCAAGACTTTAACTGTATTTTCTGTGTTACTATTAAATGATAGCTTTCCTCGTGCATTGCAGTTCACCTCTTCAGCAGATGATGCATCCTTCTCTGAGGGCCTATCTTCATCAATGTGTTCATTCAACTTAATGCCATGTAGGGCTCTTTCTCCCAAATCAATAAGAATGGGAACCAACTCATCTAAAAGCACATACCATTAACAGCAGCATTAGAATACATCATCAGAAATAAGAGAGAGAGAGATAGAGAAAGCATGCACTTATACATTAGAAGCCTCCACATAAGGTATAGCATATCAACACAAAATTAAAAACCATTGTCATTTAAAACATTGTTTTTGAAAAGCGTCCAAGGTTTACTTCTTGAGACCTCATAAAAAATAATTCAAGGTTCAAACAGAGATCATACATTGGAAGCCTCCATGTAAGGTGTAAAATATCAACCCAAAAGTCAAAATAATTTTAGTTTAAAACATTGTTTTGAAAAGCATCCAAGGCTTACTTCATGAGAGCTCAAAGAAATGATTCAAGGCAAGAGAGGGAGGGAGGGAGGGAGAGAGAGAGATCCATGAAAGGTACGACATATCAACCCACAATTAAAAATAATTCTTGTTCAAAATATTGTTTTAAAAAGCATCTAAGGATTACTTCTTAATACCTTAACGAAGATAGGCCTCAAGAAGTAAGCCTGAGGTGCTTGTCAAAACAATGTTTTGACTATGAATATTTTAAATTTTGGGTTGATACTCAAAGAATATGATTAAGAAGAAAATGATACAAGGCTCAAGAGAGAGAGAGAGAGAGAGAGAGAGCCAAAATTAAAGATAATCGTTGCTCAACATTGTTGTGAAAAGCATCTAAGGCTCACTTCTTGAGGCCACAAAGAAAATGACTAAGGCTCAAACTGTCTATCTTGACGTCAGCAGCACATAATGCACTAATCTGCTACCATCAAGTTTTCAAGTATCTAAGGGTCACTTCTTGAAAAAGGCCTCATGGAAAATGATTCAAGGCTCAAGCTAAGGTCAACATAACTTTGAAGTGAAAGTGAGAGTCACTTTAACCTACCTCCTCCAGACCTATTCTTGAGGCAAAATCCATCGTCCATTCACCAAATCTGTGATTCATTTTCCAAGAGTTCTAGAGTACCCATGGAGGCTACCCATGCCTATTTCTTGTGGATATTGAACAGGGAACCATCAGGTAGCATTCAAATTTTCAAATGCATTAGCCAAGAATGTGCAAGGGAATAGTGATCATATACCACCTCTCTCATTGATATCCTTACTAAGTATATTTCCCAACCATTTTTACTCTCAAATTCCATAATATTAACCATACAAGTTCTTAAACCCTCACCCTCTAAGGTAGCCTCATTGGTCATGACGAACAATTGGAAGTGTGGTCCTAGTAAGTCACACATGATCCTGATTTTGAATCCTGCCACTAATGATACCCTGCATTTACCTGGTATTGGTTGTTGTGGGGTGGTTAGCACCCCAAGGTTTGGGTCCCCATGGAGTGTTCTAAGGGCTTGGTGATAGAAGGTTCCTCGGTTATATATATATATATATATAAGGTTCTTAAACCCTCTGTAGTAAAAACTTGGTCATTGCTTCTAAGCAATTATAGTCATTTGTATTTTATTTCTGTTTTATTTCTAAGTAAGCACACACACAGAGTCTTAAATCTGACCAGTTGCATCTGGTTAAAAATTAGACTAATTGGCTAAAAATCTAGAGAGCGAAAGGTATACTTGCCCTGAAAACCATCCTCCCCACCGGAAGCATCAGGGACCAAGGTTTTTCCAACAAATGCCTCACCTGTTTCACTGACACTAGAAGGAGCCCGAAGACCACTTGGTGCATCCAAGCGTGGAGGATCAAATGATGAAACTGAAGAAAACTTCCCATGATCAACTGCACTTCTCCGACGGCGCCGAACACCTGTTTTGGGCCTCTGATTGCTAACCCTTTTCCCCTTCGTATCGGACTTTCCTTCTTTCAAAGCCGGCGTGTTCATCACTCCACAGGATCCATTTCTTGAAATTGAGTCTTTCCCAGCTATATCAGGGGATCTCATCACATCCCAAAACGAGCTACACGAGGCTTCACCTTCCAATCCAACATCCCCATCATCACTGTTTCTCCCTTTCAGCAACTTCCAATTGGGATGGGGACTCCCTTCATTTGCCCGCACCGAATCAAAGGGGAATTTGCTCTTCACGCACAATTGAACGGAAGAGATCCTCTCAGTTGGGTAATCAACAAGAAACTTTTGCAAGCAATTGTCTCCATTTGGGTTGCCAAAGAAGCCGTTGCAAGGGCATGGCAAACACAAGCCAAAAAAGCTCAGAAACTTAGAGGCGAAAAAGGCAAGAGTTGATCCACACAGTAGAAGATAGGCTATAGCGAGATCAAGATAGGCGCCCACCAATCCACCAAAGGTCCACGAATGAATCTCCTGGCAAGCCATCCCCTGCCCCAAATCTTATTTCCAACCCTCCCTTGGGTCACGAACAAACTGCAGTGAAATAAAACAAATGGCCAGTCCGAATCAACCAAACCTCCTGGCTCCACAGCTCCACAGCTCCACAGCTCCACCCCCACTTACAAGCTTTCAGTTGGGGTAAAAGCAAAATTTCTTTCCCTGTTGTCAGAAACCAAAGAGGAAAGGAAATGAAAATTCCCGGGAAGGAAATGAAATTAAGGTGTAAGAACAGGACAAGAGGTTAATACCACGAAGGAAGGCCGCCGAGTGTTTGTTGAAAATTGAAATCACTCCCCTCCGATTCAATCCTTGTCACGTAAGCGCCCAGAAAGAGAGCGAGTTCGTCCATATGCCGTGCTTTATATTTCCCCCAGTCCATCCGACGTTGCATTTGGGGCCACCCACTTTGTAGTCAACATTCCTGATTCCAGTACCTCACGTCTCGACATCTCATAAAAGAATCAAAAAGTAAACAAGGTCGATCCACTATTCTAACGTAATTAAAATTAAATTTAACCATTTTACCAAATTTATATTTAAAATGAAAATTTTATTATCTATAGGAACCATATCATTAATTTAAGTTAAAATCTCAATTATCGACTCAGACTTTAGTTTAAAAAATCAAATCTTAATTATCATAACTTTATTTTTTTAACGTAGAACCTCAATTATCAATTAAAACTTTATTTTTATAAAAGGATAATATGACACCGATGGCCTAAAATACATACTTTTATGATCAAATAGGTAAAAGTGGGACTACTTAATGAAATGAGTTCCTACCAACCTAACTGATTAACACTCAAAAATACATCTTTTCTGCAGCAAAAATTATTTTTTAAAAAATTCTTTTGAGTATTAATATTAAACATGTTTTCTCAACTAAATACATTTTAAGTGCTCTTTTGGAGTTACTGTGTACATTTGAGTGTTTTAAAGCAACAACAAAGGAAATTCAAAAGTTTTTAAAAGAATTAGAAGAAAATGCATTTTTGAAAAGTTGGTGGAGGTTAAATGATATGTGAATTTTAACAAAGTTGAAAAAAAAGAGTGATAAAAAAAAAATGGAAAGTGGTGATAAGAGCTACACATAATGAGAGGAGTAAAAGGAAGCAATAATGGTAAGACGAAACCTGCTATCTAAATAGGCTGTCAAAATAGATACCAATGCTTGAGTATATCATTAAAAACTTTCTTTAACAAGGCAATTGTATGTCATCTTGTGTATGCCCACTTTTCTTTAGCTTTTTTTGAGTTTTTTATGTTAGTAGCTATATTTCTTGAATAAAAGGATCTTGAAATCCTCATGGGACATCTTGGATGCAAGAATGAAGGGCGAATTTGACCAAAAAATTGAAATTGTAAGGAGTTCTTGGGTGTTGATCATGTCCAACAAGTAAAATGTTTTGAAGTGGTAAAAGAGGTTAGACATGTTCATTCGAGTTGAAACAAATTTTGTTGGATTCTTTTCTTTCCAAACTTAAATCTAACCAACTTTTAGAATTTTTGGAGGTCATTTTCTTAAGGAATAAATTTAAGAAGCATAAGTGATATTTTAGCACATGTAATCACCATCAAGGGCACTACCAAGGGCCCCATATGGCCTCACCACTTGCGGCCACCCTTTTGGACTTAAAACTCATGTAATTGTAGCATATGAGAGGCCTTTTAATTGTCTTACAAAGAGGGAATGGGTTAGGCCAAAGTGGGGGACCAATTCCAACCCATTCTTGAGCCCTTAACTTGCATGGGAAAGGCTCTCTTATGAGGGAACTTTCGGGAAATGATTTAAAAGGGCAATGAGAAGCCCAAATTGAGAGGGGTTCATTCATCTTTGGTTTAGAGGATGATCATGAGGAGAATTGAAGAGGAGGAGTTCTTGGAAATCTTGATTCCACTTAGGTTCTTTAATTTTGCTTGTTATTATTTTCAAATTGTTTATCTTGTTTTTAGTCTTGGATTATTTTTTTTTTTCATCAAGAGCACAATTAAAACCATTAGTTTTGTTATTTGAATGTAATTTTAGATTTGATTTAAATATTTCAATGTTCAATTATTTATTTTGTTCATTTTTCTTTTAATTTGATGTAACTTCAATGAATTGGGAGTAATTATCTAGGTTGAGGAAAGGGACAGATGTCAGAAAAGTTGGTGCTAATAAGAGTTCAGACATCTTGGAATTAATTTGTAGTGATATTTGTGGTTCATTCCCTATGACTTCTTGGAATAGTCAATAGTATTCTATTACTTTCATAGACAATTGTTCTCGTTATAGGTATTAATACTTGACTCATAAGAAGTCTCAATCATTGGATGTTTTCAAATCCTATAAAGCCGAAGTTGAAAAGTAGCCTGGAAAGAAAATTAAAGCTATTAAATTTGACCATGGTGGTGAGTACTATGGTAGATATGATGGATCAGGTGAACATCGTCCAAAGCCTTTTGTAAGATATTTATAGGAATGTGACATCGTTCCTCAGTACACCATGTCAGGAACTCCAAGTCAAAATGGTGTAGCTAATAGACGAAATTGAACCCTAAAGGACATAGTTAGAAGTATGATAAATCATTCTTCTATGCCAGAATCGCTTTAGGGAGAAGCCTTAAAGACTACAATATATATCCTTAATCAAGTTCCAAATAAAGCAGTAGTTAAAACCACATATGATCTATGGACTAGAAAGAAGCCTAATATTATGCATCTTTATGTTTAGGGTTGTTTAGCTAAGCCAAGGCCATACAAGCCTAATAAACGAAAATTAGACTTAAGAATAGTACATTGCTATTTTGTTGGATACTCAAAGAGATTGAAGGGTTTCAAGTTTTATAATTCCTCAAGCATATCCTTTTTCGAGACAAGGAATGCAAAATTTATTGAGGATGTTGAATATAATGGGAGTGCTAGACTTAGGAACATTGTATTTGAATAGGAATATATCACTATTCCTATTATTGCAACTAATAATGAGCAAGTAATTGCACCTATCATTATGCAAGATGCAAATACGGATAATTAAGACGCTCTTGAGATATCTCTTGCTCATATTGAAGAATCACTCCCACTCATATAGAAGAACAACAACATCCTCAATTGGAGGTGCCATTGAGGAGATCCACTATGGAGAGGAAGTCAATGATTTCAAATGATTATATTATGTATCTCCAAGAACATGAGTTTGATATAGGATTGGAAGATGATCAAGTATCTTTTAATTAGGTCAAACAATGAGTAAAGTCCCAAAAAAGGATAGATGCCATGAAAAATGAGATGAAATCAATGGAAAACAATGACGTTTGGGATCTTATTGACTTGCCTAAAGGAGTAAAACCAATTGGTCGCAAATGGATTATTTCAAAACCAAACAAGATTCGAAAAGCAATTTTAAAATATATAAAGTGCGTCTAATCACCAAAGGTTTCACACAAAAGAAAGACATTGATTATAAAGAGACTTTATCTCCAATTTCAGCGAAAGACTTTTTAAAATCATTATGACATTTGTAACTCATTATGATTTAGAGTTACATCAAATGGATGTTAAGACTACGTTTCTCAATGGTGACATTGAAGAAACAATAAGCATGGTGCAACCAAAGAACTTTAAATTTAATGATTCAAAACATTTGGTGTGCAAATTAAAGAAGTTTATCTATGGTTTAAAGCAAGCATTTCGTTAATGGTATTGAAAGTGTGATCAAGTGATTTTGGTTTTAAGGAAAACACTGTTGATCAATGTATTTATCACAAGATCAGTGGGAGCAAATTTATTCTTTTGGTGTTATATGTTGATGATATTTTGCTAGCTAGCAACAATATAGGCTTATTGCATGAAATTAAGAGATTTTTAATCAAACAATTTTGAAATGAAAGATCTTGGTAATGCATATTTTATGTTAAACACACAGATTCATCGAGATTGTTCTCGTGGTATTTTTGGCTTATCACAAAAAGCATCTATTGATAAAATGCTTAGTAGATCTGGTATGAAAGATTGTGTGCCAGGAGATATGCCCATTGCTAGGGATGGAAAATTCAATTTGCTTCAATGCCCAAGGAATGAAATTGAGAAGAAAGTGATGGAGAGGATTTCTTATGCTTTAGCAGTAGGGAGTCTTATGTATGCTCAAGTTTGTACGTGTTTGGATATTGCATATATAGTTGGTATGCTTTGCAGATATTTAAGTAACCCAGGAATGGATCATTGGAGAGTAGTTAAGAGGGTTATGTGATATCTACAAAGAATAAAATATTTCATGCTCACATATTGGAGATCTGATCATTTAGAGATCATAGGGTATTCTGACTCCAATTTTTCTGGTTGCCTTGATAGCAGAAGATCCACTTCTGGCTATATTTTCATGTTGATTGGAGGAGCTATGTCATGGAAGAGTGTTAAGCAATTACTCATAGCTACTTCCACCATGGAAGTAGAATCTATAGCTTGTTATGAGGCATCAAATCAAGGAATATGGTTAGAAAATTTTATCACCGGACTACGTGTTGTTAATGGCATTGAGAGACCATTGAGGATAAAGTGTGGTAACAAAGTTGCAAAATTGTATTCTAAAAACAACAAAAGCTTGTCAAAATCAAAGCATATTGACTTTGTTGGGAACCTTGGATTACTCCGTTTCCATTCCTTGGATCTCAAGGAAGCATGTATCTATCCTTAGGGCTCTCTAGATCTAACCTAATGGAAAATAATGTCTTTAAAACCATTTTAGAATAAAGATCTAGAGATTTGAAACCCATACCTATGATCTGGATGTTCCTAGATCAAAATCCATTTGTTGAAGAACATGCCTAAAAAAACTGGAGTCTCTTTTCTCATGTTGCTACCAACATGCATGTCCCATGTGATTCTTGTGCACGTCCCATGCACTTCTCATGTACATGGCTTGTGCACGTCCCATGCGTTTCTTGTGCACGTGACCTGTGCACATTATATGTTGTAGCTTTTCATCCAAGGAGGTAAATCTCATGTGCCCAAGATCTTTTGCTTGATGACTAGAACCACGATATTGGCACTCCAAGGTGTGGCTTTAGAAGGGAGAAGGCTATGGCTCTCTCTCTTTTTGGAGGTGGAAGACAACTTTCACCAAAAGTCATTAGGAAACCCTAACCCATAAAGAGTTATTTATAGGGTTGCCCATTGGACTTAAGTAACTTAAGCCTATCAAAGCTTGGGTCACTTAATTTAGCCTAAAACATGCCCTAATTGATTAATTAACCACATAGGGTCATATAATTAATAAATTAGCCCAAACTAAAGACCTTGTTCACTATCCTTTATGCATCATTATGTAATTACCAAAATACCCTTATACACAAGAATGAACCTATTGCCAATCCAACCTTCATAAATGGAGTTATCATGTTATATGAGCTTAGAATGGGGACCACTAAGACCCATAAGAGTATTGACTCCCTCAAAATCCAATTATGAAGTTAATTCAACATTCCATTAAAGAGAATCAATTGTACTCCAATACCTTATGTAAATAACAACGAGATGAAGCTCTGGTTTTTAACTCACTATCCACTGCATACAGACTCCCCAAGAACTAGTATACGTAATCTAACAAGGTAATGCTATCACCTATCAAGATTGCCTCTCAAATCCTTAAGTTATAGATCACACTTATTATATGATCAACTAACGTACCTTAGCACCAAGGAGCATATGTCAAATTCCATTAAAGGAATTATTGTGGCCACATATTTCATGATCACATGTCTTGGATCCCCCAATAGGACACACTATCTCTATTCTATGAGATATAATAGTGCCTCTATTGAGAATTTCTGTTGCCACCAGTCCTCATCAATAGTGACTCAATCCATAGGTATATATGACCACTTTAGGGTCTATCCCATAGTGTGGACCCACATTTTTCACTTGCATTCCCACTCATTGGCAAGACTCACTTTAGTTTAATGAAAAAACCATATGTTTGTAAAAACTTGGAGTCGCCACTTACTTTTATTTATTTTTAAAGGAGAAATCAAATAAAAACAAAACCCTTAAAAGGACTTCTAATTTTTGGAAAAGTTGTTTGTGAAAAACCTGAGTCTAGGTCCAAGGATTAGGTTATCTATCGGGAAGGTACCTCCAAAGAGATAGCACCCTTCTAAGCCCTAATGAGGTCTCTATTAGCTGAGTTGAAAGAAATATGACAATTAGTTAGTTTATTGAGGATACCTAAGTTGATTAAGGTGATTCCGAAAGTCTGCTAACTTGAGCATTGTCGAACAAAGATTCAAACCATAATCATAAAGAAATGATAATATGCGTACCTGAATTGCAACTGAAGCTCTATCATAAGACACCAAAGTTAGTTCAAACAATAAGATATATATCATACAACATGCATTATATTCTATTCAAGAGACCAAGCACTGGTTAGAGTTATTTGAAACATAATTAAGCATGAGGATATTTTACACACAAAGCCTATCTATTTATAGAACTAAATGATAATAATAATAATAATAATAATAAATAAATAAATAAATAAATAAGGTGTACCTGGATAGTGAGCCAAGCATTTTCATGAAAAAAAAATTGGGTCAATTCACAAGTAATAAATAATAAACTTAAAATCAAGGGTTAACCCCGCAATATATAGAGTACATATCAGGAAATAAAGAATGACAAGAAATGAATACAAAGAAATGAAGTAAAAGAATTCACAAGGTATATACTATATTAAGATAAGAATTTTTATCTAAAGGATATTCAAATAAAGTGTATAATATATCTACAACACGAATCAATATTAAAAAAAACTCACAAGTATGCACTAAGGTGATTGGATTATTAAAATGATTGGAAGAGTAATTTGATTCCACAATATGACATATTATTGAAAGATTTCACAAGTGTTTATTTATGTAAAAAAAAAAAATATTCGAATACCAATTCAATAATTTTAACGAATTTGATTTATAAAAGAAAGTTTCAATTAATAAAAAATGCTTTAATTTCATTTGTAGAAAATACTTTTAAAAAGTTAATTTACAAGAAAATAATTTGTTACTTTTATCATAAAACAAATGATTTAATACAATTCTTATTCAAGTAAATGTTCCACTTTGGCTTTGTTAACAAGTGAATGATTTTTTTTTTTTAAATAATAATAAAACTTAATATATAAAAGATTATTTCATCATTTTTAAAATATTTTATAAATACAAACATATTTTATAATTTTATTTCATTTTTTAATTAAAAAAATGTTTTAAAACTTTATTTTGTTTACAAAAGGATGATTTTCGCAAGAGTTCAGTAAAAAAGCAAAGAATTTTACTTTTTTATTTTTTATTTAAACATAATCAATTTTAATAAACAAAATAAAAAATTATTTTATATTTTAATCCAAGAGAAAAACCAAATATTTAGGATACCACATTTCAATTTAAATATTACATTTTTTGTTCCAACAAAATTATTATAAACAATATCATTATTAATAGTTATGTATATTTATGCACATCATTTCCTCACTTTGCCATTACTTAAAGAATCTTTTGGAAAGGAGCTTAACTACACAATGCGATAAATGAATCAAAAAGCATTTCAAAACACTTATTACAAAGAAATTGATTTTTCATTCTTTACTTCCAGAAAACATGGTTTCATAATTATCCACTACACAAACTCCAAATGAATGCCACATCTCCACACACTCATTTCATTTCATTTTTCCTTTCTCAATAAACACCCAAACCACCAAATACGTACTCCATAATCGGCTACACCACCATTGATTTTTCCATTTTTCTCAATTCCATCCAAAACACACCACCATTAATCTTTATATTTCCACAACATTTGCATGAATCTCTACGTTAAATCCCATTATAGCCGGCCATGATCTCATTCTATTGATTTAAAAAAAAAAAAAAAAAAAACTAAAAAATGCCAATGGCATCACTCACATCATAACCAACCATATATTCACATTCATAATTAAAACATCAAAAGAAAATACCAGCCATATTTTCAATCACATTTACGTTTTGATTTCAGAAAAATTCAACTCAAAAACCACTCACAAAATTTATGGTCGGCCACCCATTTCTGCATTCACTTGCATTTTTAAATTAAACAAAATAAAATCAAAGAGCACTAACCTTGCTTACTTGCTTATGGCTACCCTAACTCAAGTTTCTTACCAGAATGTCTGTTAATCCTGCTCATTATTTTAGCTAATGTTACGACAATGTGAGAAGTGTGGCAATCAAGGACAGAGATATGGATAGAGACACCAAGTACCGAGTAAAGTGAAGCAGAGACTGCAATTGGATAAAGCTTAAAGGAGAATAAACAGTGAACCAAAGGGTCATGCAAGCAAAATTAAACTTTACATATATTATGATGTGTGCAAAGCTCACGACATGGAAAGGATATTAGTTGAGATGAAATCTGGAATGAGACAAATTGGTAGAAGTGAAATGAGGGATTTGGGGAAGCATAGAATTGAGAAAAATTAGAAGTGGTCAAGGCTTATTGACCATTATGCTATAAAATTAGAAAAATTATAACTAACGTTGTCTCATTTAGGCTATAAAACAAGCATATAATTGACAAATTAGAAGTGGTCCCTAATGGCCATACCCAAGCATGCAATAAATCACAAAAACAGTCAATGATAGGAATCTAGATAGGAGCAGGGGTTTTATAGCAATAAACCTACCTAAAAAAGGAAGCTAGCTAGTCAATCCATTTTCCCCCTCTTGCTTTGCCAAAACTTTTTTTTTTTTTTTTCATCTAGAATTTTCCCAGAAGAAAATTCTGGTGTTCTCTCACTTTTTTTTTTTTTTTTTTTGTCTCTGATTTCCTTTTTCTTTCCCTCTCAAAAATCAGAACCTCTCTGTTCCATAATCATTTTTTTTTTCATTCAAGGCTTTTTCCATCCCCTTTATGTCAAAATCTTTTTCTCCTAAAAATACCCCCTCTTTTCCCATGCAAGAAAAAAAAAAAAAAACCCTTCGAAACTCTCACCTCTACTCTTTCAAATTATGGCAGATCACACCTCCTCATGCCCACGTGCCCTTGCTTATTTCCTTTACTTGTTGCATGTCCATAACATGGACTTCACTTGCATCCTAAATACTAATAAAATATGAATTATGTCTTGTTGACTGCATGCATACTGAGAGGATTACCTGCACCCGAGTGGTTTTTTTTCCCGAAGTGGTAGTCCTTAATCTTCAATATATATAGTACTCAAATTTCATGCTAAATAAAATACAGTCGACAGTAGGTAAATTGAAAATCAAAACTAAACATCAAAATTATGCAATAAATAATAAAAACTAACTAAATAAGTAAATAAAAATAATAATAATAAATAAATAAATACATAAAGAAAATATAACCATAAATATCATGTTTGCAATCCAATGAATTTAAGATGTTCAACAAGCTCAATGGATAGTAATAAAAATAAAAATTTTAAAAATTAAAAAAACAATGTCAAATTCACACAAACCAAGATCAAAAGATTCATCCCAAGTAATTTATAAAAAAAAAAAACTAAAATCACACCAAAGTTTACTAACCTTCAAAATCAAGCAACCAAACTCAAGAACTAACCTAAGTGAACTAGGCTTATAAAAGCATCTGAATGAGATCTAACTTAAGCTCAAAAGGTAGTCAAATGATGACTACGTGTCAAGAGAGAAGTATAGGAAGGCACCTAGTGCCAAATGTGCAAAGATGACAAAATAAAGGGTCTACACATAGGTTAATGCCTCCTATTGACTTTGACACAAACTCAATATTCTCTCAAAGTTAAGAGTCCATGTGGTATGGTAACTTAATGAATTATAAAAATTGACAGCCTTACATCATGATTCATTGTAGGTCTTGTTTAGTGTGCATCACATACACTAGTGCACTCACCATGGGAAACTCATCCCTACGACCAAGACAAGTCATCCCTTCAATTAGGAGGTGACGCATTAGAGTCTCTACTAGATTGCTCAAATCCATGAACCAACTGTGGACAATTTATCTACTTATAAGGAACCCATGACTTATATCTTTTGTGTAACTCCTAATGCACACTAGTCATATACAATATAAGAGACATAGGTTCAATGATCAAATCAATGTCAATACACTAAAAAGATAAAAAAAAGTGACAGTTAAGTGTAACTTTGTTACATCATATCTTACTTTTAGAGGCTCAATCCCAATAAACTTATGGTTTCTGGTTGTTAGGGAAAGAGTTCAAAGTCTTCAAGTGTCCATTGAACATATTAGTACAAACTTCATGATTGCAGATCCACTTACTAAGGGTTTACCACCTAAAGTGTTTCATGGGTGTGGTTCATCTTAGTGATATGCTAGTTGTTGGCATCTTAGATCTAAGCAATGGAATCAATATCAATTTTTTGTTTAAATGATATTTTAGGGTTAAAGAACTAACCTTTAGGTTTGAATGTTCCCAAACCTTAAAATCCAAGTGTTGAAGATGGCCTTGAAGTTGTTGGAAGTCTCATAAACCCACGATCTTCCGCCCGATGGCTCAACCTTGCTCTTGGCACACTTTCAATTGGAAGGAAAAGAGGATGAAAGTTATGGTTCTCTTTCTCTTTGGATGGTGGAAGACAGAAGTTATGGAAACCTTAATCCCTAAGGGGTATTTTTATAAGGTCCCTAATTGGGCTTAAGTGACTTGAGCCCACATGAGCTTGAGTCACTTAATCTAGCCTAAAATGGGTTCTAATTGATTAATTAACCCAATAGGGCTTACTAATTAATCAATTAGCCCAATCAGAGACTTTGTTTACTTATCCTTGTGCAACCTTGTGTAATTACCAAAATGCCCTTATGCACAAAAGTGAACCTAGAGTCAATCTAACCTTCATAATCCATGCCAACAAGGTATATGAGCTCAAAGCGGGGACCACTATGACCCATAGGAGTATCGACTCTCTTAGAATCCAATTCTGAAGTTGATTCAACATCCCACTACAAAGAATCAACTAAACTCTAGTATTCTATGTAAATAACAACAACACACTACATGCTTGGGTCTATGACCTACTATCCATTGTGTTCAGTCTCCCCATGAGCTGGTGTCCATAGTTTAACAAGGTGAAAGCTATCCTCCTATTGTGTATTCAATTGATGTCTTAGTTCTCAAAGAGCCTATGTCAAGTTTCACTAAAGGAACTACTATGGTCATAGTTTCCATGAACACACCTCCTTAGGATCACCCAAGATGACACATTGTCTCAATCCTATGAGATATCATGGCTTTATTGAGAATGCCTATTGCTACTAACTTCCATCAATAGTGACCCAATCTATAAAGAATATATGATTAGCTTACGATCTCACCCGTCGGTCAAAGTCATTGCTAACTTTAGCATAAACTCAATATTCTCTCAAGGTTGAGAGACAACACAATAAAACAGGTTGGTGAGGTTATGACTACTTGACAGCCTTCAGTCATGACTCACTGTAGGTCTTGTCTAGTGTGCAACCATACAAACTAATGCACTCACCATGGGAAACCTATCCCGATAGCCAAGACCAACCATCCCTCCAATTAGGAGGTGGTGCATTACAACCTGTAATGGGTTGTCTAGACCCATGAACTGGTTGTGAACAAGTCATCTATTTGCAAGGAACCTGTGACTTAAATCTTCTATGCAACTCCTAATGCACCTAATTCACATACAATGCAAAAGATGCAAACAAGAATGCTCATAAAGTTTAATACATGGAATAAGGATAGATAAAAGTGAAACTAGAACATCATTAAATAAAAAACAAATTCCAAATTTATTACATCATGTTATGCTTTTAAGGGTTCTATCATAACACTAGTATAGTGGGAGTTTGTTAGTTGATGTTCATTTCTTATTGATATGTTTTTCTAATCAGACTTAAGTATTGTTCTTTCTTTATTGAAAACTCTTAAATAAATTTATATTCTTTCAATTGTAGTTTTCCATAAAGTTTGAAAGTGTGTTGTTTAATTCTTTTGAGTTATAAAGTTGGACTAGTTGGAAATAGGCATGTTAAGGGATCACATTGTATGAAATTTCCATGTTACACATCCACACTTGATTTATGTCATTGATTATGTTGATATATGTGACCATTGATGAGTCTAGTTATGAAATACGTAATAAAGATGACTTTGATCCTATACTGGTGTAATGGATGGACTGGATTGTTTAAAGATGTTACTTGGTGAAGATAGAAAATATTGAGCTCATAAAGTTGTTTAATAATGTACAATTGTTAATTGACATGTGTGGCCCAAGTGGGAGATCATTAGGAAATTATTAAAGTGGGTCTACATATGTTGATTAATCATAAATTATTAGCTATCATTTTTGTTTGACTCATCAAATAAGTGTTTTTTTTTTTAAAATTGGGCTTACACATCTCGTTAAGTGTGGGCTTTAGAGTGTAGATCACTTTATTTTATTTTATTTTATTTTTATGATGGGTCAAAAATAAAATATAAATATAAATATAAATAGGTTGAGGTCCCGAGTCTAAACAATTTTTTTTTTTAGAGAATTTACTCATGTCCTATTGTTCAGTGAAATAAGGCTTTTATCTCTAGAGAAGAAAGGTTTAGACATGAAAGACTAAAACCCCATTCCATTGCATCACAATGGATCCAAGTACGCTTCCGGCTTATTTTTCTTAATGATTTAACATGATCTGATTTTAGGTTTTAACATGATCTTATTGTTTTTAGCCTATTAATATGAGATCTTGAATGGGTTATAATATGAGATCTGACATTTAGGTACTTTTACAAGTAGTTTGGGTAATCCCTATAAGGTTGTCAAAGACCAGGGATCAAAATTTCCATTTATATCGATGAAATATCACTAATGTATTGCATATCGACAGTCACCGAAATGATATGGGGTAGTGATATATCGAGAAGGAGAAATTTCAGGAAATATTGCCATGTTTCTTCGATATATCAGTGACATATCGACATTTGCCAATAAATTGATGACATCATGAATTAATCAATGCGAGATGGAATTAATCGCCGATTTTTATGGAAAAATCGATCGAATTTTTTTTTTCTTTTCAAAAATCATAAACTGGGTTAACCTACTAGCCCAACCCACATTTTTACATAACTGAATTGCCAGCCCAGCACACTTTGCGTGCTTAGGAGTGTCCCATGACTCCTATGCTTAATAAACTTTTCTAGTGTCATAAATTATTGATATGGGAGACCTCACGGTCAGAAATTCTCCCACTACAAGCCGACCAACCATGCCATACTATAGACCCTCCATTTTGTCCATTTAACACATATCTTTAAGTGCTCTTTCAATACTCCATAGTAGTCTCTTGGTGGCCCATGGCTACTCATACAACTTATCTTTTTTGAGCCACCTCAGAAACTTTAGTTGAGGGATTAATCTGACCCCTCATGGTGAACTTGGCAGCCCCCAATTTAGTCTAGATTTCCTTCACCTACATGCACTTTAGGTTAAACTCATTAAGGTACAACCTTAGGCCCATCCAGTTTCACCTAAGCCCACTTAGGTTCACTTTGGCCTGCTTAGACTCACCTAGGCACACTTATTCCACTTAGTTTACCCTAAGTCACTTATACACTTCTAGACTCATTCCTTTCTTGCATGATTCGCATAGTCGCATGACCTGCATGGCCCGCATGGCCTTCACAATTTGTCGATGTAGGATTGGTCACATTGTTGTCTTATTTGGGATTCATCAGAAACTGTACCCGGTCTGATCAATCACAACAGTTCAGTATAGTCTTTGGTGTACAATGCATGTGCATGAACGGTAAAGTCTTTGTCCCATTTGGTTTTCATAATAGACCTCACCTGGTTAGATAGGTCTCGACTATTTAGTTTTGGTTTCGACGTAGACCAGATCTATACGATCTATCACGTTGTTATCCTATCTTGTTTTTATCACAGATAGGACCCGATCCGATCAGTCATGGAAGCTTAGTTTTGTTTTTGGCATGGACCGCATCTATACAATCAGTCACGTAGTTGTTTTATCTAGTTTTTATCTTATTCGACACCCGATTTGATCAGTCATGACAATTCAATATCATTTCCGTATAAACTGCACCTATACGATCTATCACATCATTGTCTTGTCTAGTTTTCATCATAGATCATACTCGGTTAGATAGGTCCCTATAGTTCAATTTCAATTTCGGCATAAACCAAACCTATGCGATTGGTCACGTCATTGTCTTGTCTGGTTTTCGTCACAGATGGGACATGGTTAGATATGTCACAACAACTCCGTTTCATTTTCGGCATAGATCGCATCTGTACAATTAGTCATGTAGTTGTCATATTTGGTTTGCATCACAATTGGCACCTAATCTGATCAGTAATGATAAACCATTATTGTTTTCGGTGTAAACCGCACCTATAAGATCAGTCATGTTGTTGTCCTATTTGGTTTTTTTCACAGATGACACTCCATCCGATCGGTCATGACAACTCAATTTCATTTTTAGTTTAGACTACACTTGTATGATCAGTCACGACGTAGTCCTATCTGGTTTTCATCATAAGTCGCATCCGGTCAGATAGGTCCCGACAGTTCAGTTTCGTTTTGGATGTAGACTGCATCATATGATTGGTCATGTCATTGTCTTGTCTAGTTTTCATCATAGACCACACCTAGTCTAATAGGTCTAGACAATTTAGTTTTGATTTCAACGTAGATTAGACATATAGATTGGTTACGTCGTTGTGCTATCTGGTTCTCATCATAGAACGCACTCGGTCCAATCAAACAGAGAAGTTCAATTTTATTTTTGGCGTAGATCGCACCTATACGATCGGTTATGTTGTTATCCTGTGTGGTTTTCATCATAGACTCCGATCAGATAAGTCTTTATAGTTCAGTTTCGGTTTCGACGTAGACCAAATCTATATGATCGGTCACACCATTGTCCTATTTGGTTTTCGTCAGAGATTGTACCTAGTCCAATCGGTCATGACAACACAGTTTTGTTTTCGGTGTAGACCACATTTATATGATCAATCACTTAGTTGTCCTATTTGGTTTTCGTCGCAGATGGCACTTGGTCCAATATGTCACAACAATTCAGTTTCATTTTCAACATAGACCCCACCTGTCCAATCGGTTACATAATTGTCCTGTCTAGTTTTCATCACATACCAAAGTCAGATAGGTATCGAAAGTTGAGTTTCAATTTCAACGTAGGCCAGACCTGTATGATAGGTCATGTCGTTGTCTCGTCTGGTTTTCGACATAGACCGGACCTGGTTTAATCGATCACGGGAGCTTAGTTTCATTTTTTACGTAGACCATTTCTCTACGATTAGTCACGTAGTTGTCTATTCTAGTTTTCATCATAGTCAACATCTTATCCAATCAGTCTCATCAATTTAGTATTGTTTTCAACGTAGGCTACACCTATTCATTCAGTCACACCATTGTCCTATTTGGTTTTCGTCAATGACTACACCCGATCGAATTGGTCACAACAACTTAGTTTCATTTTCGGCGTATACTGCACTTGTACGATCGATCATGTTGTTGTTATGTCTGGTTTTTGTCACAAACTACACCCAATCCGATCGGTCATAACTACTTAGTCTCGTTTTCGGTGAAGTCTTGTACTATCGGTCATGTCGTTGTCTTGTCTAGTTTTCTTCATAGACCGCACCCAGCCCTATTGGTCAAGACAACTCAGTTTCATTTTTTTAGCGTAGACCACACCTATATGATTGGTCACTGTGCTTTCCTATCTGGTTTTCATCACAGACTGCACCTTTGGTGAGATAGGTCTTGACAATTGAGTTTTGGTTTCAATGTAGACCAGACCTCTATGAGTAGACACATTGTTGTCCTATCTGGTTTTCATCATAGGCCAGACTCAGTCTAGTCAATCATGGCAACTCAGTTTCGTTTTCAGTGTAGACTGTCTCTATATGATTAGTCACGTAGTTATCCTATCTGGTTTTCATATCATATCGTACCTGATTTGATATGTTGGGCAACTCAGTTTCGTTTTTCGGCATAGACCACATCTGTACAATAAGTCACATAGTTGTCTCATCTGGTTTTCGTCACAATCAACATTCGATTTGATTGGCCATGATAGTTTAGTATCGTTTTCGATGTAAAGTGTACCTACATGATTGGTCACGCCGTTGTCTTATATGGTTTTCATCACAAATGGCACTCGATCTTATCAAACACGACAACTCAGGTTCTTTTTTGCGTAAACCGCATCCAGTTGAATAGGTTCTGACAATTGAGTTTTGGTTTATGTGTAGACCAGACCTATACAATCGATCACGTCATTGTCTTGTAAACCAAACCTATACATGATTGGTTACAAATAGAACCTAGTTCAATTGGTCACAGAAGCTCTATTTTGTTTTTTACATCAGTTGCATTTGTATGATCAATCACATAGTATTCCTATCTAGTTTTCATCATAGTCAACACTCGATTCAATTGGTCATGATAATTAAATATCATTTTGGCATAGTATACAATCAATCACATAGTTTTTTTATTTGTTTTTCCTCATAGTTGACACCCAATTTGATTGGTCACAATAGCTCAGTGTCATTTTTGGCGTAGATCGAACTTATAAGATTGTTCACATCATTGTGTTGTTTGGTTTTCGTCACAATCTCCACTCGATTCGATTGGTCATGATAGTTCAGTATCATTTTCGATGTAGACTGGACCAATATGATCAATTACGTCATTGTTCTCTCTAGTATTTATCACAGATTGCACTCGATCTAATCGGTCATGACAGTTCAATATCATATTTGATGTAGAACACACCTGTACAATCAATCACATCATTGTCTTGTCTTGTTGTCATCATAGACCGCACATGGTCAGATAGGTCTCAATAGTTCAGTTTTGATTTCAACTTAGACAAGACCTATACGATCGCTCACGTCGTTGTCCTGTCTAATTTTTGTCACAGATTAGACTCAATTCGGTCCATCACAACAACTCAATTTCAATTTTGGCGTAGACCACATCTAAACAATCAGTCATGTAGTTATCCTATCTAGTTTCCGTCACAGTCGCAGTAGATACCCAATCGATCAGTCATGAAAGTTCAATATCGTTTTTGACGTAGATTGCACCTATACAATTGGTCACATTGTTTTCTTTTCTCGTTTTTGTCATAGACGACACCTGATCTGATCAGTCATGAAAGTTCAATATCATTTTTGGCATAGACCACACATGTTCGTCTGATCACGTCATTGTCCTGTCTTGTTTTTGTCACACACCACACTCAATTGGTCAATCATGAAAGCTTAGTTTCATTTTTGACATAGACTATACCTATACGATCGGTCACGTTGTTATCCTGTCTGGTTTTCCTCACAAACCACACCTAATTAGATAGGTCCTGATAGTTTAGTTTATGTTTCAGCTTAGACCAGACCTATACAATTGGTCACATCATTGCCTTGTTTGGTTTCCCTCATAGACCGCACCTAGTCAGATAGGTCCCAATAATTCAATTTTGATTTCAGCGTAGATCACATCTATACGACAAGTCATATAGCTTTCTTACCTAGTTTTCATCATGGTCGACACCCGATTTGATTAGTCATGACAATTCAGTATTGTTTTTAGCGTAGATTAGACCTATACAATCAGTCACATCATTGTTTTCTTTGGTTTTCATCTCAAACTGCACCTATTTAGGTCAATCACAACACTTCAATATCATTTACGACATAGACCGCACCTATACGATCAATCACATCGTTGTCCTATCTGGTTTTCAATATAAATCGCACTCAGTTGAATAAATCTTGATAATTTAGTTTCAGTTTTGACGTAGACTAAACCTATACAATCCATCACGTTGTTGTCTTGTTTGGTTTTTGTCACATACTGCACCTGGTCTGATAGATCACAACACTTCAATATCGTTTCCAGCATATACCACATCTATACGATCGGTCACATCATTGTCCGTGAGAAAATAAAGACTAATCTTAAAAGGGAAAACACCTAAGAAGAAGAGGAGTGAATTAGGTTTAAAAATAAAAATAAAAATTCAAACATAATAAATTCAAGCAAAAGAATGAAAAATATAAAGAGATAAGTTTAGAGACAGTAACATCAAATTCTATAGTGGTTTGACACACCTTGCCTACGTCCACTCTCCTCAAGCTTCTAATCAGGTGAGGGTTTCACTATACTTGAAGCTTCAACCAAGCTTCTAACACCTTTACACTTGGATTCCGATTCAAATGGGCTCTTACACAATCTCTTCAAGTCTCTACTCACTTGAAGCTTCTAACACTCAAATAAAAAAATTAAATCTCTCAACCTAGCTTAACAAAGGATCAAATACAGCTCAAATGCTAGGATGAATAACAAGGGTGCACTAAGGAATATGCAAGTGGAGGTTTAATGCACCAAAGAAAGAATAAGAGCTTTTGAGGCAAGAACAAGTAGGTAAACAAATAAATGCATTTATTCTTATGCTCATAAATGAATTTAAGCTCTCAATTTATAGGTTTCTACCCTCAAAATCCAAAATGCTAAAAAGCAAGCTTGACCGGTTGATTAGCCATTGGGCTATAAATGCATGGTAGATGATCGTTAGGCCTCTACCAAGACTCAATCGGACCTCGACTGGGAAGGCATGGCCATCGATCAGGAATGAAAGGCTACTGCAAGAAAGAGAAGATTTTTGCATCTCTCAATCGGACCTCGATCGAGAAGGTATAACCAATTGACCGATACCCTAGCCAATTGAGCCGATTGACTAGTGTCTTGACTGGTTCACCATTTTTGGCCTGAAAACCTATCTTTTTTTGTTCTTTTCCCTTCTAACACTTAGGTAAGATCTTTAGGTAAATTAATATATCAATTTTGAAATGATTTGCCTAAGATTCATTTGATAAAACTCGGGTTTTGATGGAAATGTGACTTTAATGCATAAATTGAGTTTTTAAAGATGTGTGAAAATCCAAAGTGCACCCATGCATTCATCTCACATATGTTTCCTATGATTAATCGGTCTTCTAATTCTCTTGATCTTGCATCCATTGGGTCATTTGACGAATTTCCAAACTAACACCTGAAATTCTTTTTAATTCAAAACGATTAGCAACTTAACCATGGTTTGTTACCATCAAAATACGATTAGGAGAACCCTTGAGCTAACAATCGCCCCTTTTTTATGATGACAAACCTTGGTTATCTAAGAGTAAAAAAATCTCTCACTCAAACCAATCATGGATCAACAATAAATATTTAAGAATTTAAAACAAGATGACTAAGACATATTAAAGAGTATTGCAACAAGAAACATCCAATGTAAGTCATCAAATATATAGGCATATTATATATCATATGTCAAATTTATCAGTCAATACATCATATGTCCAATAAACTAAAGTCACTAAAAATAAGCAATATATGATCTAAGCAAAAATAAAAAATAAAAATGATATGCATGTATGAGTCTCCTATATTTAGCCTCCTAGATCCTAAAATATCTCCCTCTTTGGCAACATAAACAAGGAACAAAGGAGGTATCCAATTAATCATCAAGGCTGAGGAGGTGGAAGTAGAAACACGAAATGCAAGTAGGATATCATATCCTCATGCTGATGCTCTATGTGATCCTCAATGTGATCAATCCTCTACTGGAGATATTCAAACTGAGAAGTGAACCCAGTCTGATACTGGTCCAACCTATCCTCCATGGAATAAAAGCGTGTGTCATTGACCATTGCAATCTTCTTCATGTGAGTACCAAATGAGCTAATTTGGGTCAATAAATCCATCTAAGGAGCATAGTCGGGAGCATGGTTAGAACTCCTCCATGGTATTGAATAGTGCTATGTCAAAACGTGGCTTTTGGCATGCCTTTGGCTGTGACGGCTCAACTGGGTGCTTACCTTATGCCCTAGAAGCTGTGAGCTCTCGTTTGAGAGCCATGGAAGACGATGCTAGAGCAAGGAGAAGATGAGAAATTGAGAAGGTGGTAGTGAAGGGAAAAACTCAGATCTCTCTATTTCCGAAGTTCAGATAGGTTTAGGAACATGCATAACTATCCTAGGCTTTTTCTAAATCCTATGCACAATGGAAAAATAATATTTTTATACTTTAAAAGGATTTAAAAAGTGCTAACGAATACCATACCTCAGATTTGGATGTTCCCGAATTAAATCCACATGGTGAAGATGAAGATCGAAATCACAAAAGTCTCGTAAACCCAAAGTCTTCCGCCTGATGACTCAAACCTTGATCTTAGCACACTTTCAGTGGGGAGGAAAAGAGGGTGGAGGCTATGGTTCTCTATCTCTCTGGATGGTGGAAGATAAAAGATATGGAAACCTTAACCCCTAAGGGGTATTTATAGGGTTCCTAAGTGGGCTTAAGTGACTTGAGCCCACATAGGCTTAGGTCACTTAATCTAGGCCAAAATGGGTCCTAATTGATTAATTAACTAAAGGGGGCCTGCTAATTAATCAATTAGCCCAATCCAGAGACCTTGTTCACTTACCTCTATGCAACCTTGCGTAATTACCGAAACGTCCTTATGCACAAAAGTGAACCTAAAGCTAATCCAACCCTTATAACCCATGCTAACAAGGTATATGAGTTCAAATAGGGGACCACTAGGACCTATAGGGATACTAGCTCCTTCAAAATCCAATTCTAAAGTTGATTCAACACCCCACTATAGAAAATCAACTGAACTCCACTATCCTATGTAAATAACAACGAGACACCAAGTGCTTGGGTTTGTAACCTACTATCCATTATGTTTAGTCTCCACATGAACTAGTATCGTAGTCTAATAAGGTGAAAGCTATTAGCTTTTCATGAATACCTCTACCATCCTTGAGTTACAAATCCTCCTATTGTGTATTCAATTGACATATCTTAGCTCTCAAAGAGCCTATGATAAGTTCCACTTAAGGAACTACTATGGCCATAGTTTCCATGAACACATCTTTTTGGGATCACCCAAAGGGACACTCTATCTCAATCCCAAGAGATATCATGGTGCCTCTATTGAGAATACCTATTTCTACCGAATTCCATCAACAATGACCTAATCCATATGGAATATATGATCAACTTACAATCTCACCCATAGGTAAAAGTCGTTACTAAATTTAGCATAAGCTCAATATTCTCTCAAGGTTAAGAGACAAAAGAAATAAATTATTTTTTGAAAAATATACGATTAATAATTCATGATTAAGTAACTTACCAAAATATTGTTTCAAATAAAATAAATTAAAATTGTAATTTTGGATTTTCTTAAAAGATTTTTTTTTTTTTTTTTGAGTTTTATTTCCATTATTATTTATTTAAGAAATTGGTTATTGTCATTTGGAATTTCCAATTCCTTTTAGGACTTTCCTTTATTTGGGTTAGGAAACCGTTTAGTTTGAAAAGGAAAGTTCAACAATAAGGAATATGAAAGATATCATTATTTGGCACAGAAGTCTCAACTCAAGTAATAAATAAAAGTTTTGGAAATTCTCATGATAGATAGTTTATTTTAAGATAGTTACCAAAATTATCTTAAAGTCTTTCTTTCAAAATATTAAGTGGGAGTGGGCCATAGCCTCCAAAATCGAGCCCATCTTGATTTTGGGCCCATCACCATCCTAAAGGTGAGGTGGCCCAAGGAATCAAGGGATATAGATTGTCCTTTATGGACAAGACTATATATGTTTGTAATGAGAGTGACCAATCCTAAAGATGGAACTCTTCGCTTGGTAACATTGATATCAAGGATCTTGGTTACACACTTAACTTAGACATGAAGGGGTAGAATCACCTAAAGTGGTCCCACTTTCATGGGCTAAGGGCTAAACATAAAGGTATGTTGATCAATGCCTTAGGATAACCTTAGGAGGTTTAAGATAGGTTGATTAATTAGAGAGGGTCTCTACCTAGTAATAAGAGTCATGACCTACCTAAAGTAGGCTTGATTCTTATGATACTAGGATACCTTGCATGGATATATGTAGTTTGAGAGCATTATATTTTTGCTAAATTAATTACCAATTTGCCTTGAATGCTTAGTTTCTTTTCTTTAATGCATGGAACTATTATATTTGTTACAAATATCATGTCTTTAACTTGTCTCCTATTATATTTTGTTTAAATTGGACCTAATTATATACTAAAAATAATCCGGATATAGTATTAATTATATAAAAGCTGATTTTGGTAGAGTTTGTTATTTCCTTTGAACAATCCTATCATAAAGTAAAAGAAGTATATCAAAGGTGGCATTAGATGGATCAAAAGACTAAGTCTTTCATACTTGGATCTTTAGATAATGTGTTGAAAAAGCAACTCATATCTATTGTCATAGTCTATGATATTTTCTTTAAAGTTGTAAGGGTTATTTGGTGATAAAGGCAAGTCAACTAGATAAATTGCCCTTAAGACTATTAGGAACACCAGGATTCAATCTTAGAGATCTTATCAGATTCCTTTGGGATGGGTAAGAAGATTCTCAAATAGTAAAAGGGCGTACATATGGGTAAGAAGATTTATCATATACGATCGCTCACATTGTTGTTCTGTTTGGTTTTCATTGCAAACGAAACCCACTCAGTTAGGTCTCAACAGTTTAGTTTTGGTTTCGGCATAGACCAGACCTATATAATCAATCATGTTGTTGTTGTGTTTGGTTTTCATCATAGACTGGACCTAGTCCAATTGGTCAGGGCAACCAGTTTCATTTTCGACGTAAACCACATCTATATGATCAATCACGTAGTTGTTTTATCTGGTTTTTATCACAATTGGCATCCGATTCGATTAGTTACAAAAGTTCAGTATCGTTTTCAGTGTAGACCACACATGTACGATCGATCACATCGTTGTCCTGTCTTATTTTTACAGACGATGCCTAATCTCATCGGTCATGACATTTCGATTTCATTTTTGGATTAGACCGCACTTATCCATTCAATCATGCCATTGTCCTATCTGATTTTTTTCATGGACCACACCCTGTCGGTAGGTCACGATGGTTCAATATCTTTTTCAGTGTAGACTGCACCTATATGTTCGGTCACATTATTGTCCTATCTTTTTTTTGGCACAAACCGCACTTGGTCAAATCGGTCACAATAACTCAATTTCGTTTTCAGCGTAGGTTGTACTTGTACGATCAGTCATATCATTGTCCTATCTGGTTTTCCTCATATACTCCACCCCGTCCGATCGATCATGACAACTAAGTTTCATTTTCGGTGTAGACCACACATGTACGATCGGTCAAGTCGTTGTCCTATATGGTTTTCATCACAAATTGCAGCTAGTCAAATAGGTCCCGATAATTCAATTTCGGTGTTGGCGTAGTTCACGCCTATACGATCGACAACATCTTTGTCTTATTTGGTTTTTGTCACAAACTAGACACGGTTTGACCAGAGATGGTTCGATGAGTCACGCCAGCTCAGTTTCATTTTCAGCGTAGACCGTATATTTATGATTAGTCACATTGTTGTCTTATGTGGTTTTTGTCATAGGTGACACTCGACTTGATTGGTCATGACAACTTAGTTTCATTTTCGGCATAGACCACACCTATATGATTGGTCACTTCATTGTCCTATCTATTTTTCATCATAGTTCGCATCCGATCCGATCACACATGGTAGCTCAATTTCTTTTTCAGTGTAGATCATACTTGTACTATTGGCCTTGTCGATTTCCTATCTGGTTTTCATCATGGACCGCACACAGTCAGATAGGTCCCGACATTTTAGGAAATCAATTATTCTCATACCAAATAAAAAAAAAAACACATTCTAGCATCAACCTCACAAACAAACATAGAAATCAACAGATTCAAAATGAATTCTATAACACATCCATCAAGTAAACAAATAATACCCAAACATAATAGAGATAATGAACAATGTGATATGGGAGAGAACAGGGAATACGTTGTAAACTTACATAAGAAGTATTTCCTCATACACTTCTCTTGGTCTTAAGAAACCTGAAAAATCCCCTTATATGCTCATAAGTGGTTGGGAAAGAAACCGAGATCTATTGAAAAGACGAGAAAAGGAAAATAACATCCTATATCAAAATGAAATTAAAAGGAAATCAAAATCTTCTCATACACAACCAAAGAAATGAGAAATAAAAAATAAAACATCAAGCACACAAACAAACATAGAAATCAACATATTCAAAATGTATTCTATAACGCATACATCTAGTCAATAAATAATACCCAAACATAACAGAGATAATGAACAATGCAATACCAGAGAGAACAGGGAATACAGAGTAAGCTTACCCAAGAAGTATTTCCTAATATACTTCTCTTGCTCCTAAGAAACCTGAAAAATCCCCTTATATGCTTATCATTGGTGGGGAAAGAAACCGAGATTAGATGAAAAGACGAGAAAAGGAAAATAACATCTTATGGCATAATGTAGTTAAAAGGAAATCAAATTCTTTTGATACACAACCAAAAAATGAGAAACAAACAACCAAACATCAAGCTCACAAACAAACATAGCAATCAACATATTTAAAATAAATTCTCTAGTACATACATACAGTAAAAGAATAACACCTTAATATAACAAAGAAGAATGATGAATAGTGTGAAATGGCAGAGAACATGGAATACAGAGTAAACTTACATGTGAAGTATTTCCTGATTTCCTTCTCTTGCTCTTGGGATACCTAAAAAATTCCCATATATGCTTGCCAATGGAGGAGATATAAATCGAGATTATATGTAAATACGAGAATAGGAAAATAACCTCTTAAGGCACAATATAGTTGGAAGGAAATCAATTTATTCTCATACAAAAAAAAAAAAAACATCCTAACATCAATCTCACAAACAAACATAGAAATCAAAAAATTCAAAATGAATTCTATAACGCATACATCAAGTCAACAAATAATACCACAACATAACAAAGATAATGATCAATGCAATATGGGAGAAAATAAGGAATAAGAAGTAAGCTTACCTAAGAAGTATTTCCTTGTACACTTCTCCTACTCTTGAGAAACCTAAAAAATCCCCTTATATGCTTATAAATGGTGGGACAAGAAACCGAGATAAGATGAAAAGACGATAAAAGGAAAATAACATCCTATGGCACAAGTTAGTGAAAAGGAAATCAAATTCTTCTCATACACAACCAAAGAAATGAGAAATAAACAACCAAACATCAAGCTCACAAACAAACATAGCAATCGACACATTTAGAATAAATTCTCTAGTACATACATGCATTCAACAACCCTACTATAACAACAAAGAATGATGAACATTGTAAAAATAAGAGAGAATAGGGAATACGAAGTAAACTTACCTAAGAAGTATTTCCTCATACACTTCTCTTGCTTTCAAGAAACCAGAAAAATCCCTTTATATGTTTATAAATGGTGGGGAAAGAAACTGAGATCGGATGAAAAGACAAGAAAAGGAAAATAACATCCCTTGGCACAATGCAGTGAAAAGGAAATCAAGTTCTTCTCATATGCAACCATAGAAATGAGAAATAAAAAACCAAACATCAAGTTTACAAACAAATATAGCAATCGACACATTTAGAATAAATTATCTAGTACATCGATGTAGTCAACAAATAACACTTTAATATAACAAAGAAGAATGATGAACAATGTGAAACGGAAGAAAACAGGGAATACAGAGTAAACTTACATGAGAAGTATTTCCCGATTTCCTTCTCTTGCCCCTAGGATCCTTGAAAAATTCCCATTTATGCTTGTCAAGGGGGGGGGGGAAGAAACCGAGATTAGATGTAAAGACGAGAATCGGAAAATAACCTCTTAAGGCACAATGTAGTTGGAAGGAAATCAATTTATTCTCATACCAATAGAAAAAAAACAAAACAAAAATACACATCCTAACATCAACCTCACAAACAAAAATCGAAATCAACATATTCAAAATGAATTCTATAACGCATACATCAAGTCAAAAAATAATACCCAAACATGACAGAGATAATGAACAATGCGATATGGGAGAGAACAACGAATAGAGAGTCAACTTACCTAAGAAGTATTTCCTCATACATTCTCTTGCTCTTGAGAAACCTGAAAAATCCCCTTATAAGCTTATAAATGGTGGAGAAAGAAACCGAGATCAAAGGAAAAAGAGAAAAAAGGAAAACAACTTCCTATGGCAATATGTAGTTAAAAGGAAATCAAATTATTCTCATACAAAACCAAAGAAATGAGAAACAAAAAACCAAACAACAAGCTCACAAACAAACATAGCAATCAACGGATTTAAAATAAATTCTCTAGTACGTACATGCATTCAACAATTAACTCCCTAACATAACATCAAAGAATGATGAATAGTGCGAAAATGAGATAGAACAGGGAATACGAAGTAAACTTACCCAAGAAGTATTTCCTCATACAGTTATCTTGCTCTCGAGAAACCTGAAAAATTCCCTTATAAGCTTATAAATGGTGGGGAAAGAAAACGAGATCAGATGAAAAGACGAGAAAAGGAAAATAACATCCCATGGCACAACGTAGTGAAAAAGAAATCAAATTCTCCTCATACACAACCAAAGAAATGAGAAATAAACAACCAAACATCAAGTTCACAAATAAACATAGCAATCGACACATTTAGCATAAATTCTCTAGTACATTGATGTAGTCAACAAATAAAACTTTAATATAACAAAGAAGAATGATGAACAATGTGAAACGGGTGAAAACAGGGAATATAGAGTAAACTTACATGAGAAGTATTTCCCGATTTCCTTATCTTGCCCAAGGGATCCCTAAAAAATTCCCATTTATTCTTGCCAATGGGAAAGAAAGAAACTGAGATTAGATGTAAAGATGAGAATAGGAAAATAACCTCTTAAGGCACAATGTAGTTGGAAGGAAATTGATTTATTCTCATATCAAAAAAATAAAAAAATAGAAATACACATCCTAGCATTAACCTCACAAACAAACATAGAAATCAATTGATTCAAAATGAATTCTATAATGCATACATCAAGTCAACAAATAATAACCAAACATAAGAGAGATAATGAACAATGCGATATGGGATAGAACAGGGAATACGAAGTAAACTTACTTAAGAAGTATTTCCTCGTACACTTCTCTTGGTCTCGAGAAACCTGAAAAATCCCCTTATATGATTATAAATGGTGGAGAAAGAAATCAAGATTAGACGAAAAGACGAGACAAGGAAAATAACATCCTATGGCAAAATGCAATTAAAAGGAAATAAAATTCTTCTCATACACAACCAAATAAATGAGAATTAAAAAAACAAACATCAAGCTCACAAACAAACATAGCAATCAACATATTTAAAATAAATTTTGTAGTACATACATGCAGTAAACAAATAGCACTTTAATATAACAAAGAAGAATGATGAATAGTGTGAAATGGGAGAGAACCAGGAATATAGAGTAAGCTTACCTAAGAAGTATTTCCTAATACACTTCTCTTGCTCATGGGAAACCTGAAAAATCCCCTTATTTGCTTATAAATGGTGGGGAAAGAAACCGAGATTAGATAAAAAGATGAGAAAAGGAAAATAACATCCTATGGCACAATGCAATTAAAAGAAAATCAAATTCTTCTCATACACAACCAAAGAAATGATAAACAAACAACCAAACATCAAACTCAGAAACAAACATAGCAATCAATAGATTTAAAATAAATTCTCTAGTACATACACGCAGTCAACAAATAACACCTTAATATAACAAAGAATGATGAATAATGTGAAACGACAGAGAACAAGGAATACAGAGTAAACTTACATGAGAAATATTTCCCGATTTCCTTTTCTTCCTCCAAGGATACCTTAAGAATTCCCATATATGCTTGACAATGGTGGAGAAAGAAACTAAGATTAGACATAAAGGCAACAATAGGAAAATAACCTCTTAAGGCACAATGTAGTTGGAAGGAGATTAATTTGTTCTCATACCAACCAAAAAAAAAAGACATCCCAGTATCAATCTCACAAACAAACATAGAAATTAACGAATTCAAAATGAATTCTATAACGCATACATCTAATCAACAAATAATACCCAAACATAACAGAGATAATGAACAATGCAATACGGGAGAGAATAGGGAATACAGAATAAGCTTACCCAATAAGTATTTCCTAATATACTTCACTTGCTCCTGAGAAACCTAAAAATTCCCCTTATATGCTTATAATTGGTGGGGAAAGAAACTGAGATAAGAGAAAAAGATGAGAAAAGGAAAATAACATCCTATGGCACAATGTAGTTAAAAGGAAATCAAATTTTTTTCATACACAACCAAATAAATGAGAAACAAACAACAAAACATCAAGCTCACAAACAAACATAGCAATCAACATATTTAAAATAAATTCTCTAGTACATACATACAGTCAACAAATAACACCTTAATATAACAAAGAAGAATAATGAACAGTGTGAAACGGCAGAAAATAGGGAATACAGAGTAAACTTGCATGAGAAGTATTTTCCGATTTCCTTCTCTTGCTCCCGAGGTACCTGAAAAATTCTTATATATGCTTGTCAATAGGGGGGAGGGGGATAGAAATCGAGATTAGATGTAAAGACGAGAGTAGGAAAATAACCTCTTAAGGCACAATGTAGTTGAAAGGAAATCAATTTATTCTCATACCAAAAAAAAAATAGACATCCTAGCCTCAACCTCACAAACAAACATAGAAATCAACATATTCAAAATGAATTCTATAACGCATACATCAAGTAAACAAATAATACCCAAACATAACAGAGATAATGATCAATGCGATATGGGAGAAAACAGGGAATAGGAAGTAAACTTACCTAAGAAGTATTTCGTCATACACTTCTCCTTCTCCCGAGAAGCTTAAAAAAATTCTCTTTATATGCTTATAAATAGTGGGGAAAGAAACCGAGATCAGATGAAAAGACGAGAAAAGGAAAAGAACATCCTATGGCATAATGCAGTGAAAAGGAAATCAAATTCTTCTCATACACAACCAAAGAAATGAGAAATAAACAACCAAACAACAAGCTTACAAACAAACATAGCAATCAACGGATTCAAAATAAATTCTATAGTACATACATGCATTCAACAAATAACACCCTAACATAACAGCGAGGAATGATGAATAGTACGAAAATGAGAGAGAACGGTGAATACCGAGTAAACTTACATGAGAAGTACTTCCAGATTTACTTTTCTTGCTCCTAGCAAACCTAAAAAATTCCCATATTTGCTTACCGATGGTAGGAAAAGAAACTGAGATTAGATGTTACGACGAGAATAGGAAAATAACATCTTCAGGCACAATGTAGTTGGAAGGACATCAATTTATTCTCATACCAAAGAAAAAATAAATAAATAAATAGACATCCCAGCATCAACCTCACAAAAGAAGCATAGAAATAAGGGAATTCAAAATGAATTCTATAACGCATACATCCAGTCGACAAATAATACCTGAACATAACAGAGATAATGAACAATGCAATATGGGAGAGAACTGGGAATACAGAATAAGCTTACCTAAGAAGTATTTTCTAATACACTTCTCTTGCTCATGAGAAACCTGAAAAATCCCCTTATATTCTTATAAATGGTGGGGAAAGAAACCGAGATAAGATGAAAAGAAAAGAAAAGGAAAATAACATCCTATGACACAATGCAGTTAAAAGGAAATCAAATTCTTCTCATACACAACCAAAGAAATGAGAAACAAACAACCAAACATCAAACTCAAAAACAAGCATAGCAATCAATAGATTTAAAATAAATTCTCTAGTAGATATATGCAGTCAACAAATAACACCTTAATATAACAAAAAATAATGATGAACAATGCAAAATGGCATAGAACAGGGAATACAGAGTAAACTTACAAGAGAAGTATTTCCCGATTTCCTTCTCTTGCTCTTGGGATACCTTAAGAATTCCCATATATGCTTGCCAATGGTGGGGAAAGAAACTAAGATTAGATATAAATACAAGAATAGGAAAATAACCTCTTAAGCCATAATATAGTTGGAAGGAGATCAATTTATTCTCATACCAACCAAAAAAAAAAAAAAAAATAGACATCCTAGCATCAACCTCACAAACAAACATAGAAATCAACGAATTCAAAATGAATTCAATAATGCATGCATCTAATCGACAAATAATACCCAAACATAACAAAGATAATGAACAATGCAATACCAAAGAGAACAGGGAATACGGAGTATGCATACCCAAGAAGTATTTCCTAATATACTTCTCTTGGTCCCGAGAAACCTCAAAATTCCCCTTATATGCTTATAATTGGTGGGGAAAGAAACCGAGATCAGATGAAAAGACGAGAAAAGGAAAATAACATTCTATGGCACAATGCAGTTAAAAGGAAATCAAATTCTTTTCATACAAAACCAAAGAAATGAGAAACAAACAACCAAACGTCAAGCTCACAAACCAACATAACAATCAACAGATTTAAAATAAACTCTCAAGTACATACATGCAGTTAACAAATAACACCTTAATATAACAAAGAAGAATGATGAACAATGCGAAACGACATAGAACAGGGAATATTGAGTAAACTTACATGAGAAGTATTTTTCAATTTACTTCTCACTCCCGAAAAACCTGAAAAATTCCCATATATGCTTGCCAATGGTGGGGAATAAACCAAGATTAGATATAAAGACGAGAATAGGAAAATAACCTCTTAAGGAAAAATGTTTTAATAAAATAAAATAAAAACACAAGAAAAGAAAGTTGTCTATCAACAAGACCATGTTTTAAGTTAATAGATATAAGGTGAATTTCTTATATATGAGGTATTCTCTAGGCAAGAGGCCTACGTGCACCACATTCAAGCCTCACTCTTCAATAAAAAAAACCATTTAATAAAAACAATAAATAAATAAATAAAATAAAATAAAAGAAACTTGTCAACTGATAGAACCTTGTTTTAGGTTAATATAAAAGGTGAATTTCTTAGATATGAAGTATTCTCCAAGCAAAAAGCCTAAGTGCACAACATTCAAGCCTCACTTTTTGAGTTGTGAATCTGAAAGGAAATATTTCAACAAATGAATCTTAATGCCTTTTCCTTGGGCCCTGATTGGTGGATTACAAGGAGAAGAATGGAAATTTATACAAAAATATCCAAAAGAAAAGATCTCGTGTGGAGTCGGCAGAAACAGGGGAAAATTCGCACCACGCAAGGGGTGTGCGAAAATTTCGCACAGCTGAGGGGGTGTGCGAGTGGTGTGCGAGTTTTGCACACCATTCGCACAGCTAAGGGGGTGTGCGAATTTCGCACACCATTCGCACACCTGGAGCAGTTGTCTTCCGAAGGCCATATCTTCCTCGTTTCAGCTCCAAATCATACACGGTTTGAAGCGTTGGATTCTTGACTTCCTGAGCTTTGAAATGGTATATAGCATGTAGAAAATGGACTTCGGGAAGTGCTCCAAAAGTGTGAAAGAAGACTGCAGCTGCTGTCCTCTGTTTTCCTCTTTGCTTCCCTTTGCTTCTCTTTGCTTCTCTCCTTTTGTTGGCTTGCTTTGGTGTAGCTAAAAGCTTGCTTTAACTTGTCCAAGTAGCTCCTCCATCATTTGGCATGCTTGAATTGATTCATAAGTTGATATAAACATGTAAACTTGCCACAAAATGGTTAAAACCAATTACTAAGGACCTTAATGAATTAATTGGGTTAAATGAATATGATTACTACTCAAAGGTGCTTAAAACCATTATAATTAGGTCTACAAAATATCACTTTTTGGTAGTAATCAGGCCCTTCTGTGAGTTGAGCTATATGTGGTTTGCCTGTAAGCCCCAAAATGCTAAAATAATGGTTGTTCTAATTTATGTAGCAGGGAAATTAATTTTATGTATTTATCAGGACACTACCTCTATGATTGACAAGCAAATAAAGAATGATCCACATTGTGTGATATCCTAGTAGTCGATTTATAGAAACCAAAAACTGGCGTACATAATCTAGGCCATAAAAAAATAGAACCAGGTTGTTCAAAATAGTTTTATGGTAAACTAGAAATATGATCAACATTCTGTTGGGAAAAACTATTCAAGGTTATAACAACTAAGAGATCAAAATGCTTTGAAATAGTAGGGTCCTAGGATGTAAATTGATAGACAAAACAAAGAGAAATACCTTGTAGGTTCAAGGATATGTAGACAAGTCCATTATTCCATTATTTAAACCCTTAATCTTTACACTTGTTAACCTTGCTCCAACCCATTCATAAAACGGTATTGCATTCTACAAACAACACAAAAATAAAAATAAAAAATAAAAATCAGTTAGTGATAAAGAGCATATGAAAGAAGCTTCAAACCTAGTTCAAGTCATGTTGCAATCCATAATACATTCCCATAAGCAAGTAGGTTTGTAATTAATAAAATGCATATTCATTTTGACTTGCATATCCTAGGTGAAAAGGTTCAACAACAACAACCAAAAAAAAAAAAAAAAAACAACAACAACAACAACTAGTCCCATAAAAGGCAAGAAGTTCTTTTACATATACCCTACATCTAGCTTATGAATGTAGATGAGAGACATAAAGCAATCAATTGATGCAATCACTATAAAAATAGTGTTTGACATTTAAAAAAACCTCTGGCATATCTCATGATGAGTAAATGTCAACATTCAGGAAATCAAAATTAGCCCCTAAATGATAATAAATAAATAAAAAGTACAAAAAGAGGTCAAACAAAGCAATTGCAAACTAGCTAGTTGCAATGAACATTTTATCTGAAGGACTTGTGAAGATTGAAACACCACATGGGAGAAGGAAATGTATTTCTGCACTGTGTTTCTTTTCCAATAGAAACATATAGCCCATTGCACCATATAAAGTTAGTGTGAGACAATCAAAACAAACAACCAGATCCTTCCAACAAGAGTCAAGTACTTAAGTAAATAAAATAAAGGAGCAACTTACTTGTAGGCCAACAGTCATGCTCAAAACAACAATCTCATTATTTCCTGCCTTGAGAGAAATGGGACATTCAAATTTGAAGAGTGAATGTGATCCATTTCTAGATGTACTACCTGAATATTAGAAAATATAAAAGATAACCAATGATAAATTATTTAGATGATTGAAATACAATTTGGAACTTAATAAACCATTGACACAATATTCATATGAAAGTTGAAAATGCCAAGATTTCAACAAAGATACCAATTGAACATTGACATAGTAGAAGTTTGTGACATAGAATGAAAATTTTGAATAAATATGAGATCTATTATATGAATAAAGGAAACAATGTTTTACAAAACACTTCTTTTCTTTCTGTTAGGAATTATTACAGGACCCAATTTATTCAACAATTGGATCATTGGAGTTATCGTGTTATTAGTTTAAGGTTTCTTTTCTTAACCATAGATATTCTTTTTTAGGGTAATATATAATGACACAAATCTATATGGGAGATATTCACAGATATTGAAGGCTAAGATAACATGCACTCAGAATAATGCACTACTATGTTCCAAAATTACTTCACTTTAATATGAAAGAGCAAAATATCAATGGAACAATATTTTCTTAATGAGTAAAGAATACCTAATAAACATGCAGTTATTAGGATTTAGGGCAAATATCAATAATAAAGTTGGATGGTAATAATATGCTCTATTCCTAAACAAAATGCAATTTAACTAATCACTAAGAGATTAGGTTTCTTTATAGGAAAATCACAAATATACTGATATTAAGTGGCATTGATTAATTAATCACCAAGGAACTTTACTTCAAAGTAGTTTGAAATTAATATTATATGTTATTTTTACTACAGAAAGACTACAAGCATGAAGTAACAAATAGGGGTTTAAGAATAAAAGTGAGATAAATAAAGGCTTTGAAGAATTCAAAGGATTAAGAAAAATACATGTTTTATGCTTACTGATGTAATTTAGCTCTGCCAATTTTCTTTTTGTTTTTTCTTTCATTCCTTCTATTTTCATTTCTTTTCCTTGTTTCAATTTATTTTCATCATATTGTTTCAAGTCCTGGCTTTGTATTCCAAATCAATAAGTCTATCCTATTTTTTCATTCCATTGTTCATCATGTCTATAACTTGTAATTGTTTGTGATTAATTGATTCAGCACTATGTTTTTCTTCATATATTATAATCAAGAATTAGAACATTGAGAATTTATGTCCTACTAAAAGCCACATAATGGAGAAACTCAAGCTTACTATTGATAGTCACTAGCACAACTTTTGAGCATATAAGTTCTTAATGATACATAAATGACAGGTGTAGTTTTGCATTCTGATTAACTACTTCTTAAGAGTGCAAACAACAATAGAAGAAATGATGCTAAAATAGAATATTGGAAGAGATAAATAATAACC